>NC_024319.1:21809364-21823942 GCF_000523025.1 Cynoglossus semilaevis
CCATTTTTTTTTTCCACCAAAATTTTTACAAAAAAAAAAAAAAAAAAAAAAAAAAAAAAAGCAAAGAATAATTTGTGTAAGGTGCCTCGGCTGTAGCCACAGACATCAGTGCATGAACACTAACCTCGCAACCTTGACGATGGCTTGGAGCTCAGGCTTGTTCTGCAGATCTTCGATGTAGCCCTTGGCGACCTGTACGTGCTCGTCCTGACCAAGTTTCTCCACCACAGGGGCGGTGGCCTGCTGAATTCTGCCGTAGGCGTGCATTAGCCTTTTGATGAATGTAGTTTTCATGGAGTCATACTTGTTAGCCAGGTCCTCTGATGGTGTAGGGATTTCGCACAGGCTCATGGAGACTGGAGTAAAGAAAGAATATATATATATATATATGAATGCAAACTAGAACAGGTTATTGATGCAGTGAATATTGTTGAAGAGATATTTTTTCAAAATTGTACAACTGGTATTTGATGCAGTGAATATTGTTGAAGAGATGTTTTTTCAAAATTGTACAACTTTGTACAACAAATTTGGCATAAATGGTGGATTCCTCTGAGGCAATTGCAAAACAGTCAGAACAGAATAACAGAATAAAACAGTCAAACCTATTTAATGTGGCAACTTCAGCAACGTCTTGGTCAAACAAAAAGACCAAAGTTATCCTGCACCAGTCAACAAGGCAATTCATGTTTAGTCTTCTGTATTATGCACACATATATTCTTACCCTGCAGAGCAAGGACCAGCCCCAAGACATACTTTGCATTCATCTCTGCAAAAATATAAAAATAAGAGTGAGTAAGTAAAAGCAAGTAAAAATTTAAATTCAAATCTTTTTTTTTTATCTTTTTTAAATTTTTTTTTATTTAAAAAATCGCAGTTGCAACCAAAGGACAGATTACCTGCTGTGGTGTTGGAAGTACAGATCCAAGAAGTGACAGTCCTCTCTGACAGTGAGTTGTCTGTAACTTGGGTCTCACATCTTGACCGGATGATATAGGGGGGGAGCTTGAGCACACGTCATCTGATGACCACACACACACACACACTCGCGCGCACACGCGCGCACGTACACACAACCAAACAAAGTCCATTGTACGTGATATTCCTTTTAATGTCTCCTGGTGGTTATGCAATGTTCAGTGTGAGTTTATCTCCATTCGTATGGTTATGCACTTCTTGACCTCGTCCAGATAGTGCACGAGTGCAGCTCCTGCTATAGCACTCGGGGAAATAAAAGTAGGACAGTAGAGAGTATTTGGGAGTTTGCAGTATTGGAATGATGCTGATGCTTTGATCAAACATTCTTTATTGCTATTTTTGGTGAGAGTCTGTCAATCGGTCAACAGGTCGGTCAAATATACAGCTCTTGTCTGGACACAAAGTGCTGAGTCCGAGGATATGAGGCAGTGGTTTTTTTTTTTTTTTTTTACCTTCAACTTATAACCCAATGCCACAAAATTGCAGGAATTACCAGGGCAAAAAAATATTTGTTTTGTCCGTGGGTGAGAGGGGGTTTAAATTTTAATGGTTGATATTTGTTTTGTCCGTGGGTGAGAGGGATTAAGGTTTAAATTTTAATGGTTCTTACGCAAAATAACCTTGATCGGATTTTTTTTTTGTGGTGTTGGTAATATCAGTAAATATATTTATTTTCCATATTAATTTTTTTTTTTTTTGTGGTGTTGATAATATAAGTAAATATATTTATTTTCAATATTGACAAATTGGTGCAGGTTTCCCAGCGGCAGAAATGAAAAATTCCCCACATTGAACCACTGCAACTCCCTAAGTACGGGATATGTTCACGTAAAAATGTTGAATTTATCGTAAATCCTTCGATTCGTTTGAGAAGGCTTGTGATTGGTTGTCCCTGATATGTACTCTATATGTTAAAACTGAAGCCTGATTGGACTGTCTGAGATGATAGGTGACCAAAGTACAATCACGAGCACCCCACGGCTATGCTAACGCTAGCCCAAACTCAGCATTCCCAGAGGTCCGCATGATGAACCCATATTGAAAAAATGTTTCATATGTTTGAAGAATTACAAAACAAAAGCACATGAGAGAAAACATATGGTTTATTGCGACATTTACTTCAGTAGAGCGTGCCGTTGGTTTCTCTAAATGGCATGTAGTTGACAACGGTTGCCTGCGTTTTCTCCCACATGGTGCTTGTGATATCAGAGGCCCAGTTTGAGTAACTCTCAGTCACTGGTTGGATGTGGTCCTCATAGTAAGCGTTGAGGAAACCCACGACCAAATTGCCAAAACCCTGGACACTGGTTTGGGTCTCTCTGTTAGATGACAAGTACACAAACACACACAAAAAAAAAGAATAAATGACATATGACGCCCACAAACACACACAAAGATGTGTACACAAAGAAGGACGTTCAAACACACAGGTGTGTACACAAAGAAGTACTCTGGAAATTTTGTGAACATTTACAGAAAGGTTTGTCCTACTTAAATTCAAGCGTAGGTGATCGTGCAAAACTACCTGGCCTTTTCCAGCAGGGTCTGCAGCAGGCCTGGGTCAGTCTCATTTAATGGTAGGGCCTGGTCTTCGACCAATTCTTCGCAGCATACTGGACACAAGAATGTTCAACAGTGAAGAAGAAGAAGATGATGCAAAGAGAGAAAAAAAAAATTTTTTTTTTTAAAAATCCTTACCTTGTGTTAATAGAATGGAGCCCAAAATAAAAGCTGCTGCCTTCATCTGCAACAATTCATAACATCGAACATTGTCATGATAAATTATACACAACATTCTGATTCGAGGGGGAAAAAAAAAACAACACAGATATAAATATAAAGGCTAGCAATATTTTACCTTTTCTTCTCACTCTGAAAAGCGGTTTTAACAAAAAGACAAATTATCAGGCCATTTTATTTGTATTAGGCGATTTCAAAAGTGTACACATCATTTCTGATCTTCGGACTGTTCCTGTTTCGACACCGTGCTTTATTGACAAAATCGGCGACTTTCCAAAGAAGCCGCACTTTGCAAACATGTTACAAAAAACCACCAGGCTGGATATGGACTTACTCTGATTATTGTAAGGACAAATTATTTAGAGGCAAAATTCTCCTTTCACAGTCAAAAATACAGCTTTTATGTCCGATGTTTGTATGTGATCGCGTTAGGGTTGTCCGAAAATATCTGCCAACCGATACGATCTGCCCGGTATTAGCATAATCGTTAACGGTTTTTCCTAATGAAAATCGGATTACGTACGGCTCGAGTTACGCCAAATATACTGGAATCACTTGTGATGTTCTGAGACCATTACTGCAGATTTGCGTAAACGCTGATGCATATATCGATATCGCTTGATATCGGAATTGGAAATTAAGTGTTTGAACAATATCGGCATATTAGATTTTGGACACGCCTAGATAATATATCAGAATACAGTGGGGCTTCGAGAAACCAGTGCTGGTCCCAAGCCCGGATAAATGGTGAGGGTTGCGTCAGGAAGGGCATCCGGTGTAAAACCTTTGGCCAAATCAAGTATGCGTACAACAAAAACGTTTTCCATACCGGATCGGTCGTGGCCCGGGTTAACAACAACCGCCAACATTGCTGTTGACCAACAGGGTACTGGTGGAAATTGGAGTACTGTTGGTCGAAGACAGAGAAGAAGCAGAGGACGATCAATTCAGAGAAAAAAGAGAAAAGAGGAAGAATAGAAGTGTTGGTCTGAAGTTTTGGAACTCAATTACAGGGAAAGTAGAGAACTAGCTGATATGATGGAGAGAAGAAGAGTAGACATTTTGTGTGTGCAGAGAAAGAAGGACAAAGAGACCTGGTGGTGGAATGACGAGGTCCAGGAGAGTGTGCAGGGAAAGTATTTGCCTTGAGGATGCTGATGGAGAAGTACAGAGAAGGTCAGAATGAGCTGCATTGTGTACTCGTAGATTTAGAAAACGGCATACGACAAAGTGTGGAAAGGAAGGAATTGTGGGTTTGTATGAGGAAGTCAATGGAAAACAGTGGAAAACAACGATACGCTGTATCATCGCTGTTGTATCTTTGACCTTACTATAAGGTTATATTTTATATGTTTTAATTCCTACTCCCTTTGTGATCTACCGGTAGACTATGATCTACTTATTAGGCTGTCCAGACATAAGAAGTCGATCAAGTCCCATCACTGATGTGATGTGAGTTAGTTAGTGGAGAAACACATTTCCTATTGGCTCAACCAATAATTAAAAAATACATGTAATACTACAATACTAATAAAATCCTGTACAGAAAATTGACCAAAGCTAATCCAAACAGGATTAGCTGAGCTCAGCAAGCGTCCAATGCCAATTGGTCTAGAGATCTCAGCCCATGGAGGACACTGATAGAACAGTCAAAGTCTCTGACCCAGCTGGGGAGATATGGGTTTTAAGGGAGACAGGAGAGGGGGTCAGATTGATAAACATTTCCAGTCCAGCCAAGCACTGCTGTGGACAGAGTCCACCACATCGCAGATGTGATCTCCTCACTGCGATAGCTCAGTGCAGATGCTGAATCAAGGCATGGGTTTGCTGCATTCACAAAGGTGTCCTTCACAAAGTCTCACAGCTGTCTAAACATATACAGCAGACGCTTTCCCTTGTTTATACTGCATGTTTTCCACATCCGACCTCCCTTGGTGTGAGTGTGAGTGTGTGTGTATTAAAATCCTTTGTAATTGCCACATCAGCAATACCCTGGGGGCCACATCAGCATTACATTCCCCTCGATAGCTGTTAATAAAAGACTGTATAGCTGTAACTGCTCCATAACGTATTAACTAAATGTTTCTGCAATTCATTATTATTTATTCAAGTTACAAATATTGTTCATTTCTGTGAAATATAAAAAAAGAATCTAATTTATTCTAGGTTATGAAACTCTGCTACATGGACTTTATTAAATGCTTGTTAAACGCCCATGGGCCACAAAAGATTACTTGGCGGGCCGCATTTGGACCCCCGGGCCTTGGGTTTGACAACGATTCATATGATCAACCCCAAACTAGTTATTTAATCTTGTTTATATGGATATGGTAAACTCATATTTAGGTCAGTTTTACCATATGTATTGTTGTAGTCTTTTGTAATAGTCCAAAAGTCCAACTGCTACTTTCTTCTCAGTTCAGTTCTAGGTCAGACAGTCCACTGCCTGTAGCCTAGTAGCCTGTCAACTCTGCCCTCTGTCATCTTGTTCCCTCTTGGAACAAGATTACCATTAACTGATGGATTATTAACTCAGCATAAACAGTGACTTTAGCCTAGGAATTGTGTAAT
Organism: Cynoglossus semilaevis; assembly: GCF_000523025.1. Lineage (NCBI taxonomy): Eukaryota > Metazoa > Chordata > Actinopteri > Pleuronectiformes > Cynoglossidae > Cynoglossus > Cynoglossus semilaevis. The sequence continues at coordinate 21,814,655 of NC_024319.1, forward strand.
ACGCGGTAAGTAGACATGTTGGCACTTACCCTTTGGTACCAGGTAATAAATCAATCATCTGCTCAATGCAGCTGTCTATTTTTTTTTTTTTTTTTTTCATGTATGATAATCCACTCGGTGCTCATTCATGGAGTCCTGCGTTCTAATGCATATTTATTTTCAAAGACTAATGAAAATAAAAACGGTTTTTTTTTTTCATGTAGATAATCAACTCGGTGCTCATTTTGGAAATTTTGGTTTCGTAGGAAATTTAATTTAATTACTGAAAATCCAAATAAATAAATATTGCACCAGTAAGATGTACAAGAAAACAATAGTAATAAAAATACTAATACCACTCCTAATAATAATTGCGTCCTTTATTCGTCCCATTTCCATGGGTAAATATACAGTTAGTGAGTCTTTGCAATCGACACAGGCTGCCACAGGGGGCGCCATTAAGTACATGGTTGCAACTTACAGGCTGCCACACAGGAAGTGCTGTTAGGGATATGTGGTCCCTTTAGAAATCGAACCCAGCACTCTCTGCTCGCAGGGCAGGCATGCTAACTGCTATATAACATTTTCTGTCTGTAATTTGAACCAGTCAAACAACTATTTAATCTTCAATTAAATCAATTTATTATTGAATCAAATCAAATAAAAAAACTCAAATCCTGTTGATTAAATCAATTTATTATTGAATCAAATAAAATAAAATTATGAAATCTGATTTGGGTTGAATATTCCATCTGTCTTTAATTTGTGTTGCTTTTAAATACACTTCTAACTACCAGAAGCTCAGGTTTGTCCTCTGTAGAAAAATTTGATAGGACAATGTTTTTTTACCCTGGCAGTGATGCAGATATGAGAAATATATAAGCAAAGCTTGCATCTAGGAACCACTTATCTCTAATGGCGCCTCCCGTGGCAGCCTGTGTTCATTGCAAAGACTCACACTAAAATTCCCTCATTGTGGCACAAATAAGGGATTATTATTGACATTTATTATTTTTCACAATGCAATTTATTGTTGAAAATGCCTAAATAATAATAATAAAATAAAAATTTATAAAACATTCACAACAGATAGACATTGCACAGAGAGAAATGTTTTGTTTATTTTGGTCACACATTACCAGGCAGCATTACAGATGTATTACACTGAACACATTTGCATGATAAATACTGTTAACAAATTTTAACTTTAACAATTTTAAAGAAGTGTCGCTGTAACATCTTCAAGGGTCTGGGTGTAGAGCTCAACACTCCGGGATAAGTCCTACTCTATCTAGACGTTATGGGACGTTTACTAAGATTTGGACTGTAATTTTTCCACCTGCCTCTGGAACCAGTTCCTTTTAAAGACAAAGAAAAAAAAATTAGTCAACGTGTGTGAAGCATTGTTTTAAGGAACTATGGTCGTTTTTCACCCTTTTATACTCACTTGGCGTTGGTTGCAAACTCGCTGTTTCTAAGACGGTCGTACTGTGTTCTGGCGCCGTCAGCCACGGTTCTGCCCGCATCAGCTACTCGCTCTGCGAACTTGTTAAGCTTCTCCTGCACGGTCTCCTCCTCAGCCGCTATGGGGATTAAGAACACCAAATATTAGCACAAAAAATGCACCAACAACTTTTTTTTTTTTTTAGACAACTTGTGTACCTGTGTAAGCGACGAACGCCAGCATCAACACGGCAACTGCAAGGAACAGTCTCATGGTTGCTGTGAAGACAGAGACAGGTTGTGCCTTTTAATATTGTGTTATTTTCGCGGGCTGACACTCTATTGTTCTTTAGCGTCAGCGCCACAGAGTGGACAGCTCCCGTCACAACAAATGCGTGAATATCTAAGCAACGTAATACGTAATGTGAGCTGCATTATCTACAATCAACAGTTGTAATTCTGAATGGCTCTTCGGTTGGCTCGACGGAATTAAACGTAAACTCTTAATATAAATGATCTCTGAGTCTGAATTTCTAAGCCAGTAAGTTACCAGGGTGACGTACCTTTGTTTTGTGTGTCTTTGTCTTAAGAAGAAAGAAAAAATAAGTGATTTATGCAGCCGTGTTTCCTCTTTATAAGGCCGCTGTCCTCGGGGCGTGACGCAATCAATTGGATTTTTAAGTAGCCTGACGCGCCGCTATGCATTTATTGATTAGCACTGTTGTGAAAGTGCAAAGAAAGAAAGAAAGAAAAAAAGATATACAATAATTATATAATTTATATGCAATTAATACTTTCAGTTGTGCGTTTTTTGTTATAAAACCTGCCTTAAATGAATACAACGCTTTTTTTAAAAAAAAGTTTTATAATAAAATGATTTAAAACGATATTAATTAAGTTTTGTACAATCTGTCTTCTGTTTGGGTTAAGAAAAGCCTTTAGAAAATATTTTTAAAATTATGTTTATATCAATCCACTTTTGGATTTTTTTTTATCTCCACTTGATGGTTCTTTGTTTTTAATGTATTGCTGTGATTTAATGAGTGAGCTTTGCATCAGGTTTTGATATGCTGTAGGTTTGTTTGATTGTCTTTCTCAAACTGAAGGAAGATTTAAAATGAAGTGGAGTTCAGTCTTTAGATTTTAGAGAAGGCCCGAAAAGATCATGACCAGTGCAAACAATGCAGGACATAAACATAACATACAGAATTCCTGTTTGCCAGGTCATGCACGACCTGAACACGTCACCATTCCATTTCTGGACCACATATAGATATAGTGATTTGCACTAAAGCCTTTAGTCATGGATCTAAGTGTGTCTGTTAGAAACTGTGTCAGTGGCTTAGAGACGTGACACGTGGTTCAGAAGGAGCAGAGTTGAGTACTGACGTACGACTTCGAGAACTGACTGCACGTCGAACAGGCGAACACTCACTTATTGATCAGTGGTTAGCAAAGTCAGATAAACAACTGCTGTGGAGGGACGTGTGGTGCTGATCCACAGTCCACCGGTGTACAGCAAAGCAGCACTGGGAATGATAAGGTCGCATCGATGCTAATGGAAAAACTGTGAAGGATTTAGCAACATCTAGTGGTCAAGTTAAATGCTGCACGTAAACAGTGCAATGCCTGGGTTCGCTTGTAGGGTCCTGAGACATTTACTGCAGTTTTGGAGAAATACATACTGCATATATCCGTATCATTAAGTTTTGATGAAATCAGCATATCAGATTTTGGCATCCTAGGTTTTGCCACCTTTTTTCCACAACACCTTGATTCCCTGATAATAATCAGTACTACGCAACAAAAATATTAGTGGCGTAGGAAATCAGCGATGGAATTAAAAATAGCCAAATTTAACAACCAGCAGATTAGTCTACTTCTATCATGGCATATATTTTATGCTTAATTTTGCTCAAACAAGTGCATTATATGAGAAAATTCAACCTAAATCTTACTTTTGTTTTGAGATCAGGGGAAACTTTCCCCTGATTTCCAGGAAACTGAGTCAAAAAAAAAAAGTGTATTAAAATTTACTCTAGTTTATTCAACTTTTGAAGAAAAACAAAAATAGTGAATCTGTAGACAACTGTATTCTCTATTTTATATATGAACTTTCTTTTAAAGGGACATCAAACAACGATAATCCCCTTTATATTACCATGCAAATAAAACCAGGAACTGCGAACGGCTTAGCTCAGCGTTATCACATTATGGCCTGTAATGAAACCAGGAAGTCTGTCTGCAGTCACACTTCCAAGTGTCTGTGTTCACACCTGTCAGTCTGCAAAAGAGTCCTCAATCCCTTTTGTATCTCACAATGGAAGCACCATCGCTATGACTATGAACGGCCTCCAATCACCTTAGCTTTCACTTTTTACATCTGAAAGCCTTAAACCTTTTGTCATGAGAGGACGGGCAGGTCATGAACGATCTGACGCCTGCGTGTGTTCAGACTCCTTTTGAGCCGAGATTGCAGGAGGTGCGGGGCATGTATGTGCATGCTCGCATGATCTCGAGTCGCAATAACAACCTCCACGACTGTTTTTGTATTTGTTCAAAGGCCCCTGTGGTGGGACTGGTGTGTGTGGGGTTACTGGCAGACACCTGCTTACTAGAAACTGTTTGGTAAGACTAATGACGGGCATATGAGGACAAAGCAGAAACGCAGAATCAACAGGATCCCTGTGGTTTTCCTGTTTTAATCTGATTACTACAGCATCAGACACTTTTAGATGAACACGTCTCAACAGAAGTGAGTGTCTTCACATGCAAGCCTTTTAACATGAAAATGGGTAAACATGCCTTTGTATCACCTGAACCATGGAGCCCTAACCTCTGCTGCGTGGACACAGTGCCTGAACCATGGAGCCCTAACCTCTGCTCCGTGGACACAGTGAAGAATTTTATTTTTTTTTTTTTTTTTACTAATTTACCCTGTTCGGGAGCAGGCATACACATACACAAAGAGACCTTGGGTCTAAGCACCACCAGTCAAAACCTGGGGACGCCTCAATTTAACTGTCACCGCTACAGAGTGACCCTAAAAATGTTTAAATGCAAAAAAGCTTTGCAGCACGTCAACACATTTAAATTCATCAGATGTTAGGAAATGTCTGTTCTGTTGAACCTTGTGGTTTGATGATCCATTTGAGACTTTTTACCCAGTGACCATGAGCCGCTTTCTGAACAACAACACACACGTTGTGCAACACTCCTGCTAACTTTCATTTATCAAAGTACGATTCCAAAACTGTTGTGTTTTTTTTTTTTTTGGAACAACTGGAGTAAAGTAACAAACGTTGTACAGACTTCGGGACAAAATACAAACTATGCCTATGGTATTATTTTTTAATATGTCATATGATATTATTAGGGCAACCTTTTGATGCACTGTAGTTAGCCTACAGGGTTTACGTGGGACACTGTCTGTGCAGCATGCACTGAATTTGGCTCCCCTGCGATCGGAACCAGCTGGGAAAACAATAAAAAACTGCTCTCGATGAAAACATGACCGAGTCGGGACACGTTGAGCAACTCATCTTAAGAAATCTGTCCGTGTTACTCTGTGCAGTAATATTTCATTTACCTCCAAATACAACCCGTTCAACCAGCTAGCTAACCATAACCGCTAAAGGTAGTTCCAAGTCTTTGACCCTCAGAGGAATCCAGGATTCACCCTGCTCAGGTCTTTCCCCCAAAACAACAGATGTGAGGTGTTTCTACAGAGGACAGTTGATAGATAAGGCACAAATAGCGTCCTCTACTGGCATCTGTCCTGTACTACTGGTATGTCGACACATTCACCTGTGTTCAGAAAGAGCACCGTATCTAAATAGATACTTTATTGACCCCGGATAGAAATTAAGAAAAAAAATGTATACTTAATCTAGTATTACTAGTCTAGAAAAATACTAGATTATTATATTAATCTAGCATTATGATCAAATGTTTGGCAACTTGTAGTCATTCTAGGATAACACAAGACAAATGTGAAGTCCAAATACACTGTGTGTATTTGTGTTATATTTTGTGGCTGAAATAATCTCACTTTAAGTATCTTCATATGCACCGTAATTCAGTCCTTCATATGTCCCACAATGGGGACATTTACAGTGTGAGGCAACCAACACAAGTGGCAGCTGTAGGGATATGTGGTTTAGCTTAGCACGCTAACCGCTACACGGCGGAACCGCATAACAAATCCACAATGTTACTGCAGCCGGAGAATGTTATTTATATTTTGTTATGTGGTTGGGCAGTGGTGGCTTAGTGGTTGAGAAAGCGGCCTTGGGTCTAAAAGGTTTCAGGTTCGAGTCCACCAGCTGCCAAGTTACCACTGAGGTGAGCTCTGAGCAAGGCACTGTCCCAACACTGCGGGCAGCTTAAAGCTGCCCACTAAAAGCAGAGGCCCAATTTCGTTGTATCCCCGTGTTACAATGCAATAAAATATATAACTATAATAATAGTTTTCTTGATGACTTTCTTGGTGAATTTTGGGGAACTACAGAGCTAATATAGACATGGACAGAAATTCATATTTCTGCCAGACCTATTTATATTCCTAAGTAAGAGGAATTGTATCATCAGGTAAAACGGTGTCACTACATATAGGCTTAGTGCAAACAATCTTTACGATGATTTAAAAACAGGTACACAGTGTTCCCGGAATCTCTGCTGGGATCAATGGAAAGGAATCTGCAGGAACAGATCTGAACATGTCTGTAATGGAAGGGTGGAACAAAGTGAGTAGAGAGATTTTATTTTTCTTTTTTATATATGAGGGGCTGGTTCTGATATCAGCTGTGTCGCAATGGGGCGTGCGTGCTACCTGAAACTGCTGAAGGAGTGGATGTGATTTTCGTACGGTTACGAGTTGTTTTGGTATTGCTTGTTTTGAGTGTTTTTATTGGTATATTGGTAGCGGGTCACATGATTATAGGCGGGATGCAGTACCTGTGTTCACCTGTTGCTTTCTTGTGTTTGTGAGAGAGGAAGAGAGCTGGGGTGGATGTACTTTCAGTTGTTTTTCATTGAGAATATTTTTGATTTAGTTTGTGCACTTTATTATGAGTTAACTGTTTTTGTTTGGATAATGAATGGTTTTATCTTCTGGAATTCCAGTGAGTTTTTTTTTTTTTTTTGCATGTCTGGTATGGGCCCATTCTTGGTCTACAACTGCATTTAAATGAAGTTTGGCAGTAGAATTAGCGGTATAGGAGCAGCAATTGAGGGTTTACATGTGATTTTTGAATTCAATTGAATTCAATTCCATTTGATAAAACTAGCGGTATAGGAGCAGCAATTGAGGGTGCACATGTGGTTTTTGAATTCAATTTTTGAATTTCATTTGATAAAATATGACCAGGGAAACCGATTTCCTTTTCTTCAGTTCTTTATTGTCTTGCACAGTGTTTACTAAAAGCAGCATGGTGTGTTCCAGGTTTTTTCGAGACAATTCTCTTCGACACTCAGGACAGACAGCAGGACACTTTAAACTGATCAAAATCGACAGTTCACTATTCTAGGAACCACAGACAGTGTTTTCACGAAGAGAACATTTCAGTGCTTCTGCGTTGACAGGAATGGAGGCACAGCTGTGGTGCGGTGTGTCTAAGTGACCAAGTGTAGCTCAGCACATTTATTTACCAACAATGGGAGTAAAAAAAAATGGATTACAAGGTCAGTGTTTCAAGAAACGGTTATGGAGAAAAGCATTGTGGTGCTCGTGGCGACCTTGGACAGAGGACATGATCAGTAACTCCTTTGACCCTTTGAACAGTCTTTCTTTAGAGCGAGGCGGTCTCCGTGGCTTTGTCGATGATGGTCTCAAACTGCTCACGGATCTGTGTGGCCATGGGGGCGAACAGCTCCTTCAGCTCGTCGATCTTGCCTTCCAAAGAGACGCGCAGCTCTTCAGCGGTGGCCTCCAGCTGGGTCTTGAAGACATCAGTCTGGGTCATCAGCTCCTTGCCCAGAACCTCAACCTGGGTCTGAAGGGAGGTAGAGATATCGACCATCTTCTTGTTGGCGCTGTCACTGGCCTGATTGACGTAGGGCTCAACGTGCTGCCTGGCTGCATCCAGGTTCTGGGAGGTTCGGGACTGGAGTTCTTCAGCATAGGCCGCCACAGTGCTGGTGGTGAAAAAGGTGAACGAGATAGGGAGACGTTTAGATTCGAAATGAACACGGACCAAGTGATGCGACCCGTAAGGCCGTGCTGCACTTACTTGCGAATCTGCTCGGTGTCCTTGTCCAAGCGCTTCTTCAGTTTGGTGGCGTAGGTGCCAACGCGATCACGGACATCGTCGGTGTTCAGCTCCACCATGGTCGTCAGCTCCCCCAGGTAGCTGGTGGTGCGGTCCTTAGCGTCCAGCATGTCCTTCTGCAGTTTGTTGGCCAGAAGCTGCATGTCTTGAGCCAGTTGAGTGGAAGATGTCTGTTCACTCAGTTTGGTCTGGAGGTTTTCACTGTAGGCCGTCAGCTCTGCCATTGAATCAGAGATGAGGGTGCTGGAAAAAGGAAAGGACGAAAACAAGGTTTGGAACACCAATAAGACGCAGACAAAAAAAAAAAAAAGCGGTATTGTTTCCGTTAAGTCAAAGGCCGACAATTTCAAAGTCGACTTACTCTAGCTCCCTGCTCAGCTGAGAGGCTTTCAGGTTCTGAAGGACACCATCAGCTTGGACGTTCAGATCAGAGATGTACTGCCAGAAACGGTTCACAGCTGCCTCCCACTGAGTCGGGGTGGCAACTTGCTGCCGCACAGCACGGCCATTGCAGCCTGTTAAAGAAAGAAACCGAGACTTCAGTTGCTGCGTCCGAGGCTGTTCTAACCGTCTGTGGTGAATAAATACTCAAGCATTTACCTGTGATGACGGCCAGAGCGAGGATGATAGCTACGGTCTTCATGTTGGTAGTTGGACACCACTGCGAGAGAAGAACAGCACAATGAACGTCGAGTGATCACAGATGTATGAATCTGGCGAGGCCTGGAGCGAGGGATGAGGTACGAACACTCACCTGAGATGTTGAGTTGCCCCAGTGCTTCTCCAATGGATGACTGAGGGCTTTTATAGGGTCCAAGAAGAAAGGGAGGAGGCTGCTTGCAACAGAAAGGGGGTGTGTGCGTGTGATGTGATAGGTTGTTTGCAAAGGAGCTCCGTCTCCTACGGCGCGTGTTGTGCCAACAGCCGTTCGAAGTTCTCGACAGTTTTCCATCGTGTAAAAAGGTCAACCGAGCAGGAAAAGGAGTCACAAGTGATGTATTGTGTCAAAGTCTCATGATGACTCCTTCTCTGTTTGTTTTTGTACTTTTTTTTTCCGCTTTTCACACAGTTGCGCAACAACGGAGAACACTTTTGAATGCAATGAATGTAACCGTGGGTTAACTTAAAGAGATGGAAATGTCGAATGGTTTATCAGGAAAAGTTGATTACATTTAGATAAGGGGACAATGGGGACAAACATTTAGAGTTCGTTTTTTTTTTTTCAAATGAATCTCATTTTACTTCATTACTATTTAGTGTCTCAGAAAAAAATGACATATTGTGAAGCATCAAATGTAACATGTGGTGATATTTTCAGCTACCGTTTACTTCTTTCTTCTTTTATTTTACCCTTAGTTTGAGAACACCAGAGTCAAATCCATTGTGTCCCCCATACCTGGCCAATAAAGCTGATTCTGATTCCGAGTCTGAACAAATGCCTCTGTCAGTCTCCACACCAGTCGTTACCACCATCACCTTAAAGGCCCTCCTTGACACCAGGCTGTGAACTAGACGATCACATATGCATCAGCCGTGACACTGACGCCTATTAACAGCCCGTCTGCTCACACCCCCCCCACCCCCCAACGACAGTCAC
>NC_024319.1:21823950-21853202 GCF_000523025.1 Cynoglossus semilaevis
CATGTGGTAAGACTGACTGCGACGGCTTTTCTGTATTTGGTGACTAAATGTTTGTGCTTTATTTATTGCAAATATTATGGCTAAAAGTTAGCTGACAGCTAAAAGTTCTCGTGAGTTCTTTTTGTCCCCTGCTCCATCTTTTCTGTAATTATTAATGTTTTTTTTTATTTCTTCTCTCTTTCCAATGTTATTCACAATCTTTAACGTGAAACAGCCCACCTTTAAATGTTAAAGTTGCTTTACGTTTAAGCAAATCACCCGGGTCTTGAAGACCTTACGTAACACAACAACTGTGATTCTCTCAGCGACTACGAGGGATGACCTTTTAGAGTTTGACCCCACCGTTGTCAGTCCAATACGTCTTCATTCATTTCCCACAGAAGCCAAAGTTTACAAGGGGGGTCAAAGTTTGAATAATTCATGCGAGGACATGATAACAATACTGTAGTATTTCCTAAACAGGTTTTTTTTTAGTGATTAGTGGAGTTGGTATTGTTGAAGAATTTTGTGATTAGTGGAGTTGGTATTGTTGAAGGATTTTACACTTTTGTAAAAAAAACAAAAAACAAAAAACACTGCATGTAATGGTCCTACAAAAGTACTTTCTCTTCATGAAAATTCCTATTTTAGGATCCTCATTACCAATATCAATAATAGCAAAACTGATATATAGTAAATAGTAGAATATGAATAAAATCTCCAGGTAGTCTCAAATCTGTACATACAGCTGCTAAAGCTCAAAACTGTTTAACAATCCATTAGCCACGTTAGCTTTGCTTACTGCATTAAAAACTTGGATTCACTTTGTTGATGGTAGCTGTAATTTACTGCCCCATCAGTGCCATCAGTACATTCATGTATTCTTTTATTGGTCAATCCTCGTCAATACTAGGAGTCCAGTAGTCATTGGATGAGGGGAAACCACAGAGTACATGGAGACAAACAACATATACCCTCTTACAAAGACAATGTCTCTGTCATTGGTGTGGAACCCCAGGGTTCACCTCCTGGGTAAGATCGGATCCCGGTTAGGACGGTTGGTACCTTCCAGTGGACTGACCACCTGCAGGAAGGTTTAAGGGGGGTTGGTACGGTGCAGTGTGATAAAATCATACTTTTGTTGGAAGATAGATAGATAGATCCCCAAAACAGCATTTTCTTCATTGAAAATAGACATATATATTATCAGTAAGACAATGCAATTATATGAAAGAAAAAAAAAAGACTCAGACACTCCGCGTCTGCAGCTAGATAACAGGGGCCCATTTCTGCATGAAACACACATGAATATTATCTGATCTGCAATGACTTTTAATTGTTCTGCAGAGACCAGGCATGGCCAAACTAAGGCCCAGGGGGCAAGATATGGCCCTTTAAGCTTTTTAATTGGGCCCGCCAAACTTTTCCAAATTATATAATTCATTTATATTATTATTATACTTCTGCCTTTAAGACTAAAAGAATCTAAGTGTCCCGTAAGTAGAAACAAAGACAACGCCTTTCACACCGAGAACGTAACAGCTGCTTAGGTAAAAGTTGACCGTTTTTCAAAAGCTGCACTAAGAAGTGTTTTTGAGATTGTTTTTGTTACATACGCACATTAGAAATATCTGCTTTGCTGAGTCAGTAAAATGCTGAACTACAGCATCTGAGGTCATGGCTTTGAATATCTGTCTGTGTTCATTCTTTTATCTGAGTCATAATGATCAACTGACAGAGAAGTGTGCTAAGGGCTACCGCTGGTCAATGACCTGCCAGGAATATACAAAGTTAACAGCATGTTTTTTTTTTTTTTATTTTATTAAAAGTTTTTGAATGAATGTTTTTAGATGTAAATAATGACATAAGACGTTAGAAAGAACTTTATTTCAGAACCTTTGGAACGGTTAGCTATGACGCTAACAAACCTAGCCATGTACATTTAAAGGTAGGAGAAAACGTTTTTAATGCATTTCCTGCAAAAGATACATAGATGGATGGATGGATGGATGGATGATGGATGGATGGATAGATAGATAAATAGATAGATAGATAGATGGATGGATGGATGGATGGATGGATGGATGGATGGATGGATGGATGGATGGATGGATGGATGGATGGATGGATGGATGGATGGATGATGGATGGATGGATAGATAGATAGATAGATAGATAAATAGATAGACTAAAAACACGATGGATAGATAGATAGATAGATAGACTAAAAACATTTTTATATCCTTATTTCCACAGTTTACGGTTTATAAAATGTCCAGAATAAAGCTCGAGTCAAACTATTAAACAACTGCTAAACCTAGCGGTGCGAGCACCTCAACGGTTAACTTTGCTCATACCTGTTGACAGCAAAGAATGAAAAGGAAAAAAAAATGTTATTTGTCACCAGATAAGTCTGCGTGGGACGGATGAAAAAACATATTGAAAACAAAGTGGTAGCATGGTGTGTTCAGGAACGTCTGACTTGCACAGACAGACCAGGACTTGCCTCGTTGAACACCCACATCTGAAACCTAACATGGGGTGATGTTGTAACACGACACCAAACACACAAAAGGGGAATTTAGTCCTTGTTGTTTACTTTCGTTGTTTCTGGATGTATTATTCAATGTGTTATGTTTTAAATGATCATAAATACAAAATAAAATACGTATAGTTTCATCCATAATGTCCTATAAAATGAAATAAAATACGTATAGTTTCATCCATATTGTCCTATAAAATGTATATATATAAATATATATTTATATATACACTAGTACAAGGTCTGGTAAAAATTGTTTTAAATCCCTCTGTTTTGTGCATTAAAACAAATTGACTGTAAATTCTGTTGATGCCACTCAGTGGTGGCAGACATTGAATGTGCCGAATTAACCTTTGAAAATTAGGTTTATTCTTGTACATTTTATTTAAATTATTTCGCCCAGCATTCCACATCCAATCAATACCGAGGTGGCCCACCAGTCAAATATTGAACCTCAATTTGGCCCGTGAGCCAGAAAGTTTGCCCACCAGTGCAAGAGTCCTGTCACCCATTCAGCATGGACCACCACGCCACCATGTGGCCCCTCCTTAAAATTACCCCCAGATAACTTCTAGTAGTGTAGTACCTGCCCCAAATATGTTATTAAAACTGATTGTTTATTGATGACCATGTAAATAAAAAAAATAAAACTTTACATTGTTTATGTTTGTTTTTTTTGTTGTTTTATAAATTTAACTCAACAATTATATTTCTCTTTTTTTCATATTACATTTTGTAATATGCCTAATATAATTACTTAAATGTACTTAATTTTGTTCGTTTTTTTAAAGAATTTTTCTAAAGGCATTTTTGAAATGTAAAAAAAAAATGTTTTATTTTACTTAATTTTTTTTTTTGTTTTGGTTTTCGTAATATGCCTAATATAATTACTTAAATATACTTAATTTTGTTCATTTTTTAAAGATTTTTTCTAAAGGCATTTTTGAAATGAAACTTGTATAAAATGTTTTATTGTACTTTAATTTTTTTTTTGTTTTGGTTTTGGTTTGTTCTTTGTTTTTTTTAATTGAAAATAATATAAATATATATTTGTAACTTTTTTTTCCAAAGGCACTTTAAGGACAACAACAACAACGTTCATTCTCATGTTTCAACTTTATTTCTGGTATGTTGGAAAGAACACAGTGTGGTCTTAGACCACGATGGATTTGAACAGCTGTGGACCTCGTTGGTGAATTTGATTCTTGACAGCGTGGATGTTTGCTTCTTGTGTTAAGTTCATTTCAACGAAACATGACTGGGACAAGACTTAGTTGGATTTGACAAAGGACTCGTACAGGGAGATGAGGCGAGCCTGGAGGTCCTCAGTGTAGGGGTTCAGATTGTCCCTCAGACCTTCGACGTAGGGGGCGGCCATTTCCTTCACCTGCTGGGCTCTCTGGGCCATCTCACTCTGGACTTTATCGGTCAGAGGAATCACGTGATCCTTGAATTCCTGCAGACGCTGGTCAACCTTGGCCTTCAGGTCATCGGTGTATGGGCCCAGCTGTGTCTGCATATCCTTCATGCTCTGCTCCAGGGTGGTCCTCAGCTCGTCGCTCCTCTGAACCAGGGTGTTCTTCAGGCTCTCGGTGTCCAGGGAATCGGCATAGGGGGCCAGCTCCTGTTTCAGCAACTCAACTCTCTCGGCGATCTTGGCCTTCATGTCCTCAGCCATAGGTCCCAGCCTTTCCCTGACTGCGCTCAGGTCTTGGGTCATACGCTGTTTCAGCAGGTCGGCTTCAGTGGTGACTTTGGCGATCAGGTCCTGGGCGACAGGAGGAAGCTGATCCTTGACGCTGGATGCGTACGTGGTTGCCATGTCAGCACTTTCCGTCAGACGGGCACTAGACGTAAAAAAAAAAGCAGAAGGGTTCAGGTTTTTATTTCTGTCTTTGTTTTTTAGTTGGTAAAACAAAACTGTATGTGCTCGGTACGTTTCCAATCACTTCGACTGCGTCATCTCTGAACTCAAACCAATGGAAGCTTTGGAGATAATGACGAATTTGAAGGTTTGAAGTCCTGTAATTTAATACCTTTGAAGTACAAATGTCGCTTCTGTGTAACATACCTGACATCCTGTCCAAGCTGAGACTTCCTGATCATCTGCAGGGTGTCATCAGCTGTCTGGGTGGCTTTGGCAACGTAGTCCCAGAAGGCATCAGTCAATACTTCAATCTGAGGCTTGGGTGCATCAGCATAGAAGGGATTGGCGTGACAGCCTAAAGAAAAGCGCAGATTTTTTTTAGTTATCTCGTAAAAGGACAGTACAAACAAAATCAGCAATCAACTCTTTACATCAAGAAACCCAAGGCAAAAAAAAACGAGACATTTTGATCTGTCCATCGTACTCACCGCTGAAGGCAGCAAGGACGAGCACAACGAGGAACTTCATGGCTTGAGAGTGTCCTGAGAGTCCACTTGTCAATACTTGTGGTGAGCTTGAGAGGTAGCAAGGCTTATATAGTGAGGAACCATGACAAAGTCCAGGTGTTAGTGTCTTGCTGTCACACTGCCTCACCCTGTCGTGTCCCCTGGTGCCAGTGAATGCATGTATGCAAATCACCTGCTGTTGCCAATACAGTCTAGACTCTAGCCCTTCACCCGCATCATAAACCTACTTTACTTTAAACGTGAGGCTCCGAGAGACACGAGTCTCTCTGAAGGCCTTGCAGGTTTTCAGTGACAGATATCGTTCAACAGTTTGTGGCTTTAGTAAATAAAGCCGCAAACTGTTGAACTATATCTGTCATTTTTTCCAAAACTGAATCCTTTTTTTTTTCTTAATTTCCCGTTACAGCGAGTTGCGATTAATGGTGTGTCATTTCTTTCCATTGCACGCTGCTGTAGCATGCCACGTGATGTGATTGCAGCATATTAGTTTGACCAAAGGTTAGCAGACTGATACCGTCAGCTATTGAAGGACAATCAGGAACCACATGTATTAACATGTTTTAAATGAGTAAAATGTCTTATTTAACGGTTGTTTTATTTTATTTTTTTAAGGCTTATTTTGCATTTGTACACTCAATAAAAAACAAAAAAAAAAACACGAATATATATATATTATCAAATATATTGTGTTCTTCTTGATTAACAACCAGGGGAGTTCCATTTATTTTCCCTGCTGTTGGATTAATAAAGTCTTTCTTAGCAGATTAAACCCTTTAGGGTTGCCGAGTGTTTAAAGTATGTGAGACTACGCTGTGCTTTCGGATATCTAGCCGACGTCTGTGTGAAGATGGGGGTGGGGCGGTCAGTGGAGACAAAAGTTTGGTCTACCGTCTGGGCCTTGATCTTTTCTTTTGTTCGTAAAGAGCAGACACATCCACGCTGACGACCCCCTGAGGTGTAGGTCAGGGGGGGGGTGGATGGGGAGATAAGAAGGTGAGGATGGGCTGTTGGTCGTTTACTGACGTCTCTCAGGGTCATTAGGGTGAGAGTCATTCCTGCAGCCTGGTGTTGTAGCAACTCTACTATTAGCTACTTTGATTGCGCTGTGCGTCAGTGAGATACTACCGTCATTGTATGTATTAAGTCAGCGCTCCCCAACCTTTCTTGTACCAAGGACCGGTAATGCCACACTATCATTGATGGATCGTTACATTTTCAAAATAAAACGTCTTTTAGACTTTATTCTTAATACCAGATTCTGAATGATCCATGATCCGCCAGATTATCTTTGAATACAAAAAGTAAAGGGATATGGCTGGATTCTTTTGGAATGAAGTAAATTCGTAAGTAAATTATGTCATTGTGTCTCACTGTACCAAATGACCTACTGACCAGAACCGGACCCTGGACCAGGGGTTATACCAAATGACCTACTGACCAGAACCGGTCCATGGACCAGGGGTTGGAGACCCCTGTATTACGTATCATGTTTAATGTTGCTTTATGTGCAAAACAGTTTTTGTCACTTCGTACAAGTCATTAGTCAATGTCATGGTGTGAATGAGTCATTCATGTACTGTACTCTGCACTCTGTACTCTGTATGTGGGAAAAAGATGGACTTGGTACAGTCAGAGAGCATCATGGTCACACATGGAGTGATAGGCAATTCGGCAGTCACGTACAGTTCAGGTCCATAGTATTGTGGTCCCTGCTGGTACAGGTTTTTAAGCCCTAGACTGAAAACTACTTTGTAAAAATCTCTCCCATAATAAGCAGAGAGTCTTTTGAGCTGAGTTTTTGAGCTGATTGAACTACTAAAAAACAAAGTTGACCCCTGAAGTGTTGACTGAGATATCTGTGCTACCATTTATTTATGATTTTAGTCTGTTCCTCAGCGCCCGGCTTATAGTGGAGCAGCTCGCACAAAATATCTGTGAAAATATCGAGTTTCTTCTTCTTTAAATAAAATGCATACTGATTTCTCTCTTCAAATCAAAACCACAAACAGATCGACAAAGTCTTGGTTCTGAACTTGATTGAGAATCAGGAGAGCGACCGATTGCGACATTTCTCGCGACGTGTCTGAAATCGATGTATCGTGTGCAAGGCTGAAAGTTTATGTCGGCGTGTCTTCATGAGAGTGCTGGCAGTCATGTGATAACAGCCAGGAGACGCAGCAGAGGAAGGAGGAGGGCCGTACTAACAACACGGCAGGGACTCCTGGACTTCGGACTCTCGAGCACAACAGTCGTGCAGCTTCCGTATATATATACATACAGAAGCACTGCATCTGCAAACACTTATAAAACACTCAAATCCTTGAGATCATCAGCATATCGCAGGTGAGAACTGCATGACAAAATAACTGAACAATAACTGATTTGTGTTGACGCTGAGGCTTTAAAATATCCTGAGCCTTTTTTTTATGTTTTTTTTTTTTTTTACACAGCTATGAAGGTGCTCGTGATATTGGCCATTGCAGTTCTGTCTGGTAAGTTGAAAATCTCTGGATTTTTAAAACAAAAAACAAAAACATTCATAGCTAACCTTGTATTATGCGAAATTGACCAAAGATTATATTTCATTTTTATTCATTTCATCCTAGACTGCCAGGCCCACCAGCTCTATGGGGATGAATCAAAGGCACAGGTGGAAGTGTTGATTGACTCTTTCTGGAACTACATTGCCAAAGCCACTCAGACGGCAGATGACAGTCTGCAGATGATCAGGGAGTCTCAGTTCGGACAGGAAGTCAAGTGGGTATTATGACACCCGAGCCTATTCGGAAATGTTTGTGTTGCAGTCCCGGTCTTGACCACTGACCCTCCCTTCGTCCATTTTCCAGTGCTCGTCTGGAGGAGAGTGCTTACATAGCCAGCACGTATGCGGTTGCCCTCAAGGAGCAGCTCCCCCCCGCAGCTCAGGACCTGGTGGTCAAGATCAGCACGGACGCCGACGTGCTGAGGAAGGTGCTGACCGACGAGCTGGCCTCTGTCAAGAACAGCCTGGAGCCCTACGCTGAGGACATGAAGGCTCAGATCCAGCAGAGGGTGGAGCAGTTCAAGCAAGAGCTCATCCCTTATGCTGACTCCCTGGACTCCGAGGCACTGAGGAGCACTCTGATGCAGAGGAGCCAGGAGCTGAAGACCAGCCTGGAAGAGAGTATGAACAGGACAGCGTAGCCCCCATGACCAAGAAGGTCCAGGTTGAGCTAAAACATAGAGCCAACTTGGTGAAACAAATGGTGGCCCCCTATGCCGAGGACCTGAGAGAGAAGCTTGACCCTTACACGCAGGACATCCAGGCCCAGCTCATGTCCCTGTACCAGTCGTTTGTGAACACTGACTAAGTCTCCGTTGTGTTTCGACTTCTGTTGCTCCTGAATAACATTGTTTACCTTTGTTTGAAGCACGTGATGATTTCAATGCACGGATTGTAAACAGTTGCAGATACCAGTAATGTAATATTTATTAATATGCGCAATATTTGTGAAGCAAATGTTTGCATGGTTCAAACGTGTATATACTTTTTATAATAATATATTGTAATGCCTGTAACTGTGCGTCTTTTGTATAATTTCGTCAAATAAAAAAGTTTCTGGGATTTTCCTTTTTATTTTGCCTTTATTACATTTTTTTTTCTTCAGAGACATTTCTTGTAGCTTATCTACAAAATGGATACAATTATAACACTGAGTATTAAAAGCTAAGTTAAATGCGTTCTTTAAAACACTCCCCTGTGTGCATCACCTTTCCCGCAACAAAACAAATGGTGTTCTGATATAACATGTCATGTCAGAACCCGCCTTGGCTTACAGTGTTGTTTACTTCATTTGCAGAGGTATAGACCATTGGTCTCCGTCATGGGCATGTCTCTGCTTGTCATGAAATTGCACGAGCACTAAAGTCACTTCGATAAACACTGTGTCCAAAACATAACGAAAGTATTTCTGATACATTCAAATGAACTGACGAACCTTCGTTGGCGATCGCGATAAGCCCTCTCCCTTTTCCCTTGCCCCCGTATTGACGTGGCACGTCCAGCGTGGAGGGTCAGAGTCTAATGACAACAACGCATAAACTCACACTCACTCACATGCAGATACTCACACACACACGTTCATGTGCAAAGGTCATTCTTGAAAAAAAAAAAAACTCTTTTCATGATTGTTTGATTAGGAGTCCTTTAACATTTGCCCCGTTGGTCAAAGTATTCATTTCGATTTAATTTAAACTTAGGGGAATATTACTTTAACACAGGGGTGTCAAACTCATTTTGGTTCACATACTGCATACAATCTATTTAGATGTCAAGTAGGCCGGGCCAGTACAATTATAACATAATTAACTATAAATAACAATAAGTCCATGTTTTTCTACATCGTTTTGCATCATTTTATGCAAAGAATTTAGGTATATTGGATATTTGCTATTATTTATTGTTATTTAATTAAGTGTTTGTGTATTGTTTTTTATTTTTAAAATTCATCAAGCGGGCCGAATTGAACACCCCACCGGCCCGGTTTTGGTCCCCGGGCTGTATGTTTGACATACCATACAACCACAAACCAAAATTTTGGTCCCCGGGCTGTATGTTTGACAATCTGTTAAATAGGAATAAAAATGCAAAGTCTAGATGCAGCTTTTTTTTTTTTTGATTTTCAAGAAATATTGTACAATGCAATCATTTTTATAAATGAAATGACAATATTTTTATTAAAAAATGAACTGAACTAAAATAACCCTGTGCCAGGTCAAAACAAACTGAGCAAGATGACAATCAGTGTTATTCTCTGCTTGTAGAAAAAAACAACAACCACAAACCAAACATGTAAAAGTGCCTTCGAAGCCTTTCGATTTGTCATGGTACTGTTAAAAAAAAAGAATAAGTTAATATAGAAAAGTGATTAGCACTTAAATTGGCACGGAGAAACCCTCATCTAGATTCATTATCAGTCAGAGCCTGAAGGCAACGCTAAGATCTTAATTTAAATGGCTGCATAATTAACTGGAGACCAGACCCAAGTCTGCTCTAAACTGTACCACAAAGACGATTTAGATAGAGGAGAAAGAGGACGGGGAGGAGGAGGAGGAGGAGGAAGAGGAGGAGGAATTGCTGTTGTTTGTTGAATACTTTGAACAAGAATGGTCTTGCCACTATCCCCACCGTGACAAAACACTTTGTTGTTGTTGTGACGTAAATGAGTAGCTTTTGCCACCACTCTGATAACCAGATAAGTACACCTTGGTATGAGGAGATGCTTGTTAATGGCTTATTGTGTTGCTCTCTGCTTTGACAACAGTTCCAATTCTCTGAATAAGTGAATCAAAGTCATTGCTACCCTTTTCTATAATAATAATAATAATAATAATAATAATAATAATAATAATAATAATAATAATAATAATAATAATAATAATAATAATAATAATAATAATAATAATAATAATAATAATAATAATATTTAAAAAATGATAATTTGCTATTTTATTCCCTTTAACCTGTCGCTGGACGCCACAACCGAAACGTAATTCAACAGGAAGCACTTACACTGCCATCACGTGTAAAGCTAGTGTAAGTGCTTAAATGTGTGTAATTGAATAAAACAATATTGAAGGTCGCTTGTTTTGGCAAATGTTAACCAAATAAGAATAAGAAACATTCATATATTATACATTTATAATATCATTGGCTGAAAGGATAAAAACCTCTTAATGACGCAGTCGGTTGCTGGCGTTTAGTGATGTTGTTGAACCAATATCCTTTGGTTAACAACACTGGTAGCTTCGTTAATTCCAGAGTGTTATTTATTTTGAAGATTTAAAGGGGAACAGAAGAAGAAAGAGGTTTTCTATATAACTCAGTTAAACACTAACTTAAGAGCAAAGGGACTAGATGACAGGCAGAGAGCAGATATTTTAGGGATAATGTATAAAAAATAATAATTTCATCATAAAATAAGGTGCATTTTGATCATCCCGCATTTATTTGTTACTTAAAATTGACTTTTGGAGAAAAAAAAGTATATTTACACGTCTTTATTGTGTGGACCCACTTAATTCTTTTCATTGCGCACCCCCTAGTGGCAGCTCGCGTACCTACAAACAGGAAAGAAAGCAGCAGCAAGACTGTGGAAGGACAACACATCAGAAAGAAAAACAACGTACGTAGTGTACATTAGTTAACACCTAATTGTATATAGTCGCAAAGTAATACATTTTCTGAGGTAATTATTCTATTTTTAAATCAAAATATACATTGCCACAACTTAGTATGTCAATAAATCAGTCCCTGCCTAGTGACAGCACTGCTAATAGAATTCATCAGGGAAAAAACGGGATTATGATTAACAGAGTAGTAGTAGTAGTAGTGCGTCATAGCCGTGGGAAACCACAACATTACTGATATATGAGGGTTAGGTAACGTCTTGTCAAGCTTCATTTGGGGTTTTATCGTATGTTTTGGTGTTGGTGGTGCATTTCTGTGCTCTTCTGTCACAGCTATGCTATGATTCCTGAGGTGATAAGCTGCGCACCTGAAGGCAGTTCTTCTGTTCACCAGAGGAGGGTGATAAGCTGCGCACCTGAAGGCAGTACTTCTGTTCACCAGATATTAGCTCCAGCTCCTCAGGGAGTCCCCGGAGTATCTTGTCATGTGTTACAGGGTGAGTCATATATATTTGTATATACCGTGGTACCTCGAGATACGAGCTACCCGGAGTACGAGTATTCAATGTTACGAGTCCGCGACTGTTGCAGTACGAGTATTCAATGTTACGAGTCCGTAACGCAAACATTGAGTTACGAGTACTCAACCGACCTCCATTTTTCCACTTGACACTTTCGCGCCGTCTCGCTCACTGTCCGTCGCTGGGTAATTTAACCCGTCGCTTTATTTCTCATTTCCCTTACGAATTATTTGGTTTTTAGTTATTTTTATTTGGGAAAATACGAGTGGAAAGACATACGACTGCCGTCTTGGAACGGAGAGAGAGAGAGATAGCACTGACAGAGATCACGTTGGTGGTGGCCTTGAGGTGGGAAAAGTACTAATTAAAAAGTAAATTTAGTAAAAGTTAGTTTAAAGATTAATTTACGTTACTTGATGCAAAACAAGTGAACATTGTACATTGTGACTGTATCCATACATATCCAACTAAAAGTTGGAGGTTCTGTAACACAGAGAACGGAAGGTTCCGGCAACATTTTTTTTTTTTGTCATTGAGACACATAGGTCCTCATCTTTGAGTTGGATCCTGCAGGTTCCAGCTGACTTTAAACAGTTTATAACATTACAAAATATCATAATACAGTTATTAAACCTCACGGATACAAAGTCCTTATTTGTCAATGAAAGGGAATAAAAAAATTTAATTGTCCGTCCTAAAGTAAATTGTCATTTTGGTTGAAAAATAAAATAACATCAAAGTGTTTATGATAGTTCCAATAATTTATGTTTGGATCATCAAGTAATTTTTTAAGCTTTACTATAACAGTAAACAAGGAAATCTTTCCATTAATCTTTTTTAAAAACTGTTTAGCCTTTGAATTAACAGTTCACCAGGGAGGAATGTTCTCATTGTCTTTTTGACAGCTTGGCTTCTATGGACACAGTTGATGGCTAGGAGGCTTGTCTGGAATGTGTTTCTGTCCTAATGTTGCAATACTAATATAATGCTGCACAAAAATAATAATTGAAGTCATTCATTGCTTGATTAAAAACAGTTTTCATTTCCTTATATATATATTCCCACAAAGGGAAATGACTCTCAATAAATAGTTTGAAATATATCACAGAATGAAAAGAAAATAGATGAATAAAATGACTTAGAAATAAATTAACAATGCCTTAAAAGTCATCAGAAACAACAGAAGCAACAAAAGTTGTGTTTACCGAAATACATTTCTTTAGCTTCAATAACAATGTACAGTAAAATAGGAATCTGGACTGTATTTTCTGGATGCAACTTTGCTGAGGAGACACATTAGCATATTTAGAGCTTATTTCTTCTTTTCCTTTGGGCTTTGTCCCTTTTTTCAGGGGTTGCCACAGCGAATCATTGATTTCCATCTCTCCATCTTCTACTCTGACTCCAACTATCTGCATGTCCTCCCTCACTGCATCCATATATCTCCTCTCTTTCTCCTACCTGGTCAGCTCCATCTCTAACATTCTTCTACCAATGTATCCACTGTCCCTCCTACGCACATGCCCAAACCAACTAATTAAAATTTAAAATTTAAAAATTAAATAATTATAATTTTCCCAGTGTAGGATCAATAGCTTAAATCATACAGTAAGCCTTGCTCCTGTCTCAGAATCAGATTTATATCAGAATTACAAAATATCAAGTTGCTGGAACAGCACATGTTCTCAAGTACTTGTACGAGTACAGTTGTCCTGCGTTTTTTTTTCCGCAAAAAAAAAAAAAAACAAAAAACTTTACGAAACTTTCACAAATGTGTAGGTTATTTCTTGCAATACCATGTATGTATGTGTTATAAAATGCCTTTTAATTGATTTTTTAAATTATTTTTTGCTGTTTTTTTCTTTTGCTGAAATTTAAAAATGTTTATATACAGCAAAAACCCACGATAGAGCGAAAAATCCGTTATACAACAATACATCTAAAATAAAAATACATAACACATATGGGTCATTTGGTATTGGTCTAGCTAAATGAAAGTGCTTGTATGATCATGCTGAATGATATTTTATTATATTTGATATAAAGACATCCTGATATATCCTGATATATATTTTCTGTAACACTACCCCCTCCATAAAAATGACTTATATTCTTTTTACGTCGGTCGTGCCAGCTCTCCTCACTGTGTTCACTTGTCTGTGAAAATATGGGCTCACATGGGCAACAGATTCATCGATCAAAACTGACTGGGAATTCAACTCAAGATTATTGCTTGTAAAAACAGATCTATTAGATTCGTGAGAAACTCAGTCTATGTCTCAGTCATGTTCAGGGTAGGACAGAGTGAGTTAACAGACACATGACATGAATGTTTGGCTAAACAAACAACACGAGAAAAGATTCATACAAAGATTGAGAAAACAAAGATGACATGACACGAATGTTTTTTTTTGTCTGACACGGATATGTCGCTGTCACAGGAACTACATGTATGACACTGCCTCCATTTTTAGACAGGTGCTGATGGAAATCTTTTTTTCTGCCAGTTTCAGTAACACTGTTTCGCAATGTTTAGTTATGTCGTTTTTGTCTTAGGTATTGGATCGGACAGGTTATAGTTGTTTTTTTTTGTTTGTTTGTTTTTCAAAGTAATCTAACAGTCAATGGAATGAAATTGCTGGTATGGCAGGTTTGCATGACAGTTTTTGCTTTGTTGCAGAAACATGGGTTTGTGTGTACTGTCACTGACAGGGGTGGTGGCACAGCTTAAAAACCAGTCTGCATCTTGGACTCACCATGACTCAACAACCAGACCAGCAGGAGGTAAGCACTGGTGGGTCCCTTATTAAATCCATATTTATTTTCATGTTTACCTATCTATCTATCCATTCATTCATTCATTTATTCAATTAACAGAAAAAAAGAGCAAATATGAAGGGCTACATTTTTCTTCTAGTCAACCTGGCCATTTCATCTCCCTTTCCGCAACGAGTGAGTTATTATTATTATTATTATTATTATTATTATTATTATTACTGCCTTTACTGTAATGGATTACCAGTATTTAACACTTAACTATACACATTGTAGACATGCTACTTTAGTTATGGAACTTTTGTACACAAAACTGATGCAATACAAACTATACTGTTTGTGTTCTACAGCAACGTATGAACAATTGAATACAGAACAACTCATAACTGCGTACAAATCAATATTTTAAAGACAACACAGTACACTGTGTCATATCTCTCTTTGCATTACTCTGGCTCTTTTCCGTTGTGGAAGACATAAGTAATTCATCGTCAGCACAATGGACAGCGTTTTCAATTAATAACATGTTAAAATAACATCATGTATTTTCAAACAATTATTGACAACAAATTATTTTTATCACCCTTATATTACCATTAGGTTACTCTGAATCCCTCACAACAATTAGCTTGGATTTTGAACCATTTTAGGACTGTTATCCGTTCTGATTCTCTTAAACATATTTTGTAAACGCGAGGCTATAAACATAGTTAACATGCGTCTCTTGTTATGACAACATTCACTCTCCCACAAACTATGTTTGTATTGTATTGTATTGTACAAAACAAAACCAAAAAATGCTGATGCTTTGTTAACATCTTTCCAGAGCGAGAAGAGGCTTGATAGTAAGTCCATTTACTTTACATTGGTGCTTTTCATTTATGCAGTGTTGTGAATCTGTATCAAATATCTGAAATCGATTTGCTCTGCTTTGTCGAGCAGAATCTAATTTCACCTTTGAAGACATGGAGGAAGGGAAGGACATTTCAGAAATAAACAATGGTGAGGTCACAATAACGAAAGTCACCTCTACTCCTGTCCATCCCGGTCACTGCCAGCATCTTCGTCTCTTCCACCTCCAACTCAGCCTTTTGTCTGTCAGACAGAGACACTGTCTCTGAACCATACATCAAAGCAGGTCTCACCACTGTCTTTTAAACCTTCCCCAACAACTTTGCGTCACCAGTACATCTGAGCTCAGGAGGCTGTAGCAGAATAGCTACATGCTCAATGTTGGGAAATACAAGAAAACACAAGCCAGATTTTCCTATCGTTGTCTGACTGTAATGCCATATTTGTTGTTTCCTTGTTTTATTTGATCTCCAGGACACAGCGATATTCTGGTGAGTTAAGATTTTTGAAACAAATTGCAGAAAAATATAATGGTCTATAACTGTGTTTGACTAAAAACCTTCTTATAAATTTTAGCCTTCCATAAAATCCAGGTCTTCCTTAAGTTCTGATGACATCTTGTGGACAATGCCCATTCCAGTTGTTTTGGATGAAAGTCTGGGTAAATATACTTTTGTACATAAGAATAATTTTGTCTATGGAAATGTGAAGTAGTATTTTAATATAAGTATAATATAGTATAAGTATTTTAATGGAGGGATTTGAAATGATTAACATCTTTAATTTGATGCAAAAATCACCATTATAGAATGATCAAATGTTTATTTTCAGTTTAATGCTGGAACAGAAAGAAAAATAACCATAAATATATACATCTATAAATAATGAAATAGATAGATGGAGTTATTAATATAAAAAATATACAAAAATAAAACTCAAAAATTAGTTGAATATTGTTTGTGTACATTAGTCCCTCAACAGACCACAATTTAACTAGGAACAAATTTAAGTGATCAAGGCTGGTTAACTAACTTAACTTTTAAAATATTTTTGGTCAAAAAAAACAAATTCTTGGCTGCTCTCACATTCTAATTTTTTTTTCTGGTTGTGAAACAGGGCTAAATGCTGTAGGTGTCATCCTGCAAGCCTTTGAGCAGTTCAGGTTGAAATCGTGCATTGACTTCAAACCAAGAGACCAGGAAAGGGATTATGTCATTGTCCAAAAGTTGGATGGGTATGTAGACATTACTTTTATCATAACAAATTAGCATTATGTGATGGTTTTTAAATGTGTTTACAGTTAGCTACTCTCTTTGCTGGTTTCAGTTATTCTCCATCAGAGCACCCAAATTAAATATTATTGTGGCTGAAGCTTTGAAGCCGACTGGATTCAAACTAATGTTCGATTCCAGAAAAGAGTGTTACGATTGTAAATTTTGGATGGACAAATGGTTTGATAGATGACTGAAATTTTTTGTTATATTTCTTTTTCCCAGTGTCCAAAAACAATGTCATAAACACAAGTGGAGAACTTTGGTATTCTCCCATACTTTCACCATGCAACCATAGTCCTTATTGTCACAAGCAGCATCTAAGTTGGACAATTACTTTGACATACTCTAAAAAGATAACGTTGTGCTATTTATTTATTTTTTATTTTTTAGATGTTATTCATACGTTGGATTGGTTGGTGGTCCACAAGAACTCTCCATCGGCACAAACTGTGACGAAATTTCTCTTGTGGAGCATGAGTTTCTCCACGCGCTCGGCTTCTTTCATGAACACACCAGATTTGACAGAGATGACTATGTGACCATTCACTTAGAGAACATTTTAGCAGGTTATTTTAATTAGTAATTTGTTTATTTATATAAACTCACATTTCATAACATCTTCTATCTATCTATCTATCCATCTATCCATCTATCTGTCTATCTATCTATCTATCTATCTATCTATCTATCTATCTATCTATCTATCTATCTATCTGTCTATCTATCCATCTATCTATCTATCTATCTATCTATCTATCTATCTATCTATCTATCTATCTATCTATCTATCTATCCATCTATCCATCTATCCATCCATCCATCTATCTGTCCATCCATCCACTCATGCCCATAGAAACAAAAAAAAACGCACATTTATTTTCCCAATCTATAACTGTATAATGTCTTCATTTTCCATTTTTGTGTAGATAACAAAAACAATTTTGAGAAAATCCCCCTAAGTGTGTCCACTGATATGGGGGTTCCGTACGACTACTGGTCAGTAATGCATTACGGCAAAAAGGCATTCAGCAATGGTGATGGGAATACAATTACAACAAAGGACGCAAAGTTCATCGACATAATTGGCCAAACACAGGACATGAGTCCCAGTGATACTCTGGAGCTGAACCGGCGCTACAATTGCAGTAAGTCCTCCGAGTCGTTTTGGTGTTTTTTTTCTATTGTTATTATTGGCTAACTCAACAACAACTTCTAGCTCAATCCAAACTTAAAATAAAAAACAATAATTCAGTTGAAGAAAGCTCATATTAGAATTACGATGATGATGTTTCTTTGCCTTTCAGTTGCGTAAATATTAGAGATTAAAGTCCTGTGCTGTAATTGTCTCTACAGCATCAACTGCTACATTCTCTATGCACTGCACCTTCTCCCAAGGGGAAATGTGTAAAATGAAGAAATGTTCGCTGGGTAATATTGAATGGAAAATGGTTACACATGCCAACAATGGTCCCAGCTCTGACCACACAAGTCTACCCACTGGCAGCTATAATCATAGTAAGGAAATAACAAAAACTTTTTTTTTTTTAATTTTTAAAAAAAAAAGTCTTGACTCTTGATTCTACAGCTTTGTCTTTATTATTACTTTCTAGGTAGCGATGACAGTCACTTTATGTACGCTAACACAGCATATGGGATGGAGGGAGACTCCGCCACCCTGGAGACTGACAGAATGTATAGCAAAGGCAAGTGTAACGTCCAATGCCTCCAGTTTTACTACTATCACCGTGGGAGCCAGAACGACACACTTAACATCTGGATCAGGGAGTTTCACGATGAACGGGACCACAGAGGATCCCGCCGACTCATGGGACAGATCAGTGGTAATGTTAGAATCTGTGAATGTCAAATGATATTTGTTAAATGTAGAGGAAATGATTATTGTGTGGAAAAAAAACAGTGAGAACATACAGTAACTATGATTACCTGGAACGGTATCGAGTTTAAGGCTATGTAGGAAAAAACAGAAAATGGTTCCTAAAGTGTTTAAAAAAATAAAAAAACAAACCAAAACATAACATTTTCACAGCTAGTGGGGGTGTAGCTCAGTGGTAGAGCATTTGACTGCAGATCAAGAGGTCCCTGGTTCAACTCCAGGTGCCCCCTCATCATTATACTAGAACTGTTTGTGGAGTTTGTGAACTCCCATATTTAGCAATTATCACACATCATATATGTATGTACTCTACATACATTTGCAAATTTGTTTTAATAACAATACTAATAATAACAAATAACAAACTAATAATAACAAATAACAAACTAATAACAAAACATATAAATATACGACAATCCTTTGCGTAGTTGCGTTTAGACCCACTGCGAAATGGGAAAAATCGCGAAGTAAAGATGAGATAGTTATGTATATAGTTACACTTTACGAACCTCCACTACGCTGTTATCAACAATCGAACAACAACAGTGCCCTCTGGTGTCTACCAGAGGGCACAGTTTAAATATATACATGTAAATATATACAATATATATGTAAATATATGCAAATATATAAATGTGGTATATTTATATGTTTTGTTTTTATAACAATATTTGTTTTTGTTTTATTAATATAATTATTAGTATTATTATAAAACAAATTTATGTAGAGTACATACGTATATGATGTGTTATAATTGCTACATACTGGAGTTCACAAACAGTTCCAGTATAATGACAAGGGGGCACCTGGAGTTGAACCAGGGACCTCTTGATCTGCAGTCAAATGCTCTACCGCTGAGCTACACCCCCACACGCTGTGATTAAGTTATGTTTTGGTTTGTTCCTTTATTATAATTTTTTATACCTTAGGTCATTGCCCTACATTAATTAAATGCTCACCATATAGTATGTACTGTACGTCACGTATGACATGCGGGTATCTTAGATTTCGCAACCCAAATCTTTACCCTGTATATATGTGTTGCAAAACGTCCTTTCGTTTATTTATATACTGTAGAAATGATTATTTTTCACGAAAATAATCAAAATATTGGCAATTTTAATTTTTTTATTTACCGTAAAATATCACGATATAGTGAGATCGAAAATATTGCGAGATTGGATGAAAAACAATACGCGATGTACTGAGCGAGCGAAAGGAGAACTGTGATATAGAGAGGGAACACTGTAATGTTATTTTATATGAAAGACAAATGAAGGACTTCAATATAATAAATAGGTAAACAAATATACTAAAAAGTATCTTTCTTAGTGCTACATTTTAACTATTATTGAACAGAGATACTGTTGTAAAAAAGCATGACCAATATTATAAGGACAGATATATATTTTTTTTTTAGATTTTTTCCTCTCAAGGTAAAATTGAAAGAAAAGAAGAAGTTAAAGAACAAATGTAAGTTGATAACTGTTCCATGAAGAATTGGTAGGAATAATTTAGGATATTTTCCATTTTCCCCTCGAAGGTCAGCACACATCACACTGGCAAGTCCACCATGTGCCCTTGAATGCCACCACAGACTTTCAAGTAGAGTTTGAGGTCCGAAAAGGTGGAGGATTTTCCTCAGGTGGCTTCTCGATCGATGATGTCAACCTCTCCGAGACAGGGTGTCCACATGTTACCCTTCAACTGAACAATATTGAAAAACTGTTGAACGCCTCTGACTCTGAAACTATATTCAGCCCACGGCAGTACTCCAAAGATGGCTATGCCTATCGCTTTGCAGTAGTGCTATCTGTGTCATATATCGGACTGGGAGTACAACTGGTATCAGGAAAATACGATAACCAACTGCAGTGGCCTAGCTTACACAAACAGGTGACTTTACAAATGGTGGACCAGACACCCAATCCTCGAATGCAAATGTCTATGAGAAGAAGCTTCACGAGTGATCCAGTAACAGACACCAGCGAAGGTAATTCACGTTACGTTTTATTCACTATTTGAAAATATTAGAAAGGCTTTACGCATCGTGGTAACTATGGAAATTAGCCTTTAATGTTCTTTCAACTGTGCCGACAGGGAGTCGCTGGTACGAGAATCCGCGTGAAGTTGGAGAGCAATACGTTGATAAAAATAATGAAACTTCTTATGGCGGACTTGTATATGGCAGAAGCTCTTTTGCAGATTTAGATACAATGAAAACCAGAGACTTCATCAAGGGAGGAAATGCAGTTTTTACCCTAAGCTTCCACGGTAGGTTGACAAAATTCTCATTTAACCTACGTTACATCACGTTTGATCACATTTTTTTGTAGTACCTTTTTAGCACTTTACTCAATACTGGAGGTATTGTAGTATATTTTAAAGAAGCTTCCTTTGTTTCCAGATCTCTCTTCCTTAGTCACCGGAGATGAACTGCCTTGTCCACATATGGCAGCAGTAAATTATAACCAATCACATGACCTCGATCATGGCACATGCTCATCACGGTACAGCTTTATCAAGCAATAACACACAGTTCTTTAAGAAATGGAAAATGGAGTCGGTAAATAGGCCTTTTAAACCATACAATGTCTTCACAGGATCCCAACGACTGTCCAACCATCTCCGACAACCACTGGTGACTGGTAAGGAGATATTTAAAGTCTGGTTGAAATGGTACTTGGTGTTGGTCAGCATTTACATTTACAATGTAGCTTCCCTTTCCTGGCCCTTAGGCGGTGTACTTTATCTAGCATTGGCACACATTATTATTATTATTTTTTTTTTTTATTATTAAAGGTCAATAATTACGCCATTTGAACCATAAAATGTCTTTGCAGGATCATGACCACAGTCCAACCACCTCCCGTGACAACCGACGACAGGTAAAGAGACATTCAATTTATGGTGGAAATGGCCTTAACACCTTACACCTTATATATACCTTACGTATATATATACATATATATATATATATATGTGTGTATGTATGTACTGAAAAATGCAAAAACAGAAAATGAAAATACAGTGTAATATTCAGCTGGTTAAATGGCTTGTTATGAACAGAACGAAACAGGTAACTGATAAGCTGCATTAAAATGTCTTGAACGTTTTTTTCCCCTTTCTATTTTAGCATTTTTGGCTTCTCTCCAGCTATAGTGGCGTCTCCTGTCCTCACCTTTCTGCTAGCACTGATTCTAATGATACCATAATATATTGCACTTTCTCACCTCACCTAAAAAAGCACAAAAGATGCAACATTTGGAAATGGTGAAAATTATTGATGGGATTTTTATGTATGTAATATGGGAAAACAAAGAAGTGAAGATGCAACATTTGGAAATGGTGAAAATGATTGATGGGATTTTTATTTATGTGGGAAAAGAAAGAAGTGATTGTGGTCTTGACTGGTCAGGACTATGATTGCATCACTGGAGTTGTATTTACATCAGCGCTGTACTGATTCCGTTGATGAAGCAGAATTAACTGAATGCACTTTGAGAATTCAAACTGCAACATACCTCAAAGGACCAAATAGCCCTTGTAGCCTTAGGAATGCATATAAATCCATCAATATTTTTTTCTAAAACTTTTTCACACCATTTGGAACGTAAATTGGGATTTTTGTTGGTGTTGGATGGTGCGTTTTTGTGATTTTTTTTTATTTCATTAATGTAACTTGACTCGGTATTAATTTTTAGCTCATCAGGAAAAAATGCAATATGACTTTGTGCACTGATCTGTCTGCATAATAAACATGTTAAAAAATAGTAATTCTAGAAAAATAAAATGTGTCTGGGGTCAGCAGAAGTTTGTGGTGCACCAAGCCAAAAAAGGTTGGGAAACACTGGCATATCCTTTTATGTACATGTTTCAATGGCAATTACTAGTTTATCTTTACTTTAGTGCTTTAATACTTTGGTGCTTAATACAATGGTCATAGTTCAAACATCAAAGGCACCTTACATGAAAGGCCATATTCGTACTCTTTGTTTTCTTCCATTATTCAGTGTTGTTTCCAGCAGCAGGCTATATATATATTTGCTACAACTAGAATGAATTCCCTTTTTTAATGTAATTTCAAAATCGAAGAAGCTGTATCTTAACAGGAGGCAGGAAGAATCTGTTTAATGGGTGAAAGAAAAAATAGCCTTTGGAAGAACATTCGGAAGGCACCACATGCACCAACTGTCAGACAGGAATATACCGACTGTGTGAAGACATTGTCATAAAAGGAGTCATGTTGCACTGCAAAGGCGGCACCCTTAAGCACAAGAGGTTGAAAATAAAACGTCAAGTGATGATTGAAGAGAAGGAATTGAACAAAATATTTGACATTCTCAAAACCGGTATCCAGGAAATACAAAGGAAGAATACCGGTGAGCTGAGCTTTGCAGAACTTTATAGGATTGTCTACACCATGGTTTTGTACAA
The DNA here is from genome assembly GCF_000523025.1 of Cynoglossus semilaevis. Lineage (NCBI taxonomy): Eukaryota > Metazoa > Chordata > Actinopteri > Pleuronectiformes > Cynoglossidae > Cynoglossus > Cynoglossus semilaevis. The sequence goes on from NC_024319.1 coordinate 21,846,787, forward strand.
ACATGGGGAAAAGCTGTACGCGGGCTTGAAAGAGGCCATCACTGAACACCTGACTAACAAGGTAATGGAAGATATCCTTAACGCACTAAACACTAACTTTCTAAAAGTGTTAACGCTTGCCTGGGATGACCACCAGACTGCCATGGTTATAATCAGAAACATCTTCATGTACATGGACCAAGTATATGTGCAACAAAACAGATTGGACGACGTGCACAACCTCGGCCTCATCATATTCAGGGATCAAGTCTTCCTCCACAGCTGCATTCGTGACCAGCTACGGCTGACGTTACTGGACATGGTTGCCCATGAGAGAAAGGGAAATGTTGTAGATAGGGCTGATATTAAAAAAGCCTGCCAGATGCTAATGACGCTGGGTATGAACGACAGGTCGGTCTATCAGAAGGAATTTGAAGACCCGTTCATAGATATGTCCAGAGAATTCTACCAATTGGAAAGCCAAAATTTACTGTCTGAGAACAACGCCAGTGTCTACATAAAGCAGGCGGACGCTAGGATCATCGAAGAGATAGAGCGCGTGTTTCACTGCTTCGACAAGTCTACACGGGAACCACTGCTGGAGCTGTTAAAACAGGAGCTGATTTTCAAACACATGAAGCCTATTGTAGAAATGGAAGGTTCTGGCCTCGTCACGATGCTTAAGGACGGCAAGACGGAAGACATTGCGTGCATGTACAAATTGTTCAAACATGCACCAAATGGTCTCGAAACAATGTGTGCAACAATGAGTCTGTATATGAGGGAACTTGGCAAGGCTCTGGTGTGTGACGCCAAAGAGGGCAAGAGCCCAGTTGACTTCATCCAGGACTTGCTTGACCTAAAGATTCAGTTTGACCGTTTTCTGAACGAGTCATTCAACAGTGACAGACTCTTTAGAAAAACCATAAATAGCAACTTTGAGTACTTTTTCAACCTCAATTCCCATTGCCCAGAGTACCTATCACTTTTCATCCACGATAAGATTAAGAAAAGGGCCAAAGGATGGACAGAGAAGGAGGTAGACAGTGTTCTCGAGAAGGCATTGATATTGTTGATGTTCTTGCAGGACAAAGACGTGTTTGAACGGTACTACAGGATGCATTTGGCCCGCAGGCTGCTTAGCAGCAAGTACATGTCCAACAGCTGTGAGAAGAAAATGATCTATAGGCTTGAAATCGAATGTGATTTTCACTTCATCTGCAAACTAGAGGGAATGTTAGAAGACATGAACATTACTAACGCAACCATGGAAGAGTTCAGGCAGGAAGTACAGACCACTTCTCATGCGGGCATCGACCTCACAGTAAGACTTCTCACTACCGTTTACTGGCCAACACATTCTGCGAACCCCAAATGCAACATTCCTCCTGTTCCTTGGCAGGCCTTTGATGCCTTTAGACAGTTTTACCTCACTAAGCACTGTGATAGAAAACTTACCCTACAAAATCACATGGGTTGGGCAGACCTCAATGCAACATTTTATGAAACTCTTAAAAAGGAAGATGGATCGGACGTGGGTTCGACCCAAGGGGCAGGCTCCAAAACTCGGACGCACATATTGCAAGTTTCCACTTTGCAGATGTCTATCCTGATGCTTTTCAATTCAAGAGAAACGTACAGTTATGTGGACATCCAAGAGGAGACGGGAATTCCAGAGAGAGAATTAGTGCGGGCATTGCAATCGTTGGCCAGTGGAAAGCTGAGCCAAAGAGTTCTTACAATGGAGTCAAAGTCGCAGGAGGTTGAAAACAACAGTGTGTTCACTGTCAATGACCAGTTTTCTTCCAAACAGCACAGAGTGAAAATACAGAGAGTTGATAGTCAACATGGCGAATTGGAACAAGAAAGAAAGGAAACGAAGCAGCAAGTGGACGATGACCGAAAGCATAGGACCGAGGCAGCAATTGTTCGAATCATGAAGTTCAATAAGAGGATGCAGCACGATGTCCTGGTGACGGAGGTGACACAGCTTCTGCAGGCACATTTTCTTCCTAGCCCTGTCATGATTGAGAAGCAGACGGAGGGACTGATAGAAAGACAATATCTGGCAAGGGAACCAGAGGATAACAAAGTGTACATCTACATTGCATAGCAAAGACTGGGGAATGACAAGGTGTGTTTGTTGGATGGAGAATACAAAAGAAACGCAAGACATTTGTGCAGCAATGTAAAAAAAGTACATTGACCCACCCATATACAGTATATATTCATGGCTAATAAAAGAGGAAGATATTTTCTACCGACAGCCCCTGGTGAGTTGTTGGATTTTGTTCATGAATGTTAAATTTGTTTCATTAATTTTATTCATAAATAAACAATACCAAAATATACACTACATCGAAATTTAACAGATGCATTTTTTTTCTAATTTTTTTTCTGGGAAAAAATCGTTGTTTTATAACATTTGAAATGTATAACATTTGAAATGTATATAGATAATTAAAATACATTCAATTTGGTATCAAAACAGCAGGACGAGTGGTTGCCACGGGACTTGTAGGCAGCAGCGAATAACCTCCCAGCACGTCATAATATTTGGCCCAGCCACTGTGAATTTCAGCCAATACAAATCGACTCAAGTTGTAAGTCAGCAAATCAAAACACAGGTAATTGGAAATGGGCTGGGTCTGTAAACTACATTGACAGACATTGTGGTCAACTTTACCGGTGTCCAAATATTTCACTGGACCTAAACACTAAAGGGTAAGAGTATTTAGCTGGACCGAAGACAGTACAAATAATTTCTCAACCATAGTGTGTCGTGTTACTGTGGCGCGCAGATATTTTATCGTTCTTGTGTTCGAGTCCACATGGCTACCTAGCTTGCGCTAGCTAATCTGTCAATAAACGGCGCTAGCAGGCATTGGCCTCCTAAGTCTGCTTTCAATGGGCTGACAGTTTCGCTAGTTGTCGTCCCGTCTTTGTTGCAGTTTGTTGTTTTACCGTAGTGTGCTGTAGTGTAACATTTAATGTGATTCCCTACTCGGACTAAACGGGGCCTTCAGTCAGTCCTTGTACGTGTAGGCTAATGCTGTTCTGGTGGAAGAAGCAGCTTTTTAACATGCGCTGGTCAAGCAGAGTCAGGTGTTGACAGGCAAAGATTTTGGTAAAATAATTGTATATAAAATTTAAATTGGCAGACGTTATCTATTTACCACAGTTAGGTAAACGGACTAACTTATAATTTGTTCATAAAAAATGTCTTCTCTATGTATTTTCCACTTTGAAGGATAAAGTCTCTTTGCCCATGTAACTTTGACTAGGCTTTATCTTGGTTCTTTTATTATTTAGTATGTATTTATATAACCTTACACCTCATACTGAAAGTTTACCTCTTAATATACATGAAATAAAATAGTGGCTTAATAAATATCATAGATTTTGATTTGTTTGTGTTGCCGATATTTCAGTGGGAGAAAAACAGTAGCAGTTTTTACTCTTGCTTTACCTTTTTTTTTCTAATCTGCATCTCAAAAACTCTCAGTTTTGCATGCCCTTAAATAACATTCATTTGGTCTTTTTCAGCACCAGAATATGGGCAGTGTGTTAGCTGCCGCGTCCCCCAGTCCAGCCCCGGCTGCCTCTCAAGACAGTCCAGTCATCCCAGGGTTTGGGTCAGTTCCTCCAGGGTTCACGATGCCTCCTCTGTCATCTGTCACTCCAGCATCGGGATCTGACCAACAAGGGTCAAAATCAGATTCCCTACTTTCAAACCCAGGCACATATGAGGAATGCCACCAAAAATGTAAAGGTGTGAAACCGTTATTATTCTCATAGAACTATTTAGATGGAAATGGGACAAAGTAGCACTTTTTGTTGGAATGTTTCTTGGCCTATAATGAATGTAACCTATTATTAAAAAGCGAGGACTTTTGTCAAAATGTTGGTATGCATTTCATCAGGTGACATATATGGATATGACAGTCGTATAGCGCAGTGATCAGACTCTTGATGAAACTGTGGTTAGACGTTGTCCAATTAGAATTTCAAAAACAAAGGAGCAGTTTTGTTTGTATGTAGCAATACAGTTGTGATTTCTGTCTTGACATAAAGCCATATAAATATAAAATATCTCAAATTTGGTCTCTGCTCGAACAATCAGAAACAGACTTCATGAGGGTGACCTAAGGGTGCAACGTTAATAATCCCTCTGGAGTTCACTCTGGGAAATTAAGGAAAATAAAAAAAACCAGAGTGACCGAAAAGCTGCTGCCGTCAGCTTTAGCGCCCTCTTGTAGCGCATGACGGGTTTGCCCCACAGTGATGCTGTTGGGCGTATCCATGTAGGTTACACACAGACCTCCACTGGCTAGAAAATGACTGCCATTAGGTATCGGGATAAAATCCTTGAACCCATTGTCAGACCCTACGCTGCTGCAGTAGGTCCCGGGTTCCTCCTGATGCCAACAATGCCTGTTGCCTCATGTGGCAAGAGTATGTGGGCAGTATTTGGAGGTTGAAGGAATTGATACAGTTGCATGTTACAATCACGATCAGGCCTTAATAAGTGTATGTCTGTTAGTTTAGCAGCATTTGCAAAACATGCAGAGTAATTTGAGATGAAAATTATTTACACGTTTTGATTTTGCATCATATTTATTGTTGTAAATATTGCTAGTACAATTGAAATAATTAGGTTTTTTTTTGCATCATATTTATTGTTGTAAATATTGCTAGTACAATTGAAATGATTAGGTTTTTGTTGTTGTTTTGTTTTGTTTAGAGGTCTTCCCTCTGCAGATGGAAGGTGTCCGGTTAGTGGTTAACAAAGGCTTGAGTAACCACTTTCAGGTCAGCCACACTATAACGCTAAGTACCCAAAGTGACTCTGGGTACCGATTTGGTACTACATACGTTGGCAGCACACAGACTGGGCCAGCAGAGGTAAGATGTCTCCACCACAACATCAAAAAGTTTTAAAAATGTTGACCTTTTTTTTTATCACTGGCTTCAAGTTTTGTAGCGTTGGAATATGCCTAGTATTTTCTATATATATTATTTTTTTAAATTTGATAATACTAAAAAATTCAAAATACATGGTTTTGACTGTTAAGTATGAAGAACAACATATCTGTAAAAATACTGGCTTTTTTTTAATTATTTTTTATGAACTTAGCTGTTTTTTTTTTTTTTTTTTTTATGAACTGAGCTTGAAGATTATTCCAAAGATCTTTGAGAATGAATCACAGATCTTCTACAGATAGGCTTCCGTATATTAGTTTGTCTTCTTACCATCTGTACCATTGAGGTACAATTTTAATTCCAATTCAGTTCACCTTTCATACCTTAAGGTGAGAAAGGTAAAGCAATGTTAATGCAAAACTCCATGGCACACTAGAGGACCACAGTAATTGGCCACTGATTTATTTTTTTTTTCCCCTTTCAGTCCTTCCCAGTTATGGTGGGTGATATGGACAACACCGGCAGTCTGAATGCCCAGGTCATCCATCAGCTCACAAAGGCTCTACGCTCAAAAATAGCCATTCAGGTATTAAAACACATGCTTTCATAATCTGCCACGTATTATTCTCCGGTCAATATTTCAGTTACCTCTAATGATAATTTCTGCTGTATTTTCTTGTCTTTTTTGTGTTCCAGACTCAGCAACATAAGTTTGTGAACTGGCAGTGTGACGTGGAACATCGTGGTGAAGACTTCACTGCTGCTGTGACGTTTGGAAACCCAGACATACTGGCTGGATCTGGTAAGAGGATTGTTGATCTGTCTTTGCCGTACACAGTAAAACACAGTAAAACCGTTTCCTCTTGCACCTGTAAGTGTTCTATATGAAACATATGACTTTGACTGTACTGTTTCTATTTATTATTATTTATCATTATTTTTCTATTTTGTATGTTTACTGTAGCTTGATTGTTGATAGACTGACTCAAATTGTACGTCGCTTTGGATAAAAGTGTCTGCTAAATGTATTGCAATGTAATGTTCATACACCTCCACAGGGTTCCAACACATCCTAGAAAATAGTCATAGAAAGCATATGTCTAATGAAAGAAAATGGTAACATAAAAAAATAATTTCTGGGAAAGATGGGGAACCCTGCTTATACACTAAGTACTAAAAAATGGCAGGAATTTGCTACATGCCAGCTTGTGTTAAGCTGTAGCTAACATGCTAGGTGATAGGTGGGGACAATTAACATGCAATAAAAATGTATTCATTATTCTTGTAGAATAAGTATTGATAAAATGTACCTAAAACAGAATAAAAAGGTTTCTACAAAAAGTGAAGATTAAATTAAACTGTGTTATTGACAACTATTTCCTTTAATCACATAACTTTAAAGAAAGCAAAATCTTTTTGAAATATAGTCTGTCGGTAAATATAAATAAATTCAAATTCTTTCCTATTATGTCATGTATTACCAGCTAATACTACAATTTAAACAGAAATGTTGT
>NC_024319.1:21853348-21863494 GCF_000523025.1 Cynoglossus semilaevis
ATCACAAGAGACCTGGCGAAGAAGGAACTGTCACCTCTCTTTTGGGCAGATACACAGGTACCAGCCTTCCACATTCCTCAGTAGATGTATATGTGTTGTACCAAATTTACTGTTTTTATGTGTTACATGAAAACAGTAAATTATTTTACTGTTTTTTAGACTATTTTTTCCGGACTATAACTCAAACTCAAGCGATTTATAAATTAAAATATATAATTTCACATGTTTGTTATTTTCACACTGACAGCCGCTAGAGGGCACTCTAGTCTTGTGTACCAGTATTTGCTACTCCTGTACCACTGAGAATTTACATGTTCGTTATTTCCACACTGCCAGCCACTAGAGGGCAAAATACGGTAATAGTATTTGGTTCGCTGAAAACTGAAAGCTTACTAGGTTTTATGTAGTTTTTCCACAAGAATTCATTATAGTTCGAGTTAAATTAAAATGTATTGACACACTAGACAGAACAAGCATTTAGAGCAGGGGTGTCCACACTTTTTTGCCATGGGGGCTATTTTTCAAATGACCTCGGTAAAATGGTCTAGCTAGATTGATAATATTAAATATATATTTACCTTATGTTGATTAAATGCATGTAGCTGTATGACATAATTTGATTCAATACTTGTACTGTGATTCAATATTTTACTATTTAAGTAAATATGTAAAAAAACTTTTTTTTTTTACTAAATTTAATTAAAATATACCTACAGTTTGTTACATAAAAATATACATATTTTTATACAGTTTATCTGCCATTTCTAATCCTTAGGGATGAGTAGCTAGCTCAACTATCTTATCGAGAGAATTTTCATTCACACCTGTTTGTAAAGCAAAGTTTTTGGAGAGCCATCGTAATAAATGGATAAATAATTTTACTTACTTAACCTTACTTACTTTTACTGACTTTACTTCCTCAGGTGAAAAGTTTATCGCTACCTTGACCATGGGAGGTGCAGGAGCTCATGCTACGTACTATCACAAAGCCAATGATCAGGTAACTGATGTTAGGACAAAGGGAGAATGATGTGAATGAAACGCTTAACAATTAAGAATACAGGGGGTCCTTGACTTACATTAATTTTTTTCCTATGGCGCACAAATGGAGAAAAGGTTTCAAAAGAATTTCACGCACAATCCAATATGTGGTGGACAATTGGTAAATGTAAACAAAGTTGTCTTTTGACCTGTGTGAAATCTGTCGCTAAAACGCCCTATGTCGCAATGATGGAAATTTATTTGAGATGGCGACCACGGAACACCGTAGGTCAAAGATGTCGTAAACCAAGGACCCCTGGTATTTATTTATTTTTACTTAACAATACGTGTGGAAATTAAGTCTGCTTTGTAAGTGGAATCTTAAGCCTTGCAAGCTTTGTGTTCTATGTGTTTTGCTTTTTTAACACAGCTGCAGGTAGGAGTTGAATTTGAAGCCAGTATGAGAATGCAAGACACCACGACGTCTTTCGGTTACCAGCTGGACCTCCCTAAAGCTAACCTCCTCTTCAAAGGTGAATACAAGCGCAATCACAAAGGCACATGGTTGAGCCTATCACACCTCCGACACTACTGTGATAGTGTTCCTGTTTACACAATATTCCCCAGAGTTGAGTATTTGGGCTTTGGTATCAAATCGGACGGACTATAGACTTTAATTTTTTTTCAATGTGTGATCCTGAAATTTTGACCATTATCCCACCAATACGGATCCTCAGTATCAGATTTAGCCATCCCAAAACATTGCATTTAACAAAAAAAATTAAACTATTCAGTCTATAATAAACCTGTTATTTTGATTATTATTATCATTTATTTCTGCGTTATCTTACTTTTAGATATATTTAATTACTTTTAGCATTATTTGACATTTTATTACTCCTTAATATTACCCTGATCTTGCACCGAACACCGTAGAGAAGGGGTGTTAAACTTATTTTCACCAGGGGGCCACATCAGAAATACAGTTCCCCTTGAAAGGCTGGTTTTAAACAGTAGACTGTATAGATCAGGCGTGGGCAAACTACGGCCCGGGGGCCAGATGTGGCCCGTTCATCTTTTTAATCTGACCTGCCAAACTTGTCCAAATTATACAATTGATTTATATCATCACTATACTTCTAATATTTCAATTACTGCATTTCCCCAATAGAAATTAATAACACTGCAGGAATGTTTGACCCACTGCTGCCCTCATCAGTTGGTATTTGTTTCTTTTTGTGCATAGAATACCATTAGAAAAATATTTCATTGTTGATACATGTATGTTCTTTGCAGGTAAAATGGACAGTAACTGGGTGGTAGGCGGTACCATTGAAAAGAAACTGGTGCCGTTGCCCCTCACACTGGCCCTAGGGGCTTTGCTCAACCACCGCAAGAACAAGTTCCAGTGTGGTTTCGGTGTCACCATTGGCTAGAGATGCTGCCTGGACAGTACCAGAGTCCACAGTTCGGACCAGAACGGTGACACACTGGACTGAAAACTGGACTAGGATTTTATAAAGTGAATTGACAGACCCTTCCAACTGAACTGTGGGACAGAAAGGTGAAAAGATGACAAAGTTTTTATGGAACCAGGATGAGCCGAGCCATGTCTACATACTGTAGCACAAATGTCTTTCCTTTAATGGTGTATTGGATCTTTACAGAGCCCAGAATGATGGGATGTCAGGCGTCATCAGGAGATGCATGAGAATCATGTGGTGTGAAAATCAAAGTGTTTAGTTATAATATATGTTGATAATGTACAATGGATTGGAATAAATCTGATTATTTTGTAAAAAAAAAAAAGAAAGAAAGAAAAGAAAAGTTTGTGTTTACCTGTATTTATCTGTTTTAGATATAGGCGACAGTGACTTCATTTATCTATAAAACAAATATTTTCAGTGCTAATATACTTTGTTGCAGCTTATCATTTGTCATGTTTTGCAGACATATCGTGCATATCGGATGTCAGGATGTCAGCTGGCCAAAAACAAGTTTGAAGTAAGTCATAACTCAGTCAAAATTGGTTTCATTTAATCCAAGCGTGAAGTTAAAATGAGCTCAAAACAACTTTAGTTATGCTAAAAGCTGTAACCTGAATTACTGACGTTAGCTTCACATTTTTAAAGTTAGCCAAACACAGTTTGACGATATTTTGCAGTTTCTCTGGAGAAGCGATGTACGTTGTATTTGTCATTGTCAGTCATCCATAATTTAACAATCATACTAATACTCTTACCAATACTAATATTAACATCCTGTAATTTGTCAATGTCTCTGTAGTCTAGAGAGTTTGGATTAAATGCAACAGAAAAGGTGATTTTTTGTTTTAATGCCAGCAGATACCAGTAAGCACATTTCACTCAAAGCTGTATTTCTGGTAGGCTTTAAGAAAAAAAAAAAAAAAAAAAAAGCAAAACAGCATGCTAAATAAACACTACGCAAACATTTCTGAAAGACCATTCACCACATCACCACAACTGGATAAACTGGGCCTCACCCAGTGACACCACAGGTAGGCTGTGGCTCGTGATTGTCTGTTCTGTCTTGAAAGTGGTTCCTGAGTTTGTAGAAAAGTCTTTTCTGTTCTTCGGCTAGTTGTGCCTGCAGCTGTTGAGAGTTATCAGATGAGTCCTTTTTAGGTCTGCAGGCTTTCTTCTGTTGTCGGTACGAGGTAGTTTAATCTAGCGCTGGTAGAGGGATTTGGTTAAGAATATGGGAACACAAGCCCAGGTGAAGTCTTTGGAGAATGAGGTTTGCTCCGTTGTGGGGTTGGCGGTGCAGCCAAAGGTGAACATCCACGACTTGGGCTGGGATACGGAGACCCTGGTGTTGGAGGAAATCGTACAGATCGATTTTAGCCATTTTACCATACAAATTGTTTTGGTTTTTTTTTAATTGCAAATGTGTCCTTATGTATCCTTACCACTTTCTGAGAACCTGCTGCTGTGCGGTGAGACTGGTACACAGTGTTGCTCTTGAACTCGTGCGTACTTGGCTCCTCTCCCTCGTAACACATCTGCGATCTAGAAAAGGATCGAAGTCCGTTATTGACCTTTGTATCACGCTAAGACGATAGTCGTTGCGACATGAAGATGTTAAGATTAGCTTGAAAAATTAAAAAATTAGAACTCTAACAAAACCTTGGTTCAATATAAAAAATATTTTAGAAAAAATGGTTCGCTAACACAGAATTTACAACAACTTTTGACATGCCAAGTGTAAAATGATTGCTATAAATTATGCTTTATTGCCAGCAGGGGGCGCAATTGGGCAATACATTGATTAAGTGGTGGCTTAGTGGTTAAGGAAGCGGACTTGGGTCCGGAAGGTTTCAGGTTCAAGTCCACCAGCTCCCAAGTTACCAGTTAGATGCACTGAGCATGGCAGCATCACTTTGGTGATGGGTTAAAAACAGAGGTCACATTTCGTTGTATCCCCGTGTTACAATGACAAAGACGATCATATTTTTTGGTAACAACAGCTTACTGAAAAGACAAATGTGAGCACACACTTGTACGTAGTAACAAATAATTTTGCTTTTTGTTTTAAAGAACGGCAGCATTAATAAAATGATCAATCTACGTATTTATCTTTGTTTTATACTTTGACCAAATATCCAACTTGGCCTCATAGTTTGTATGTGACATGTTCAGTAGTAATCCCAGTTGAACCATATAGTTCAGAATGGAAAGTGATGTTTGCACTACAAAGGTTTGTAGTTGTCTGGAAATGTAAATAGGACCCTGGCAGATCGAGTGATGGGGAAAAATTAAGTAAAACAATTTGTAATTTGATATTCAGATGATAAACGTTGCACTTATTTAATTTTTTTTTAGGGATGCACTGAATATTTGGCCACAGAAAATTTATCTTAAAGACGTTTATCACCGAAACAAAACAACTGAAACAGGAAGTTGTGATGACGCAAGCAAAAACCACGGTTTGCAGTTTGGACGCGTTTAAATATGTTTGAGAAACATTTTATTTAGAATTTAATTTAATTTTATATTATCCCTTTTTTGGAATGTGCTAAAAAGATTCATATTTTTGTAATTGTTTTTTTTCTTTGAAACGTATTCATTTATGCAATCGCGCGGCCTTTCACGGATTTTATTGAGGTTTTAGTTCACAGTCATAGCAATAAATACAATGGTACTAATAATTGGCATAATCATTTCTTTCGGTGTTTCGGTTTTCGGCCTTGGTTTCTTCATTTTCGTTTTTTTTTTCGGCCAAGAATTCTAATTTCGGGGCATCCCTATATTTGGTCTAATCTTACTACAGCTTTGTGGGAGGTCTTGGAGCCAATTCCACAGTTATTTGGTCAGAGCTGGGTCGTCTCGGGTCAGAATGTGTCGGTCAAAATGAATCAGGAGTTGTTGTGCAATTACTTCATTTTGATTGTTTAGTGAAAGGATCACATACTGGATGTAAAAAATGACTCCATGTTTAGGCTATAACATTTTTGTTTTGATTTTTCTGGTATACGTTATGTTGCCTGACGTACTTTCTTGTTAGTGGCCACCATCACTGGGGTGTCATTGTGGTAGTTCTTGAGACTGCTGTCCGCTCCACTTTTCAGCAGTAGCCGCACTATTTCCACTTGCCCCCGTCCACATGCAGCATGCAGGGCTGTGTTCCCACTGTACGACTGCCTGTTCACATCCGAGCCATTCTGCCGCAAGAAAAAGCCATAGGTAAAAATAAATTTTAAAATAATCAGTAAAAATGGTCTTACATGTACAATTTAAAAAAAAAAAATCTTTTACTAAAAATCACTGATTAAACAATTCTAATATGTTGAAAAAAAACAACACTATGTAATTATTGGTCGATATATCGATAATCACGCAAGTATCGGTTGCATATCGATTACTCTCAATAAGTATCAATACAAATAAGTACATAGATAGAGATATTTGATTCCACGATTAGGACTCAAGTTGATCAAAGAGATATGAAAAATATTATTATGATGTTTGTAGACGACCTCTTTGTCCCTTAATGGTAGCTAGGAAATTATTTAAGTTACGTAGAATAAAAATAAATTACTTTTAAAGTTGTTAAATGGCCAGTATTCGCCAGGATATGTAGTATATGGCTAGTACAGGTATCGAAAAAGGCAAATAAATAAAAAAAAATCAGTATTGTATTCATTCAAAAAATCACTAGTACCGGTAATTATTACAGTCAGGACACCTGTGTTGGCAGCAGCTGGGTATTTGCCAATGTCTTGGCTTGGACATTTCAGAAAACACAACGGGAAATGTTAGGGACAACACTCCTTGATTGTGATTGGCCAGAACCTGACAGTGTAACATCGATTCCCGTTTCTACTTAGCTGTGACACAACCAGATATAGAAAAATCCCCTTTTTTTTAATTATTATTTTGCTGTAAAAGACAGTTGGGGAAACTGTGTAAACATAGAGTTTTTGGAGATAGGTCAAACCCCAAATCCCACAGTTACCTCAATGAGGAAACAGACCATGTCTGCATTGTTTTTTTCCACTGCGTGCATGAGAGGACTTTGGCCACTTTTGATGTCCTGAAACGAAAAAGAACAGAGGTCAGTCGAGTATGTGATGGTGCGAATCGATGCTGACTCATGAGCACTAAAACAACTGACCATTGCATTGATATCAGCTCCAGCATCAAGCAGCCTCTTGGCTATATCCTTTTGACCACGCAACACAGCCAGATGGAGCGGGCTGAGACCTGAGAACAGAAGTGAAGTAACATCAAAAAGGTTCACGGTCAAACATTATTACTAAAAGATATCTGATTGAGTGTCACACTATTCCCTGGTGATCAGTGACTGTGCATAGGAAACCGACAGTCATTCAGTCGCAAAACAAACCTCTATTCTACAGCCACGAGTTAAATGATGTAACAATTTTCGCAGTCGTCCCAGGTCCATTTCATACAAGAAGCAGGTGAAATGGTTTACAACTTGGAAAATAATAACAATAATGTTTCTTTAAAAATATAAATATGGCGTTGGTCAGAAATGTAATCAGCCCTTTTCATAGTTCTCAAGACGCATCCGAGTTTGATACCCCTGCTAAAACAATTTGCATGTCCGGTACTGATACTGCAACTTGGAGTGTCTGCCGATACCTATATCAATTCAATGCTTCCTTTTCTCCTCCAGCATGCCATGGGCTGCCGTTGCTGAGGCGAACAGCATGTTGCACAATGTTAAGTTGAGCGTTTGGGCTAACGCAAGCATGGCCAAACTAAGGCCCGGGGGCCGGATGCGGTACGTTCAGCTTGTTAATCCTGCCAAACGTTTCCAAATTATACTATTTATTTATATTATCATTATACTTCTACCCTGCAATACCCATGTATCACCAATAGATGGCGTAGAATTGCATTTTAGCCTTTATGCATGACTTTTACATGTCATTTATCTCACACAAACAGCTTTAGGACAATTGTGACCCGCGAGTCAAAAAGTTTGCCCACCTCTAGGCTAAGGTATCGGATCAGACGGGCTGTAGTTGTTTTTTTTTCTCAGATGTTCGATCCTGAAATTTTGACTAATATCGGTTCCGAGTATCGGATCGAGTCATCCCTAATAGAAAAACATACTAATAAGCTTCTTAGGAGAACCTACCCTCAAAGTTCCGTGTTTCCAAGCTCAGGGGGTACAAGGAGTGAGACAGCACTACAGCGACACATTCAGGCAGGTTGTATTCGCAGCACAGATGCAGCGCTGTTTGGCCGTTACGGTCCAAGACGGCAGGATCTGCTCCTGCCCTCAGTAGGATGTACACCATGTTGGCCTGCTGGGTTATCACTGCCAGGTGGAGCGGGGTCTGCAAAGACAGCAACAATGACAATTTAGGTCATCAAAAAGTTCAAAGAATAAATCATCGGTGTCAAACTTATGGTCTGCGGGCCAAAACCGGCCCACTATGGGGTTTAATTCAGCCCATGAAATAATGAAATATGAATATTTTCTAATATACTTGTAGTTATTTGCAGGAAAACAAAGTGGAAAACATGGACCTATTGTTAATTAATTAGGCTGTATGTGGCCCCTGAACTAAAATGAGTTTGATACCCCTGGTCTATATGCTTATGTTTCCATTTAACAATATAGCACTTTAGATGGAGTCCGTGTTTTATCCAGAAAATACCAGGGATTAACCGATTGAGGACATTAGTACAGAACACGATGTTTTTTTGGAGGCATTGACCGGTCCAAAATAGAGGCAGAGTTACAGAAGTTGAGATTTATATCTATGACACAGAATGAACGATGAGTGGTGAATCAATAAAGGCAGTAATGATAGTGCAGCTATTATTATGAGTTTATTATATGAGTTTGTTAGTTTGGCCCGCGACTTCATCCCAGTTTTTAATTTTGTCCCGCTGTGAATTTGAGTTTGACACCTGTGACCAAGTGGGCAAGAAAAGAAGAGCCAATCAGAGAACAGCCAATCAGAATGAACATAACCCATAAACTTAGAGAGACGAGGCTGAGATGGTTTGCTGACAAGAGACATGTTGGTTGGTTAACACGTTGGTGTGACATAAAAACTGTCGAACCAACATCCTGCTGTAAATAAGTAAATAAGTAAGCAATGTGGTGTGTTTGTCGTGAATACTGGAGTACAAATTGTAGGCGTGATTATATAAATGTTTGTTAAAGGTCTTATAGTAAAGCCATTCATTTTTCGTAAAAGTCTTGCCAGTTCCGCTATGCTACATTGACTGGCATCAAATGTCATGACAAAAAACACCCTGCTTTGGATACATATGTGGAGTACATATGAGTACATATGTCTACTCTTATTTTGGCCTGTACTTGTGACTAGCCTAGTCTTTTTGCGTGGAGGTAGTGCATAGTAATTAGAAACCTTGGCTCCACGGGATACTTAAGTCTTGATGACTGATACCCAGACACATGATTTTGTGAATCGTAGTCAAACATGGACTTATTGTATACTTAACACCGGATAATCTGTTGCATCGTGACATTTTCATTTTAATCACTACAACTTTTGAAATGACACGTAAATCAGCAAAGCAGTACAACAAGAGCTTTTTATCTCCTAGAAATGCGTCTTTCGCCAAAGTTACTGTCATGTCATTTTGAAAATTGCCCGACTCTCTTAATTAACCACGGCAAATGTAACTTGCGTTTGTGAAAAAATCGGTCAAAAGTGGAACTTGAACCCATGCCTTCAGTGGGGACCGTGACCTAAACGCGAAGCCTCAGACCGCTCGGTCACCCTGATAAAGTAAAAATAATAAATTATTTTAAAAGCTTTAAATTATTTGTTGTCCTTCTAAGTAATTGGGTAACTTATTATAGAAGTGTGTAATAAAGAGTGTGTCTGTGATCTATTTATGAATCACCTCACCACTGTCTGACGGCCACTGCGTCATTCACACATTCCGTACCACGCTCCCATGCTTCTCTGCTATTTCCTATTTTGTACAATAGCAAAGTTGTTGACTTGTCAGGTGTGTTCTCTTCATGGTTTTTCCACGTCTTCACTTCAATTCAACTTCCTCTACATTTGCATTCTTGTTTTAAAACAGGATTGTTTGCCTTCAAAAATGGGTGTGGTGGTTGTAGATCTTTCATGTGAGAACTCTTTGTGCGTACCGTTGTTCCTTTTAAAATAATAAGAGGAGGGACAATTGGCAGTCGGGCAGTACCTATGTGCAATAGTCATAATCTAGTCCGAGAGTAATAATGTGACTGATGGCAAGAAGATGACTTTACCATTTGTTCAACTGAAAAACTAGCACAAAATATGAAACAGTATTTTGAAGAACTCTATAATATTGTTAGATTGTAAATATCAAAAACGTCAACACAGGTGGTCTTGAATCAATAAGTGCAAATAACAACAGGATTCACAATAAACCATGTGAAACTCTGTTTCCAAAAACAAGTTGCATTACCATGAAAACCAAGTTGCTACCAATTGACAAAACAAACACACATTGGTAGGTTCTACTGAGATTTGAACTCACATCGCTGGATTCAGAGTCCAGAGTGCTAACCATTACACCATAGAACCCCTGTGGACTGTGGTACAGATACTGTGGAAAGAGCATTAGCAATCAGTGATTTACGGATTTTCTTGTCAGGTTGAAGAAAGTATCCAAGTTGTGTTTTTTTGCACATATATGA
>NC_024319.1:21865434-21868988 GCF_000523025.1 Cynoglossus semilaevis
CTACTTGAGCTGGCAAAAGTATTTTGCAAAAGTGAAACGTTTGTCAGAAGTGGGATTCGAACCCACGCCTCCAGGGGAGACTGCGACCTGAACGCAGCGCCTTAGACCGCTCGGCCATCCTGACTGTTAACAGCTCATGAAGAGCTGCTGGAAAATTTTTCTGATAAAAACCAATCGCCAGGACATTATGCTTCTAAGTAAAAAGCACAGCCTTTTTTCCACCGAAGAGCCATGGCAGCAAGACCGAGACAGCACTCAAGTACATACTTGTACCTGAGCTAATTGTCTTGTGTGTAAAAAAAAAAAAAAAAAAAAAACTTCACAGAAACATATTGTGTAGTTAAGTGGGGAAAAAGAATGTTTGAGTGCATTATGAAAGTCTGGATAATATATCTTGAGCAATCAAGTATTTTCCTCTACGTGAGGTCAGCGTGTATCATCGTAGAATGTTTTATCTGGTCTACCCCACGTGGGACGGCAGCTGACAACGTAGGTTTCATCGAGTCATTAAGAAGTTATTTATGACCTGTGTATTTTGACATGTTTTGCTTTTGGCCCTACTAAATCACTTCCACTCCAACCCCTCCCTCCCTGTTTGTGTGTGTGCGCGCCCTCAGGTTTATTCCAGTGAACTGACTAGATTAAAAGGGTGTCTAGCTCTGGAATTTTTCCAGTATGTCAATACAAGTGTTCATCTGGTATTTCCCTCAACTCCCTGAGTCACATGCGTATTTGCGTTCTTGGCTTGTTGAACAAACATCATGATTAAATTTGTATCCCCAAAAATAGTAATAGTTGCAGAAAAACAAAAAAACATTGCAATTGCAATTGCATTTTTTTTGATACGTGATATAAACAGATCTCTCAGAGTGGGCACGGTCAGGCTCTGATTTCCTGTAAGTGATTTCAAAGCGACTCCAAGTATTCAGCGCAGCGTAGATAAGGAAAGGGGACGGGAGAGGGCTGAAGTGGGAGGAGAGAGAGAGGAACAAGGAAGCGATGGAAGCCGCAAAGGGGAGTCCAAGGGAAAGATGCGATAACAGGGAAAATCCCTACGTTTTCCCTGTGTCTATCCTCACGCACCATTTGCATTCCAGCATTTGGGAAGCTAAACATGACTGAGGTGAAGCCATATTGGAACAAAAAAAGAAAAAAGTGCTGAGCAGAGACGGATGTTGAAGCTTTGTCACTGACCACAGCTGGTGGCAAACACCGCGCGATAAGGTGACAGACGATATGATAGAGACGACGCTAGCCAGCGTAGCAGAAATAGCATCGGCTATTCTATTATCGGTAGTGCCGTTGAGAGGACGCGCAGTCATTTAATCAGTAATGATTTAGGTACTAAAGGGATCACAAGATGCATGGTGTAAGAGACAATAAAAAGACACTGGTAATGGTGCAAAACAAACAGGGAGAGAGAGAGGTAGAGAGAAAGGTAGAGAGAGAGAGAGAGACATGCAAGAAGGGAAAGTCCCTAAAAACTACCCTGTGAACCTCAGCTCATGGTTGAGAAACAGCCCAGAGCAAGGGGCGGAGGGACGGTCATGTGACTTCTGAGAACGAGGATACCAGTACATGCACATACACACACACACACACACACACACAAACCACACACAGACAATGATACATACAAACTTCAAATTCCAATGTAACTTTTTGGGACTTTTCATTCACTCCCATTCATTTCCACAGCCCCCCTCTCTCTCTCTCTCTCTCTCTCTCTCTCTCTCTCCCTCTCCCACACACACACACACACACACAAAACGTCTCACCCGTGCAAACTTTCCAAACTACTTTTGCTCACCACCATGTGCACATTAACCTTCAACAACATGCTGCGGGCATACGGAGGAGAGACTTAAGAGGCTTCGTTTATTGAAAAACAAAGAAACGTACGCAGTATTTGGAAAGGAGTAAATCAATCGTTAGCCTAATGGAGGAAGTGGTTCCACATCAGATTCAATGCTACCTTCTTTACGGTTTAAACAGGCGTGCGAACCAGTTCAGAAGGAGGCAGTTGGAACTGGTTAGCTATAATGGGAGTCGCAGTGTAAGGTGCAGTAGTAACCAGGGTGTATAAAAACCGCAGAGTTTATGTGTGAAAAGTGTGCGTAAGAGCAATTTGATTTTATCTGATTTGAAAGTTGTGACCTCTCACACATAGACAACAACCATATCTGTGAGTGCTAAGGTTTTGACAAGAATATTTATGGTTTTCCTATTTGAATATTAAGGTACTTTTTAAGTCTCTATGGTTTTCCTATTTGAATATTAAGGTTCCTTTTTAAGTCTCTTTTTTTTAGAAAATCGCATCATGGTAACAGGCTATGACATCAGCAAAACACAAAAGCGCTGTTGTCTTGTTCTAAACCAGGCATGGGCCATCTAAGGCGCGGGGGCCGGATGCGGCCCGTTCAGCTTTTTAATCCGGTCCGCCAAGCTTTATATAATTTGTTATATAATTTATTTATATTATCATTGTACTTCTGCCTTTTCCCTGCAATACCCACGTTTCCCCAATAGATGGCCTAGAAAATGATGAAATCATTTTAGCATTTTAGCCTTTATGCATGACTTTTACATGTCATTTATCTTAGTTCACACCAACGCTCCATCTATCTGCTCCTGACCCGACCCCTTGTTCAATTTTAGGACAGTTGTGGCCCACGAGTCAAAAAGTTTGCCCACGCCAGACCTAGATGCCAAACATCTACAAACAAACATACAGTATGTTGTAAATCAGGGGCCAATACCATGATGCCCTGGGGCACCCCTCATGGACTCCTGTAATTGATTGCATTGCTGTTTTTTTGGAATCAGTTACAATACAGTTCTGGCAACTATTTTTTTTTTTCATCATTATTATTACCTTATTCCAGTATTAATGATCAAATCGGTCACTCTTCCTGTTGGTCAACACCCTTGAAGTAGCTCTCATTTTCCTTTCTCATTACTTTCATCATCGTGTAAATTTGATGATGAGTCTACATCCAGAATGATGATGATGGGATTATGGAGACAGTGGAGGACGTGAGCATGTCTTCGTCAAAAAAAAAAAAAAAAATCAGTGACATATTACGAAAAGATGTGAAATGTGAAATGAATACATGTGAAATGAATACACTCACTGTACTCACTGTGAAAAGCTACATCATCGACCCTCCCACTTACCCCTCTCTCTGACAGCGCATTTTAATCCACAAACAACAAACGATCTATCTATCTATCTATCTATCTATCTATCTATCTATCTATCTATCCATCCATCCATCCATCCATCCATCCATCCATCCATCCATCCATCCATCCATCCATCCATCCATCCATCCATCCATCCATCCATCCATCCATCCATCCATCCATCCATCCATCCATCCATCCATCCATCCATCCATCCATCCATCCATCCATCCATCCATCCATCCATCCATCCATCCATCCATCCATCCATCCATCCATCCATCCATCCATCCATCCATCCATCCATCCATCCATCCATCCATCCATCCATCCATCCATCCATCCATCCATCCATCCATCCATCCATC
>NC_024319.1:21869881-21872215 GCF_000523025.1 Cynoglossus semilaevis
ATCCATCCATCTATCTATGTATCCATCCATCCATCCATCCATTCATGCCTCCATCTATCTATCTGTCTGTCTATTATTATTGCTTTTATTGTTGTTGTTTTGGTTGTTATTATTGTTCTTATTATCATGGCCCATAACATACTCAAACATACTGTACCCAAGAAGCGCGTCGATGTCTTAAATAATGGCCTATAATTAGAAAATAATAAGAAATACATTTCATTTAAATCTACATAGTTTTTCTTTTTTGTTGTTTTTTTTAAACCAACCAAACGTAAGTGTGAGTGCCTTCGTGCCTGGATGACCGGTGTGGGAGTATCAAAACACGTCTCTGTCGTCATGCTGAGCACCACAGTTTTTGTACTGATACTAACACTCAGAACCACAGAAACTTTAGAATATGTCATCAACATTAAATTGAACAGGAATGTTTTCCTTGCAGCATTTTAGAAGTGTTTGTTCTGATAATAATAATAATAATAATAATAATAACAATAATAATAATAATAATAATAATAATGATTAAATAGGTTCATGACCATTATTATATAAGCTCAAACCTGTGCCTGGCACTAAGTCACAAGCCACACAATCTGGTAGGCAAATGATTTTTGACAGGACCCATTTTCTGAAAATCTCCCTCTTTGGTTTTTGTTCTGCACAGGCTCGTGTCTAGCTCGTGTACTTTTTCACACACAGGCTACAGACAGGATATAATAAAACCGATGCATTCGAGCCTGAAGCTCTGAGGAAAGACATTAGAGGCTGGTATAACCAACGTTGTTTCTGGTAATCTCGCTCACGGTGTCTAAGTGGTGTAAAACCTCAACTGTGAGAACAAAGATGTGCGCAACTAAGGTGTTGTCACTGAGCTTTTTCTCTCACGCACACACACACACACACCGTCGCGTCTTTTGCTCTCTTACATCTTGGTGGTAAAGGTATGAAAACAAACAAAAGAAAAGTTGACCGCCCCCCGGGGCAGGAGGAGAGGTGTAAAAATATAGAGAAATGTGCAGAAATAGATGGTATCTGGGAATCCTGCGAGCTAACGCCCAGAGTAGCTCGAAGGTGCATACGCAGGTCACAACTGTGTTAGTTCACGGTGTCCTTTGTGTCAATAAGTTCTTGCTTTGTCAAGAGCGCTTGCATAACAATTGGTGCTGATTCATAATAACCTCAGTCAGTGCCGTGAAAAAGCCAGATACAAATGATCTAAGTTTCACCAAGACAGTTACTTTGTTTCCTAGTTGTCAGCCAGCCCTCTTCATTGCAATACTGTGAAACGCTCTTTGACCTTGATCAACATGAAACCAGAGCAATTCTTAATTTCGTCTTCAGCTAGTTCAAAAAAAAAAAAAAAAAATTCACAAGTCACAAGATACAGTATGAACATCCTTTTTTTTTTTTTTTTTTAGTCAGCAGCCAATCAAAAAAGTCCTATACTATGATCAAACATCCTTTGAAAACTTAAAAAAAAAACAACAAAAAAAAAACTGACAAAAGCGTGATTGTGTAAGTGAGCACTCGAGAATCATTTACAGTATAAAAACGACCGAGGACACTAGAGGACACAATCACTGTGGTAGAGTTGAGGCAGGTAAAGAAACCAGGAAGGGTGAATTCCACCACACAGCTGTGCGCAGCACCAGTGCTGTGTTACTGTAAAAGTACACGACAGATGACTGCTAAGCAATGAGGAAACCAAGAAGCTTCCCCTTTCATTCTTTTCCCAGTTACTATAATCTGAAGGGTGAAGCCTCGGTGCTATTGTGACTGGAATGGTGTGGTTGTCACAGCAGAAGTCCCTTAATTGCACTTTCCAGTTGTGGTTTATAAATAGCTGTTTGTTTTATTGTTCTTTATATGGTTGATTAACTGGAGCTTAGCCTGTGCAGTCATGCATCATTTTGAGTATGGTGTGTGTGTGTGTGTGAGTGTGTGACTGAGTTTACCTGATGGAGGTTGTTGTAGATGTCGAGGTTTCGGCGAGCCGACAGAAGAATGCGGATCTGCATCTGGACGAAAGGCATCTCGCTCTGCACAACAGCTATATGAAGGGCTCTGCGATGGATATGAAAGTACAAGTTAGCGTGTGAAGGAAGATGAACGGCTTATACCGAGGCTCAGAATGTCAAACCAGAAAGTTCCAGGGGATCTGCAGGGAAACGCAGCAGGAGTCAAATGAAAAGCCTCCCCGTCTCAGTTGTATAGACAGTGTTTTCATTGCTTGGGTCGCAATCTGCGAAAGTTTCGTTTCAACCTTCCCATGGACAGCACAGACGTAAATCAATTAAATGTAGAAGATAGATGGATGGATAGATAGATAGATAG
>NC_024319.1:21872532-21883430 GCF_000523025.1 Cynoglossus semilaevis
AGGTAGGTAGGTAGATAGATAGATAGATAAATAGAAAACTAAATTGCATTTACTTAAACATCCTCACTTTCCGACCTATTAATCAGTCAAGTGGCTTCGTCAATCCTCCAATAGCATTTGATCATTTAGCTAAACCCTATCTATCAATTGTACCAAGACGTGTCACCAGTCACGTCTGATTCAGAGACTTCTTTTAGCATCTTACCAAAGCTGATGGGAAAACCAAAATGTGATATTTAAACATACATACATATTTTTGTACAGCCAAAAGAAGAAACCTAGCAACAATTTAGGGCAGGGAAGGCACCGGGGAACCAGCAATAGGGTGTGCTGCAGAAAAATAAATAGTAGTTTGTCCTTCTTTTTTTTTTTCAGCTGTCTGACGAAGCAACTTCCAGTAAGTTTTTTTTTGTCACTTCCTGTTGTTAATAACAATGATAGCTTTCTTTTTGCTCTGTGCTGTTTCTATCTGACACACAGTCATTAGGTTGTATGGTTTTGGACTGGGGGTTTCTGCAGGTTTTACTGGATGAGCTTCTACCACTTCATCATCAGTTGTGCAACAGGAAACCAGGGACCATTTTTGAGAAGAGTTCATAGAAATTGAAGTTTTGACACCTCTTATGCATATACTGAACTCACTTCCCCGTCGACTACAGTATGACCTCTGAAGACTGAGATTTATTGACAAGGGCAATGTCATTCTCCAAAATATGAACTCAAGTATGAACTCAATGGACATTGCCATAAAAATGCGAAATATATATATATGTATATATATATGTGTGTGTGTATATATATATATATATATATATATATGATATACAGTATATGTATGTATGGATATATGTATATGTGTGTGTGTATATCAAAAACATATGTGTCTAACCCATGGCCCGCGGGCCAAATGTGGCCCGTCAAGTCTTTTTGTGTGGCCCGTAGGAACGTAAGTGTTTAATTGCCTAATGCTGAGTTCCTTAACTTAATAAATTAATTTACGTTACACGCAGAGTACACAATGTACAGTATTCGAAACTTGAATAAAGAAATAACTACTTGCAGAAACATGTATTAACACGTTATGGAGTAGTTACAGCTATACAGTCTTACAGTTTCAACCCCCCTAGTGGCCCCCTAGTGGAAATTAGTTTGACACCCCTGATAAAAAACGCTTCATTAGAAGCATTTTTCCAGGTCTTGGGATGCAATTGGTCATGTGTGAGCAGAACCTGTGGTGTTTTAAACTGAAAAATAGGCCTCACGTAGTAAAAAAAAAAATTATATTATTTGTGTTTGGAAATGCTAGTGCTGAATATGCAGTACATACCTTGACACAAAAGGATCAATTCCAGGATGGAAGGCCGCATTTTGCAGTATCAGCCATATAATTAATTTCCAGTTTATTGTTATGTTCTGCATAAAGCAGATTTTCAATTATTTTTATTTTA
This sequence comes from Cynoglossus semilaevis, assembly GCF_000523025.1. NCBI lineage: Eukaryota > Metazoa > Chordata > Actinopteri > Pleuronectiformes > Cynoglossidae > Cynoglossus > Cynoglossus semilaevis. Next base: position 21,873,981 of record NC_024319.1, read on the forward strand.
ATTAGGTGTATACATTGCAACTTACATTTGCGCGAACCGTGCTTTGGCTCATTGTAAAAACGAATACGTATATACAGTACCCCAACAAAGCCGTATACATCAGCTGGAATACATAACGCTGGACTATTGACACTATAGATGTTGAAGTTATAATATCTCTTTGACTCTTGTTTTTAATCTCAATCTATCACTTTTCTCTAAAGATGAAACTGTACTGTTTCTGGTTCCAGGAAGTGGGGCAGACCACAGCCCAAGATAACCTCACGCACAGCGGCACTGACGCACACAGGAGTCCCGACCTTTTAATTCAGTCAACTTAGTAAGAATGTGCGCTTGTCTGTGACAGGAAAAACAATGGCTGAAAAATACAAAATAAAAAAACAAAGATGTGGCAGTGTACATGTAGTATCCTGTTTGGTATGAAGGGTGAAGTTGCAGCCAGAGCGAAGAAGCCTTTAAGACCAGACAGAAGTCTATCATATCCTGTGGTCTACATACCAGCTGAGAAATAGGGCAATGGGTCAAAGTCTGCGCATAGAGTAAACAAAGATCAGCAAACTTGCACTTCTGACAAGCTGAAATTAAATCATTTCTTATTTTCATCTCTATTTATTTCCATCAAATGTTGGAAATTTGCCGACGTGAAAGGTACTTGTAAGGTGATTTTCATGCTAATGCTAAACTTGCAACGCTCAACGTTCAAAACCTTTTTTTTTTTCCACAAAAAGTAAGACTGTAGCTATTAAATCTAGTTAATATAGTGTGACAAAGAGATTTTTTCTTTATATTTATTTACTGTTTAATAAGGCTGTTTGGTGTAGGGGGTGAGTGCTGGAATGCATTTACGGTTAGCAGTTTTAGCTGATGTTAATTTTCCAGTGCAGTAAAGTGGAGAAATATGAACTTTTGTTCAATCATTACGGTATCTTCTTTGTTAGCATAAAGCATGTAGCTCTTCTTCTTTGGCCTGTATGTGACGCTACGTAAGCATTTTATAGCCCTGTGTATAGGCATAAGTCAACAGCACATTAGCAGTGCGCTAGCAAGTACAGGGGATAAATGCATCAGTGGCGTTTTATCTTTTAAAGCTAAGATGAGCTAACCCTGCTAACATCCTCAGCTTTGGATCATTGCTGTTGTTTTGCCGCTGCCGTAGTAAATTACTCAAGTGATTATTTGAATTTTTTTATTATTATTATTTGGGAAGCAGACTATTGCAGTTTCAAATTTTTCATTCTTCACTTCATGAAGCATAACACCTGTGCACTAGACATCTTAAAAAAACGTATGGCTAACTTGCTTAACTTGCTTAAAGAAAATTAGCCATATTAAAATGTATTTTAAATGAACGGACAAAACCTGTGTCAAATTTACAGATTAACTGGACCAGTTTGTTTGATCAAGCTCTTGATCTGCAGTCACATATTTTTCATAACTCCTCAAAACGTGTTCAAGTGAATGCACGAGCCGAAGGCAATTGGCAATTTATTGCCATAGAAATGCACCCCTGCATACCGTGCGCCACACAAATTAGCTGAGACGTTGACGGCGAGACACGTCAGAAAAGAACGAATGCAAATGACATGAGAGAGAGAGAGGGGAGAGAGAGGGAGAGAAAAACGGAGAGAGAGAAAGAGAGAAGCGGTAAATGAGGAAGTCAGAAGCGGATGTTTGGGTTTTTTGAGCCCATTCATTTAAAAAAAAAAAAAAAAAACAGATAAGAAAGACAGGCACCTGAGAAAAACCACAGCCATTAAAAAAGAACTTAGTATTCAATGGTTTTCCCGAAACTAAAGTGCTTAGAGGCGCTGAGAACAGAAGACGCACAGACATTGACGTAAAAGCTCACTAGTTTCAGTGCACGCATACATGCATGCACTCAAACACACAGACACCCAAACGCACACTTTTTTTGTACATGTCCTGTAAAAGGGTACAGGTGGCTGTGAACGCAAAGAATAAAGCAGTCATGAAGCGCAAACGTCTTTACTCAACTGTAGCTTTCTCCAATGTTGGATAAAGACCACTGTACTACACTGATGCACATCGATGCCGAGTCTGTACTGCACAGTTGTTATAAAGAGAGGACCTGAGTTGGAAGGCAAGGCTTTCAGTGAACCGGTTCATCTACGTTACCATCGTCACCCATGGTAATATTTGTGGGTTAGAACAGAAAGAACTCGGCACTCACTGTCTACTTTTCTTTTCTTCGTTCCGCTCATTTTAATGAAGTAATGCATCACCGTAATGCATCACACTCAATGGTCAATATCTTTGGCGCCCTCTGCGGGGGAAAGATGGGATATACAGCTAGGTAAAATGATTAAGGTGTTTTATAATAAAATTTAATGTAATAATATAACGTGGACGAGTTCGGCGGGCGGGATTAAAAAACCCAATAGGCCGTATATTGCCCGCGGGCCGTAGTTTGCCCGTGCCACCAGCAGTAGAGATTGGTTTCCTCTGCAGAAAAAGAAACAATCTCATAGAGCCCAAAGTGGATCCTTTACTCCTCCACTTTTAGAGGAGCTAGCTCAGGTGATATCTGGGACATCTGGCTACAATGAGAGTGCTGATCACAGCATTTCCACGCTGGAGAGATTGCACTTCCTGGTTGGTGCACATTGTTAGGGAGGGAGCATGTGGGCTTCTACTGAGACTATTGACACTTTACACCAGCAATTTGCCTCTAACAATTAGACCTTCACCACCTTCGCCCCTGCTCTGTTTCTTAAACCCTACCTCTACCTGGATACGACATGCTCTCTAACTTCATCTACAAGCTGCTCCACCTTAACTGTTCTTCTTCTTCGCATTTATAATCCTGTTCAATCCTGCCCACTGTTCACTTCGGTGATGGGTTAAAAGCAGAGGTCACGTTTGGTTGTGTTGCAGTTCACTTTCCTTTCCTTCCTTCTTTTTCCGTATCTCCCCCCATCCATTCCACCTTATGCACAACCATCTTGTGCCGCTTGGCTACAGTTTCTCCTGGCAACACTTTCACATTCTTCAACCTCTTTCAGATGGCACTTCCTGCACGTGATCTAACTTTTTCTCCACTCCCATATCTTCTTACGTTCCTTACGTTAACAGATATTAAACAATACAAAGTAAGTAATCTCCATTACTCGTCTCATTACGCGAATTGAGACCAAAGCTCAATATACCACGTGTGCAAATGTCGCCTTTGTGATTGAAACTTGAAGCAGAACGGCCAGAATTGTTACATATGGCTTGAACTGTCTCCAACGTGACATCAAAATACTATGATTTTTTTTTTTGGGTGCAGTGTATTCAAGCATGTGTTTATCACACTAACACATCAGAAAATGAGTCATGCTTGGTCACAACGCCGCATGCTATCAGACGCTACCGGTGCTGCATATCCTGTGCTTTACAATGGCTCACTACTATAAAATGCAATTAAATGCATTTTACGGTAGTGAGCCAGTAAACCTGAGCAGCAGGTTTACTGGCTCACTAACTGCCCTGAAGTGCCGCATGCTAACAGTTTACCACTGCTCTTTCAGATTACATAAACCACTTTGAAAAAAAAAAAAAAAGTAACTTCCTCTTTTTTTTACATGAATATGAGCAGGTAGCATACTAAATCTGAAAAGACATATGACAAACCTTTTTTTTTTTTTTAATGTCATATAATGTCTTGGTGAAATCCTCTTGCATGTTAGACAAAACCTACTGTGCCAACATGGCACTGATGTCAGGTTTGTGATTTCAGAGCTTTAAACGGTGCATGTTAATGTTTAACCGCTTGCTTTGTCATACCATATTTTGCACCAATGGGAAATGAAAGTGAATGTTCTCAATTTGCATTAAATCATGTCTCGGACCTTTCACATCTGTGAAAGTAACTGTTCTCAGAAATAATATGAATACACAGAATCTCCTCCACTGTTGCTAAGGGTTGCTTTGGTGCCCCTGTATTTAGTTTAATACCTTTTGGCAATTTTTTTTTTTTTTTTTTTTTTTTTGTCATTTGGTTTGATCATTTATTTAACACCTACTCTATGGGAACACACTTGAAATGACACTATTTTCTATGTCCACTTAGTAAAATAAGGCAATCTGAGTTGCAACTTCGTAATGTTAATATAGCCACCTGCCAATTACCATGCACATATGGAGAAGGAAATTGCTACATGAGATGGTAGGAAAATGGAACTGATTGAAAAATGACAAACGTATACATGTCCAACATACGTGTCTCCGTCTTCATCTTGACGTGTAGCCAGAGCTAAGTCAGCCGACTGGTTGTCTGTTTGATGAGGCAGACTGCGATTTGGCTCAACCACTGTTGCAAGGTGGTACTGACCTAAACGAAGGGAGGAGATGGAAATGTAGAGAAACAACAACAAAAAAAAATCATATTATGGTCAATTCAGTCCTAAAATATTGTGCCAATGGGAGCCACCATGTAGTAAAACAATGCATAGATGTTGGACTTTTAAGTAAGCAGTGGTGTTTTACACAGAACTAGTATGGGTAGCATGTGCTGCCAAATTCTTACAGCCGTACGCCACAAATTACTGACTTCACACTGGATGCTGACTGCATTTCCTGATGGGTTCAAAATTTGGAGTTATTAGGATAATGTGTCGGAAAGTACAAGTTCTATGTAAGGTCCATGTTTGTATAATGTATGTTAATATCTGGACTCTTGTCTTTCAGACACGACCACTTAAGGTGACCAGTGTTGCTAAGGGACTTGTTGAAGGTTAGGGTAAGGAAGAACACAACTCTTTAAATAGAGATGGTCTCATCTTGTAACTGTGTTGTCAAAAGTTATATATATTAAAAAAAAAATAACTGTGTTGTCAAAAGTTATATATATATAAAAAAAAAAATTTCAGTGTTTACCGTAATTGACTGGGTGCAAATGAGAGAAATGGATTCTGTCTTCGCTGGCTCCAGTGTTCTGACACGTCCTGGGAGTCAGTGATGCTGCGCCGATCCTGCTCTCTCCTCCATCTCTCAGCCAACTGTTCCCAGCCGTCAAGTCAGTGGCACGTACTGACTCTGGCTCTGCCGGGGTTTTCCTGTTCGTTTCGGCCGAGTAGACCTGTGCGGGCTGGGCTTCAGTCTCCACGAGGAATTGACGTTTCCGAAAAGGGAGCTTGAGGGAATTCTTGTCCGCCGGCCGCTTGCGGGTTACGCAGGTGTCCGAAGCCGGTGCGCCTCTGTTTGGGTCGAGAGCAGAAGTGTCAACGTCCACACCCACGGTCCTGCTGCGCGCAACAGGTAAGTGTCTCTGCTCAAGCTGGGATCTCTGCGGCACTGCGCACTCTGGACTCCCGCAACGCTTCCTGTTAATGGTGCGCAAATCCAGTGGCACGGTGGCAACCGGGTGGTGGCCATCGTTCATGGTTTCGAGGGTCGGCATTAACAGAGCGCACAGACGCCGGCAGAAACTCTTGACCAGTTTTCGGATGCGCGCTGCGTTGACAGCTATGGGAAACACCGCGCGCGCCCTATAGCTCCCATAAAACCAAATGGACCAGGTGGTCCAGTCCACACTTGTCTTCTGTCCTATCACTACTTTTATCCACCAAGGTGTCTTGAAGCACGTCCTCCAATGCTGGCTGTATGCGGACACGGAGCCGGTGTAAGGTGGGTGCAGTCTGTGCAGGTACAGTCAGTGCAGCTGTGTGAGCCGACGCTCATCACTGCCTTCTGTTAAAACCAAAACAGTTATGAAGCAGCGCAGCGGCAATCTGAGGAAAGGAAATAGAAAGCTGTGCTCACCAAGGTGACGACTCCTCTGAACTGTCTGCTGTGCTTTCACAACATTCATCTGCTAGACTTCTTAAGAATTCCAATAAAGTAGGGCAGTGTATTATACTTGGTAATTCAATAAAAATGAAACCAAAAACAGATTACACGGTAAAAAAAAAAAAAGAAAAAAAGATAAGAACACGGTCCATTGCAGTTGCCATCAAAGAGTTCAGACTGCATCTTATCTCTATTTAATTCTACCTTCTTACGGTTTGTATAGAATATTACATTTCTATATTTACCACTTAGCTTGGTGCTACTTATGCCAAGATGCATACATATCATATAAGCCACAAAAACGACAAAAGTGGCGGATAACCAACTTATATTTACTTTTTTTTAACGTATTCTTTATAATCATACATACACTGGAGAAGGTATTTATGACTTTTTAAATTATGATAAACCTAAATTTGTTTCTTTTGTAGCCTAGCACTATTAGCCTAGGGAGGCTACATCTTGGAGACTGGTTGATTTTTGGAAGTTAGAAGCTAACTGATTGTATGGAAAGGTAACCACGACTATGCATGAGCATAGTCCTCCTTTGTTTAACATTGAATATGTGTTTGAATTTTGCGAATGTGCCCTATCATCTCAATAATTGTATTTGAATTCCTACTGGTTCGTTGATCTATAGTCTGATGACTATGCTGCACAAGAAATATATGTGGTTAGCTTCACTTTAGAAGTGTTTACGTGTATTTCTCATATTACAAACAGACTTATAAAAAGAGACATTTTAAGGAAGGAAAGATCAGTCCCAAATTTGTAAATTTCCCAGCCTGGGATCAATACAGCACATCTATTTCACAATGCATTTAACGATCCTTGTCTGTTGAGGAAGCGGCTGAGATAGGGTTTTTTTCTTTTTTTTTTTTTTGGCACATCAGACACACAACTTATCACCAACTTCCATCTCATCATATCCAACCCCCCTCTGATCCCCCTATCAAGTTGGATCAGCTTGATAATTAAAAGGGTCATTTGGTACTTTCCACTTTCTACTGAAGCGTGGAGCTCGCAATTCAAGACAACCTTGACATCTAAAATCCCCAAAACACCCAGAGGCTACTGTACAAACATGGCCCGCAGCTGTTAGAGCACTCCTGGTATTGGGTGACATGGTGTTTAAAACATACGGGTCTTGATTTTTATAGCCACTTGTTTCCACTGTAAATGAATAAGAGACTGACAGAGTTTGGAGAGGAGTACTTATAGGTTGTGCTGAATGCTACAGATATTGCCAGAGCTGCAAACTATACCTCCTGCCAAAACAGTGAATTGGTGCCCCCTTGTGTCAAAATAATTCAGATACACCTTGACCCAAGCAAGGCTGTTAACAAAACCTTGAGTGTAGAGTGTATCCTTTTATCATGCTGGTTTTTTTTTTCTATCTATGCTGTGGTTATCTTCACATACAGAGCTGTATGTGAAGATAAAGTTAATGCTCAAGTGTGATTAAAAATACTACCATTATTTTTAATCATTCGTCTGTCAATTCACTAGCTGCCAGTATCCAGTGACAATTTATGTCGTAACAGCTTTTTAATCCGGCCCACCAAAGTTGTCCAAAATATGTTATTATTTACATTATTATTATCATAATACTTCCGCCTTTTCCCTGCAATACTTATGCAATATTTCAACGATACATGGCGTAGAAAAGGCTAAAAACATTTTAGCATTTTAGCCTTTATGCATGACTTTTACATATAATTTATCTTAATTCACATAAATGCTCCATCTTTGTCTGCTCCTGACAAATGTCAAAAAAAAAGTCTCACAATGTAATGAATTAAATGCTATGGATTGTGTTCATTAAAGTCAGGTTCTGAAAACTGTAACAGTGGTTTGAAAAGTGGGGCCCGATAAGGGGACCTAGTGAGGCCTGAGAAGATTGGACATTTTTTAAAATATATATATATATATATATATATACATATATATATATATGTGTATATATATATATATATATACATATACATATATATAATTTCACTGTATGGCAAACGTGATTAAACAACTCAGTTTTAAACCAAATTTTGTTGCAACAAGTTAGCCCACAGAAGCTGATAGCCATTAGCTAATTTAGCAATTTTCTAAATTGTCTTTATTCAAACCGCAAAAGCTAAAGTCTCTGAGTTAAAGTCTACATATTTTAGATTTTCGAACACAAATCACAAATCTGTGTGTACGTGTGGTTCAAAATTATATAAATATAAAAAAACAAACCTTTTGTCCTTAACCCTACAATACGTAAACTGCTCTAAAGTTTCCGATGGTACGTGAACGCACGTTCGTGTGTCTCGCTGCAAATTCGGCGTGACGACGTCACAATCTGTGTAGACCTGGAAGTTTACACATTTACGTATTTGAAAATTAATGTGGTCCTCAGTAAGATGTACGATTAATAATTCCCCAAAAGGGTAAATATACGATAATTTGGTCATTCCGTGAATGTGTAGTTGTAGTTGTAGTGCTTTCCTAAATCATGCTCGTCACTCGTCTACGTTCTTGCCTCAAAACAACTAGCCTGATTGGCTGAAGTGTCTGCTGCACCTGCCCCATGAGACGCTACAGTTGGGGAGGAAAGAGAGAAAATAAGGGAAATAAAGAATAACCAAGGGAAAATGACCGTGGGAAGTAGGAAAAGGAGGAGGAGATGTAAGAGAGGCGAAGCAGACGGCGGGGAAAAGTAAAAGTAAGCATCGCCCGATAACTTCGAGAAAGTACGATAATATTATACCTGAGGTACAATAATTTCCCACCTGGCAACACTCCTCAAGCTAGCGTATAGCTAGCTAGCGCATGTTTAAGTTTTTTTAAACAACGTTTGTCTGCTTATTATTGAAGAGTGAATAAAAGTAAGAACATTTATTCTAAAAGTCGACGTTTCTTTACATATTTTGTAACATGTCTGTGGGTTTGCAAAGGGCCTCCCCACCTAAAACTAATGTATTTTGGGGGCCTTAGCATGGAAATGTTTGGGAATGTCTAAGCTATAACACGCAGAGAGACACATCATTATATATGTCCCCCTTTTAATACATGTAGATAACTTCATTAAATGACGAAATAACCTCATCTTTGATGTTTTTGAGCCATGTTGGCAAACCCAGAGATTACCTAGAGAAAACCCACACACATAGAGAGAACATAAACATAAACTTTATGTAGTAAGAACCCCAGTAATTGTATTTAAACACTAACCTATACTTTACCTGGTGACCCCGCTAAATGTTTATTGTATAAAGCCATGTAAATGTCCCCTTATTTCCTGATTATTTTTTTTATCTATGATGAAAATTACGTCCATCCATGGAAATACTTACCCTTTAAGTATGGGCCTATGTTGTGAAAATGTAGCTTGCAACCTATTAGCTGCATTGAAAAACCCCATTGAAGTTAATATTTCATAATTGTGTTGACTCATGTTACTCTTAGTAACAACAGAAATGTGGATAAAAACTGAATTGATACAATGCCTACATAGCATAGACTACATGCCATTCATAGTAGGACTTGTCTGCTCTATCAACTCCCTTTTTAAGCTGTACACCAAAGAGTCTGTTATTTTAATTCCAGAGTACAACATAGAGTAGCAATTATCAGCAGAATGATGCACCAAAATTGGAAGGTTTTATTCATTTTGCTCAG
>NC_024319.1:21883470-21904880 GCF_000523025.1 Cynoglossus semilaevis
TGTAAAATCACCCATTCGTTCTTGCCTTCATTTGTTTCAGTCTCTTTCAAGGTTTCTTCTTTTTTTTTTCTTCTCTCTAGTTCATTGTGAGCTCCAGCCTAGCTGTACCAGGAGAGAATGTCATTGATCCAGGGCAATAGAGAACACACTTTGGTGTAAACACCTGGGTAGTTAGGCAGAGCACAGCCCTGACCCCAAGAGACAACACCGTGCAGCTCTCCGTTGCACACCAAAGGACCACCAGAGTCACCCTGAGCAGAGAAAAGACAGATGATAAGATTTGTTTTATTTGTGAACTAAACTGTTGACATTCCCTGTTTGCCTAACCATGTCTAGCTTGTGCAATTGTGCTAAAATGCAGAATAAGAATAACGGATGTGATGATAATACCTGTGAATATTATTACTTTATAAAGCATTCACCCCATGAAAAGTAATACAAATGCGTACCCCTTTGAAGAAAGCGCATAACCCAGTAATAGGTTACATTTAAAAACTCTTACAGACAGTTTATAAAAGCTATATCAAAATAGCTTTTATAAATCAAAATAATCTGATTCTTGACTAGAATTGTTAACGGGTAAAGCATAGCATAGAATACAATAGAATAAATAATATAAATATCTCGTAGGTTTGTGTACTCCACCAAAATGCTCTGCTATGTTCTTCTTTTGCAGGTTTGGTAGTATTTGTTTTTGTTTTATGTGGGTGTAGTAATCCTTTGCTTTAAAAGTCAGAAATATGCCGTGATGTTTTCCGAGAGCATCAACATGTAAAGTCAGAAATATGCCGTGATGTTTTCTGAGAGCATCAACATGTTCAATGTTCATATATATATATATATATCCGTATAATATTGTTAATTACTATTGATATAATGAATATAATGTTATTAGGATGTGGATGATTCAGTTAGGACGCAGCTGAAGGCCTAGGTGCTAAGTTCCTGGCACACCACTAAAGGTGTTACTGCATGAACAGCTTAACTCTGTCATTATGTTGCTTTAAAAAAATCTAATTAGAAAATGAAAAGTGAATGACAATTAAACAGAGAACACAATTGGACTCATATAATGTCATCAGAATGTTTTAGATGAGTACTTGGTAAAAGTACCTGACAAGCGTCTTTGCCTCCCTCCAGATATCCAGCACACACCATACGATCAGTTATCTTGCCAGGGTAGGAGCTTTCACAATCCTCGCTTGACAGAATGGGAACATCCACACACTGGAGGTGGAATGGGTTAAACACTGTTCATAGGACCAGAGAAACAAGACAGAGTACATTAACAGGTGAGATCTTAACATGCACACAGTCTCTGATCCAGACTGTAGATGTTTGCTGTCAGTTTTTCTTATGCCATCTGAAATTTAAAAGACAATTCCAGGAGTCCTATTTGAAATACGGATTTATTCCCACGCTCTGCATGATACGCGGTGAGCAGCTAATGAGGCAATGAAGTTTCCAAACTTCTTCGCTACTTGGAGACCATGCGTTAAAATTATTATTATATTTAGAAAATACCAGTTTTTATGCCAGCCATTTTTATAAAAGAAGTCTGTGAAAAAATTTCAGACATTTAACCGGTCCGTGACGCAAAAAAAGTTTGGGGACCGCTGCATTAATGGACGCAGTCTGACACTTATCACCCCTTATTGTACGTGTTCGTACCGTGTTCAGTACCGGTCTGGGGGCCATGTTTTAGGGGCCCAGCCCTAACGGATTTAGATTGAATGACAATGTGGTGTTCCATGTTCAAAAAGAAAAGGTATTTGGAAAGTTAACATGGTCAATTCACAGACAAATGGACTGAACAGTTTGCACGATATGATCTACTCTCCTTCACCCCCACATACTCCATCCCCTCAGTACAGTATGTATGCATACGTAGATGGATAGACAGATCAAAAAATATTACCTTGATCACTATAGATGTTTCCCCAACCAGACACAGTGCACATATCCCCGGCTGTGGGGCAGGACTGTGGCAGAGAGACAGGTTTGACATGCTGGTTCACATTGACCGGGTGTGCCAACTTCATCAGCATGATGTCGTAGTCCAGGGTTTTGTAGTCGTAACTCTGATGCCAGTAGATGGCATCAACAGACATGTACTGCTCGGTTCCCTCATGCGACCAGATGTGGTGGTCACCCAAGATAGCGATCTGGGTGTAGGGACTGGACAGCAAGAAACATTCAGAAGAATTCACATTACAGGCTCTGGTCACTTTAATAAGGCACGTTTTGTATTTTGGTTTTAGCTTGTTAGCATTGAAATGGACATAGAGAACATTGATGAGGATATAAAGTAAAGACATTATTAATATGAAAATACATAAAATATTTAAGTGTATTAAACCTTTAGATGTTTGGCACACATTTTTTGAAATATACCACCTTCTCTTGAAGAATGTTCGCCCCTTGCTGGCATATGTGTAAACGTAAACATCTTTTGTAAGAGACCATGTCACTGAATTATGACAAAATTAAAAAAAAAGAAAATAAATAAAATTAGTGTAACTATTACTTTCTCTGATGAATACATATTGAAAAAAAAAGGTTTGTTTACCCATTATTTATAATTTGATAGCCCACATTGCCAGATTAATTAACAAAAGTAGCAACTTTGTGCCGTAATATGCAACAAGCGTATGACAATCCTGATAAATGAAACATTTTCTCTTTTACAGTATGAGTTTTTGTTTAAAAAAATAAAAAAGTTAATTCTTTGCAACACAATTCAATTTAAACTAAGTTTTTGTTTTGTTTTTTTTTCCACAAACTTTTGCCAGCAATGAGCAGCAGAGATGATCCACTGGTCGTTGATCAAAGAGCCGCCACAGTAATGGTAGCCGATGTTGATGGAAACCTGCCATGGCTGAGAGTGGGCTGCACATTCATAGCCACCCACAATCTTGTCATCTGCAGGGGCTGAAGCTATGAATCAAATATGAATAAAAAAAGAAACAGACAACTCAAATTGTTGACAAATCAACAAGAAATGAAAGCTGACAAGTTACTAGACTGAATATTTGGATTTTTTTTTTGATTTTCTCTATATCCACAAGTACATGAGAATGCATGCAGATTTGTTTTACCTGCAGCGCTTAGAAGACTGAACAAAATCAGGCCAATCATCTTGCAGCGGGTTCAAGCCTGGACTGGACATGAGTGACCTGTTCAGTCCCTGCATTTATACTTTTTCCCTAGTGTCTTTTCGCACACTCCGCCCCATCACCTCAATTGCTACACCCACTGTTTGACTATCTGCAGTTTCTACCTTGAAGGAACACATTCAAGTGACACTTTTCTTTTCTGCCAAAATATATATACAGTAGCTACTATGTAATATATTTAATTAAAACTTGGTTGTTTAAATAGAGCTTTATCTCAATATTGTGCCTTTAATTGCCCTGTTGTTTTTTACTTGTCTATCTTTTTTTTCAATGCCACTAAAGAACCTAGTAGATTGAATGAAATAATTTATAAAGAGAAGCAGAAGAACCCCCTTCCCCCAAAAACGTGATGTGCATTTTGTTTTTCTTCCTCCAAAACAACAGATGAATTTTTTCTCACCTGCCTTTATTTATCTTTGGCCAATGAAAGCTGTGCCACATACAAGACCATGTTGGCATGTTTTTATTATGTAATTTCTGTAATTCCAGGAAAACGTTAGATAACTGCCAATACAATTTAATGTTGTGGCCAACAATTAGTGACCAATAAAAGATATGGTTTAGATGTGGTTCTATTATAACTTTTTTTCCTTTACCTTGGCACCTAGCGACCATGGTTTCTTCCACTCCTCTGTGTCCTTCCCTGTCCTTATCGCCGTGCCACATGTTTAGTTACTTAGCAATGACTAGTATACTTGAAAAGACAAGAAATGCTACATGAAATAAAAGGTCCCAGCGTTGTAGCTACGTATAACCGCTACATTTGTTAGCTGATTCAGTTAGCCATTGTCCCTGTAGCTGTACTAATGAAAAGAGGTCTTGCGATTCCATTTATTAAAATATGGCAACATTAGCAGGCAGAGTAAGTTGCATCCAAGGAGACAAAGTCTGGCAACATTAATGACATTTAAAACAGTTGGCAGTTTATAGAGGTAGCTACTCGAGGGAGTTTCGACAAAGCACTTAACATTGGGCTTTAAATTCAGGCTTGGCCAATAAATAGAATCACTTACCATTAGCATTTGACTGATGTATGTATATATATATATATATGTATGTATAAATTCCCTAATTAATCTAATGAATCTTATTATTTTTAATGAAACAACTGCATTTTTTTTACCATTTTTGAGAAAACAATAATGTTTTGATAATAACATACAGTAAATGTAGTATTATTATTATATAATATGTAATTGTGTTTACATTGTATTTTTTAAAGTCTAAGTTGAATTTTGTTTTTTCATTCTACATTTTTTTTCTCACTACGTAAAATATTATTGTTACTTGTTACGTGTTTAAAAATGTGTTAATCAATTCTCGCTTTATAACTTTCAGCCTCGTTGTATAGTAAAAAAAACTTCTCGCTTTATAACTTTCAGCCTCGTTTTATAGTAAAAAAAACAAAATCCTGTACTTTTCTGCGTAGTTGTACAGCTGTTAATCCTCAGGTAAATAAACTGGAAAAGAGGAGCTCGATAAGAAGATATATTTGGTGCCAGCAGGTTAGAACAGGGTTTGGACACAGATGGAATCAACAGAAACAAGTAGGCTAGTGGTGCTGGGTACGTGTGTGTGTGTGTGTGTGTGTGGAAGTGGGAGTCAGTCTGCTGGGACTTCTTGGATATAAATATGAGCTAGACTGCGTGCAGGTGCCTTCTGATCATACATCGCACACCATGAGACTGCTGGCTCTGCTGCTGATGATTGGGGCTGCTGGTAAAGTTGCCCAAATAAACATATTAACACTTACACATATGCAATGACAAACGTGTGTGTGTGTTGTGTGTTTGTGTCTGTGTGTGTTTGTGTGAGACAGTGGCAGTTCCCCGTGAGGATGGACGGATCATTGGTGGAGAGGAGTGCGAGCCTCACTCTCGTCCATACATGGCCTCCCTGAACTACGGCTACCACTTCTGTGGTGGGGTACTTATCAACAAGCAGTGGGTGCTCTCTGTTGCCCACTGCTGGTATAAGTAAGTGTTCTCGTTTATTCTTATACCATTGCTTCATTCCTTATTTTGCTAATTTTTTTCCACGTTGTGGCGTCATGATAATATTTGCATATCATGTACAAAATGTAATTGAAATTCAATAAGAGTTATTTCTGTTGACATTTATTGCTTTCATATAAGATTGTCATATCTAAAATTATTAGCATTAGAAGCTTAATTAAATAATAACAACATTTTCCCCTTCATTGCTTTTATACTCCCACTCTTCTCTCAGCCCCTATGCAATGCAGGTTGTTCTAGGAGATCACGACTTGAGAGTTTTTGAAGGTACAGAGCAGATCCTCAAGACCGACACCATCATCTGGCACCCTGAGTGAGTGAAAATAAACGCCTCTAAAAAGAATGCTTTTCACAATGAAGGGTTTTGTCCCTTTTTTTGTTGTATATTTAAAAGTATATTTATCTGTTTGCAGTTATGACTATCAGACCCTTGATTATGACATCATGTTGATCAAGCTCTTCGAGCCTGTGGAAGTGAATGATGCAGTCAAACCCATTCCGTTGCCCACAGGGTGCCCAATGGGAGGGCTTCCCTGCTCTGTGTCTGGCTGGGGAAATACTGCCACGGGTGAAGAGGGTCAGTTTTATTCATATATCGTGTCAAAATTATACATGACGTATAACAACCAGAATTAAAAAGTACAGTGGAACCTCGAGATACAAGGATAATCCGTTCCAGGACCGAGCTCGTAACTCGAGGTGCTTGTATCTCAAATCATTTTTTCCCCCATAAGAAAGTTCTTACCTTCAAGACAGACGATACAGTAGCGGCTAATGGAGGAGGGAAGAGAGTTGGGCCGTAGGTAGACACTTGATTCCGTAGCGTACCTTACATGTACACTACGTAACTTACATAAACTTAGAATTAACTTAATTTAGCTTCCTTTTTTTTTTTTTCCGATTAGTATTCTTTCCTTAGCAGGCAACAGGCTCATATTTATCGACCATTTCATGCTTTATTTCCATGGTCATCGTGCGTTTCTTCTTCTCACTACCATCCTTACCACTCACTCTCTTAGGACTCATCACTATTATGAAGAATAATGCACAAAATAGAGAACATCACGTAGATAATGCAAACACAATATGGAAGACTGGCGGGAGATGCGTACAGAGGTTGGCGAACACGGGAGGTGAACGAGTGAGGCGGGGTGAGGCGAGTGCTCGGCCACCTAGCGTCGGCGTCTGTAAGCGTGCTCGTATCTCAAATCTTTACTTGTATCTCGAAGCAAAAATTTCTCAAGTTTCCACTGTATTTATATATTTATATATATGTGTATATTTATATATGTATATGTATATGTGTATATTTATATATGTATATGTATATGTGTATATGTATATGTATGTATATATGTATATTTATATATATGTATATATGTATGTATATATATGTGTGTGTATATATATGTGTCTATGTATATACAGTATATATATGTATGCATGTTTGCGGCTGTATTTCTCGACATTGTTCTTCGCATTATCCATTAGTGAAGTTTATGTGTATAGACGAGGTTTACATAGAACTTAAACAATTTATAGAGAGAACTTACAGAGGAATTGGTTCATGGCCCTACGAATCACATTGTTTTTGTCTGTTAGTTATTTACTAGTTATTCTTTTACTATTTTCCATTGCGACATTTCATGTTCAGGAAAATGGAAATCTATCTAACTTAAGCTGATCTTTACACACCTCAGTAGATGAAGAAAAATATCAGATGGATCTATTTCTGGATTTTGTCGATTTAAGGCCTCATGCTGTCGACCTTTGTGATTACAGTGAACATGCCCAGACATCTGCAGTGTCTGGATGTGCCCATAGTGGATGATGAAGCGTGCGAGGCCGCCTACCCTGGTATGATCACACGGAGGATGGTGTGTGCTGGATACATGGATGGTGGCAGAGATGCATGCAACGTGAGTTTTTAAAATATTTCCACTAGGGGGGTAAAGAACCCAAAGGTCCAGACAAGCAGTACTTTTTTTTTTGACTACCTACATTCTCTACTAGGGTGACTCTGGTAGCCCTTTAATTTGCCTTGGAGAAGTCTATGGTCTGGTGTCATGGGGTCAGGGATGTGCTCAACCCAACTACCCCGGAGTCTATGTTCGTGTGTGTGAGTTCCTTTACTGGATTAGAGATGTCCAGGCCGAATACTCATAAAAGAAGAACGCTCACTTCTTGCATTGTCTTCCCTGTTTGACCACTCGTCTCTTTCACATCCTTTAACTCTTCCCTGCTCTAGTTCGTTTCTTTCTCCCCGTAGCACGCTCACTGACACATGCCCACTTTCAACACACAAGCCATAACAAAGTAAACTCAATAAAGCCATGTGGTTTGTATTCACTTTTTTTTTTATTGTTGCTCCTCATAATTTTGTGATGTTTTATGTTTTTAATAGTAGAAACATTTTTTTTAGCTCATATTTACTCAATATCTTGTCAGTTCCCGGGATCCTTATTCCTCCGTGAGTAACAATACCGTGTGGTTTTAAGACATGACTTTAATCCGTTCCATTACAGCACTTGTGTGTCGAATCCGCTCGTATCTTGATTGCGTTTTCCCCCATTAAAAAATAACTACAAACCAATTAATTCCTTCCAGCCCCCTCAGAAATATACTATTGATTAATTTAAATAAAAATCCCCCCTCGTTCTAAACATCAAAAACATAGATATAAACAAATATATTAATAATATAAAATAATAATAATTAAGAAAACCTTTTATATCATTGTTATAAAAATGTAAACGAGGAAGGTCTGGGGTCAGTTAAGGCTGTGATTTTGGTTGATTATCAAACAGGAACGAAAAACGATCACAGAGATATAAAATGAAGTAAATAATATTTTTTAAAATTTTTTTTAAGGAAAGCAACTTCTAGCTACAATGGGCTAATGTTTAGTGCAAGATCACAGTATTAAAACGGAACATTTGATTTCAAGTAGAAGAGTAAAACACAGCAATTTACTTTTTTCAGAAGAAAAAAAAAACAAACAAACCCCGTTATAGGACGCTTTACTGCCTTTGTCAACATTGAGAGGCTTTAGAACGAACTAATCCTGGATTCTGGAATCAAGAGGAAAAATTTAAATAGGGTCAACGCTGTAAGGTTTATATATAATAACTGACAACAAAATTAAATTTGTGCCGCGTTCATCGCTATACTTTAAATTGTTTACAGTAAATATGAAGGGTGTTCTGTCCATTTCTATAAAAGCAATGTTCTTTGTAGGACAAATCTGTTCCTGTGTATATGTTTGTGTTGGTGTCAGTGTCATTGAAAGAGGAATGCTGATGAGATACGAAGCATCACCAGAGTGATGCTGTTGGATGAACAGTGAAATAGGATGCTCTTTTGGGTTCTTGTAACTGTAAATCTGGCTCCAGAGGAGTCAGTGCCTCAGCAGCCGTGAACCTCACCGCGCGTCACTGCAGCTGATCATGCGCAGCACTTTCTTCAGGCCTCTGTCCTTTTGATTTGTTCAGACGACGGGTCATTTTGAAAGGGCAGTATTTGTCCTTCTTAATGAAAATCATCTCTCTCTTTATATCGTCTTCTTCCTTTGCCTGAATGCAAAGGTCTGCGGTATGATTCAGCACCTGCGAGCATAAAAAAATAATGTATTCCTCAAATGTAGAAATTATATAAGTACATTATATTTTAAGACTACAAAGTTAACCTAAATAAACATTCTATTTTAAAAAAACATCAAGTTATAAAAACAATTAGGAAAGTAATTAATAATGCAAAAATGTAATCAAATAAATATTAATTTAAAGGATATAAAGATGGAAAAAAAATTATCGGATATCCTAAATTATACGAGGTACTGATAAAAACACATTTAAGCCAGGGATGTCTACACTTTTAAATACCTTTCAAATGACCAGGCTAAAGTGATCTACCTACACTGGTAATTTTAGAGTAAATCTGGCTCATATAAACTACCTTTCAAATACCTGATATGATAAGGTTTTTTTTTTTTTTGTAAATGCATATAGCTGTAGCTACAGATTTCATGTAAAAAAAAAAATCTTTTTTTATGATCTACCAGCAATCTTTTTGCGGTCTACCAAATATAACGGTTAAAAATGTCATTATAACAATCACAAATAGCACTCAATATATTGAACCTGTAAGTTTGATTAAAACATATTTTATGTAACATATCAGTGAAACTGTTTTTTTCTATGGCATATAAATCAGATTTATATCGATAGAACAGTTTCTGTCCAATAATTTCTTCAAAAATCCGATACCTTTTCTCCTAACTTCTTGACCATATGCACACAAGGTCACTTACCGTCAGCACTGTGTGGAGTTAAATAAGGCGCCGTATCTTCCATCAGGCGTTCAGTGCTGTTTAAAAGAAAGCAACACAGTTTCGGCTATGTTTGGCGTGTTTATGAAAATCAGCAGAAAAATCAGTCGCAAAAATGCACTTAAATACAGTTAAGTTACCTCTGGGGTGAGTCCATGTCCTGCCTACTGTCCTGTGTGTCCTTTTCCTGCTCACTGTGAGATTCATTAAAGAGAAGGTAGCAGTATATGTTATGTAATATAATAACCAAAGCTTGTAGAGGTTCTTGGTCAGATCATAGCATCCGCAGCGGTGCTACTCTATTCAGGTACTTTTATCAAGTAACTGTCTCTCAGTACAGTTACAGTACTAAAAGTAATAATATAAAATCAATATGCAGAAAAATTAATAAAATACTGATTTGTTTTTTTTCTAAAATGTATTTACATATGTAGGCAGATCTCACCAATTCCAGTTTGCCATTTTCTGCCTTCTCGGTTTTTTGCTAACAGCACGGGTCTGTTCAAAGAGAAAAATGGTTTCACTTTTATTTCCACTCACGCTACGCCGCTGACTGCAGTGGTCATTGGTTTGTGTTCAGAGCTACTGCATACATGTTGCGAGTGAAGAGTTTTCTTTCTATGTTTTTTTTTTTTTTTTTTTCCATCAAGCAACTGAAGCTTCAACCTCACACTGGTTACCTGTGAAACTTACTGTTTTTGTGGTCTGCACTTTGTGAGTGGGATCGTACAGCAGCGGGTCTGTGTCGTTGTAAAGGCGGGAACTCGGCGATGGTCTCTCCAAACTCGAGAGCTGCGTTGGTGTAAAGCGGACAAAGAAGAGAAGGCGGTTTACAGATATAGTCTACAAACAAGTTTCAAATCACATCAGAATGTGGACAAAAACAACACAAAAGGCAGTTTCGCCTTGTCGATACATCTCTTTATCTGACTCTTTCAATCTGTTTTTGTGGTGGACGTTCTACTCGGCCTTACCCACATAACATGCCGTGACCTGTCTCTATGCTGCGAACATCATTTATAACGAAGTGAAGGCGTTCCCGCTTATTCATCATGAATGTATACCACGTACAGTTCTAATTCATTCTGCACACATTTTGAAAAATATTAAATCTAAATATGACTAAGAAATGATTGATAAGTAGTGCAGTGATTAAAAAACAGTTCTTTAAAACCAGTAAAACTACAGCCATTTTGGCCTCCCAACCCCTCAATCGAACCTCAAAAACTCTTTCTCCGTGCCTCTTCATTTACCCATAAGTCGGTTCACCTCAACACCCATGCAGAATCAGCCAGTTCTAGAAAAAAGGAAATGGCAACAGCAACCTAGGCACAACAATCATTTCTTAACCATTGCTATTATGTGTGTTGGTTACTAATATTGTCTGTTTATGATTCATACTCACAGCTGAGCACTGTCTAAATGATCAATACCTACTACCTACTAAAAACCCCACATAAACATAAATGTTTATGTTTAAAGAATCAGCTTGAAGTTGCCGTAATCAGGCAAATGCAAAACAGTCCCACAGTACTCCACGGAAACTGCACTGGAAGCTATTGTTCAGTTAGTGTTAATTAATACTGCAGTTTTACTTTTGTTTGAGGTTGAGGCAAAGACCATGTTCATTACATTAATAATTAAGCAGTGTGTAGGCGCTCATTTTAATAGAGAAGCTAACAGATAAGCTACTGTGCAAGAAGATTAGATCAACACTCATCGCACATTAGTTTCTGGTAGGGAACCAGGAATAATTATTTTTAATAGTAAAAAAAAAAATGTAAAGAAAAGTCCATTTTTAGAATGAACGTTCTTACTTTTATTCACTATTTGCATAAGAATTAGCATTAGCATTAGACAATTTTCAACTCTTGCTCTGCTGCTTTGTGTCCATTTTGCAAAAGTTAGCTACACGCTTAGCTCGAGCAGGTCTACACGGATCATGACATTGTCATGCCGCAGTTGCAGATGTCATATGAGGTGCGTTTGGATCACACTTGAAAAAAAAAAAAAAACCACTGCTAAAAATCATTCAATTTTTACCTCACATTAAAGTTGAACGTTTTGGTGATAAACACACGACAACACAAAAGAAAAACGATGAGATAGATAAGTGTAATTCACAAACCTTTAAAGCAGCAATTTTCTTCACAATGACTTCAATGTCCTCGTGGTCATCCTCGGGGTCATCGACACTCTCCTCGTTATCGTCACCTTGCCGGTAGGATTCGATGGCGATTGAATGTGTGCTTCTAATTTTGCAGCGGCAGTAGGGACATGTGTTGCGAGCTGACCTCTGATGTGGAAGAAGGATGGATGGATGGATGGATGGATGGATGGATGGATAGATAGATAGATAAAGTATGAAATACATAACATCTGAGTTAATGTAAGGTACTTTGTCATGCAAAAAAATCATCTGTCACATGCAGAAGTCATCTGAGTTAATGTAAGGTACTTTGTCTATTTCTGTCATGCACATGCAAAAAAATCATCTGCCACATGCAGAAGTAAAAAAAACCAGAAAAAAAGAAAAAAAAAGGAAACGCATTGAACCACTATATATAAAAAAAAAAACTAAGTAAATACCAAATAAACTGAAGACTTTGCAGGCTGTATAGGCTGCCAGGTCATTTAATTTGTACAGCTATAATTACATCTTTATGTAAATGTATCAAATATCACTGGTCTTTGTTGTTGTTCTAAATTTCTAGGTTCCATTATTTCTCTTGTTGAGACTAACAAAATCTTCCTAAAATGCAAAAAAAAAAAAAAAAAATAGAGACCTGCAAAAACTCAAAACCTTCTTATTCTTTGAGCCAGTGACATATTCAGTTATTTTCAACAAAACAAAACAGCCTTTGAATGTCTCTTCTTTATGATGTTGGCCCACTGTCACATCTACGGTTTATATGCTTTGCTTTGTAGTACATGCCTATTGTACTGCAGCAATGTTATGTGTCGTTTCCTGTTCAGTGGTGTTGACTTGGCTATTTATAACTACGCTAGCTGCGTGTTATTCATTGGCTGTTCTGTAGACTCAAAAGTATAATGACAGGCTGGGTAATTTGAGGGTTAACCGTAGTTAAGAGGGAAGAGCAGAGAGAGCGGGGTAAATGTTTTCACACCTCTTCCCCCCGTCCTTCCTAACCACAACCCCACCAATTGAAATACTATTGAGAACCTGATAACATGTATATTTTTATCTGTACAATCCAATGTATGAGTTGCTGCCACCTAGTGACTGGAGGCTTGTTAGCATTCAAGCATTACAGCAGTGGTACACTCATGTCCAGCGTGCCGTATTCTATTAGAAGCCCCGCATGCCCCCCCCCCCCCCCCCCCCCCCCCCCGTTCCCCCCCCCCCCCCCCTCAGGGGGGCCCGCCCCACTATTTGCTGCACTACACAGACTCAACTGATCCACTTGATATTTTTACCCTTTAGCTGCTATTTCGCTGGGAACACATTTGTTTTTTATCAGTCGTCAACTGCTCAAAGTCTGTTCTTGCTAACTTCCTTGCTAACTAACTAGCTTCCTTGCGCACAAACTGTGTCCAGTAGTGTTGAGCTCAGCCGTGCGTTCTAGTGCAGGCGTAGCACATATCACATACCAAAGGGAATGAATGTATTCGTACCTGCCAGCCTGCGAGGCAGATGGAGCACAGGAGATGACCGCACGGTTTAAGGCAAATGTCCTTGTCCCTCTCTAGGCAGATCTTACAAAGCTGGAAGGTGCTGCCAATGTCACAGTAAAGCTCATACTGCTCCTGTTTGGAGATAAATGACACGGGGGTGAAATCATTTTAGCGTACGAAATTTGAACAAAAAAAGTATTTTGGGGGAATTACCTTGAAACATATTGAAAACGGAAGACTAAGTGTTGAAAGGTTTTAAGTTTAGAAATGAATACTGTTTAACTCTACTAAGTCTAGTGTAGGCCTCTAGACCACACTTTTTGACTCGTGGGCCACAACTGTCCTAAAAATTGAACAGCGGGGCCGGGTCAGGAGCAGATAGATGGAGCGTTGGTATAAACTAAGATATGACATGACATAATGACATGTAAAAATCATGTATAAAGGCTAAAATGTTATACACTTGTATTATTTTTCTATGCCATCTATTGGGGAAACCTGGGTATTGCAGGGAAAAGGCAAAAATATAATGCTAAATAAATTATTTGGAAAAGTTTGCTGGGCCGGATTAAAAAGCTGAACGGACCGAATCCGGCCCCCGGGCCTTAGTTTGCCCATGCCTGTTGTAATCTATTTTTTATTTTCATTAATTGTCCTTTCTTCTTCTTCTACTATTGATGAGGTTTCTACACTTACTTCTGTAACTTTGACGACCTCTGTTGATCCCTGTAAGCTGCTCAGGTCAGGGTTCGAGTCATGACCGTTGGGGTACACATAGCTGCAGACAAGGAAACTGAGATTAGCAGCAGTGGAAATACGGGAGGGAATGAGGGATTAGAAGACGGTGAGTATGTTGGACTCTGTGTGTGTGCGTGTCTTGTTCTCACCGGCCTTCTTTGGACCCTTTAATGAGAGCCTGGTAGAGAGGTGTATCCTCAGGAATGGTCTGAATGATGCTGTTGTCTGTGGTCACATGACCAATAGCCCAACGACCCATTCTTGTGGAGCTGAGACGGAAGATGTAATTACAAAAAAAAAAAAAAAAAAAAATCCAGATCATCGTACTTGATCATAGGTCAGGTTAGGGGTCACCAACCTTTTTGGAACTGAGGGGACCACATTGGTGACCCCTGGGTCAGGGAATGGTCGCGGAAATATAAATTGGTTTATTGATGCTTTTTGTAATGAACTGGTGACTCTTTTTTTTTTTTTTTACTCTTTACAGGTCTCTGTTGTCAGAAGATCCTCTTTTTCGTATCCTTGAGCTACTCATCAGGTAATTTGGTTTAAAAACAATCAATACTTAATCTGAAAAGAAATAAATTGTGTATTTATTGATGGCGATTATGTAAAATTAAATGTATTCATCTATGCAAATATGACAGAAATGTTAAAGATATTCAAGAGTTATCATTAGAAAAAAAATGTTAACCTTATTATGCTAAGGTTAACATTTTTTTTTTTTACAAAATAATTAACAATGCTTTAAACATGTGTTATCTCAAAAGCACAATCATTTTGTGCTATTCAAAAAGAACTTTACAAAGGTACATTTTCCTCCACTTTAATATTTAAGGCACCCGTATGAAAAATGAACAGAGATCAGTGACATTTACAATGTTATGCAAAAATTCTTGAAATTTTTTTTTTTTCAGTGTCGAAGATGACCTTCTTGTTCCCCTACCTTCCCGGCCTGTGCAGATAGCGTGTCAGCCGAGCCTCGACCTGGTCAAAGGTGAGAAAAGCCATGTAGCCTGGATGGGTTACTGCTAAATGGTTCCAGTTTTTCAACAGGGACCCCCAGGGCTAAAGAGAATAGCGAAAGAAATGAAAGGAGAAAAGACAAATTGACAATGTTGTGAGGGAAGGATGGCACCCGAGAGCCACAGTAATGAGGTCGCAGTATTGGTCCGGAGCTGAGCGGAAAGTCGAAGCTCTCGATTTACCCGTCAATGTATGTTCCTATCCTCACCTATGGTTTCTCTAACCCGCATCTGTCTATGACTCACATTTGATACATGTCAAGACGCTTGCCTCAGTCACATGTCTTACCTTCATCTGCTACCTTCTTAAAAGGTAGCAGATGTAGAGGCCTCCAGCCGGTAACACATAATACATTACCGCTAAATTGAAACCCCCCCAACCCCAAGCTAGCAAACTGAACAAAAAACAAACGTCTTTGGAAACTTTCTTTGTGCAGGGTTAAAGAGCCTACGTCTTCAAAGAAAAAGAAAGCTGCATTTAACAGACCAGGAGTGCTACTTGAAATATAGATTTATTGCGACAGGTTGTTCCCAAGCACCTAGCCCGCGCTGCATAATACGCGGCGAACGGCTCTTTAATGAAGCAATGAATCTTTCAGAACTGCTTCGCCACTTGGGGACTAAACATTCTGCATTAGAAGCGTATGAATCTTTCAGAACTGCTTCGCCACTTAGAGACTAAACATTCTGCATTAGAAGCGCGACGTTACGAGGACACCGCTAATAACGTTGCATACACAGTGGCTTAACGTTTATTTTTATATTTATAAAATACCGTTTGTTTTTTTGTCGGTCGTATCATTTTATTTACTTGCGTTTGTCCGCCAAAGAGTTTCAGATATTTAACCATTTCGTGCGAAAAAAATGTTCGGGCCCGCCGCTTTAGACCACCCTGAAGTATCTGATACATACGTTACACGTCTGATTGCGCTGATAGTACAGTAGTTGCTCTTCCACTCACTCGAAACAGCCTGGTGAAGACGTCAAACTCAAACACAGATATGTGGTTGTTACACGTGAGGTCGACGGTCGATTTGAGAGCCATGGACTCCATCCCTTCCTGGAACGCATGAACGCTCCGTAGCTGTTCCGTGAAGTTTTTCCACGGAACTATACATCTGTCAGACCGTGGAAAGAAAAAAAAAAAAAAAAAGCCCCACTTTGAAACACAAAATATCCTCACTTTGGTAACACCTCCACGCTAATACCCACTTGTTGCCAAACGACTTCCTCCAAAACTTCCCAGCACCTGGTGATGCCAGTGTGTAGGTGTCGCCGTGGAAAGTTCCATCTGGAAACATGGCCTTCATCTCCCACAGCATGTGACTGAACAGCAGTGACAGTTTGGTCAAGTTCTTCCTGTGGAACATAAAAAAAAGCGATTGCTCGTTAGTCGTGGTTTGTCAAATAGAAACAAGTGTAATTAAGGGGAAACTCAAATTCACAGTGGGACGAGGTTGCGGACCAAACTTAATTTTTATTGAAAAATTGACTTTAATTCTGCATGTTTTGAAATAAGACAATTTTTATTGAAAAATTGACTTTAATTATGCATGTTTTGAAATAAGACACACATATGGCGGTATTTATTACGTCTCTTTATCTGTAGCCTTTCAAGTTCCCTTTTAATGTAAAGTCACCGGCAACGGAAAAAAAAACAAAATGTATGCGCTATAACGTAGCGCATACACCGCTAACACTACAAATACTGCCAGTATATAGGGTCATAGTATACAGTATATACTGGGGGGGGGGCAACTCTAGTACACATTTGATATGATTTCGCGGGCCAAAAATAATTACACTGCGTGCCAGATATGGCCCCCGGGCCTGAGTTTGACTCGTGTTCCTTACGCATCTACATCTACTTATTTCTAAAGTCGACGTGCAGTTGTGGGGTCAACACAGACCCCGGAGCTACAGAGCTTTTGTTCATGTTAACTAACATTGTTTTGGTGACATTTTCGTTGCTTTCCCTTCTTTCAAACACTTCTCCCTTTGAAACGAGTTATCTTTCACTTCTTCTGTACAGTTTGCAGGCCAGCTTTGGTCTGCTGTAGAAACTGAGAAAACAAACTCCTGTACATTTGATGTCTCATTGTACTGATACTTTATAAAGGGATACAATACTTTCCAGTCACACACACACACACACACACTCACACACTCACATACACAACAGGTGGTCCAGCTCACAAACAGGATGCTGTATGTTGGTGAACACCACAAAATGTTCCAATAGCCAGTATGACACCATAGACCAGGGTTAACTCCTTTTGACATTTTCTCATCTATCTATCTATCTATCTTTTTCCATCGTTTACTTCATAAGTTCATTTCAATGCAATTCTACCAGTAACACTATAAATTTTTTAAAAATCTTCATTAAAAAAAAATTACGATTTGATTAAATATGCTTGTGTTATGTGATTATAAGAAATATATAATATAATATATAAAATATATAAATATATGCCAATGCATTCATATCCAGAAGTCCAGTTAATATCAATTTAACAAAAATATAATTCTAATGATTAAATGTAATAGTTTAACGTAAGAAGTAATATTTTATATAGTCTACATACATTTTGGCTATCAATATGAAATATATTTATTAATATAAACTGAACATATTACACGATGATGATCAAATAATTGGAGTTTTATGGCACAATACGATTTGATTGTTAAAGTATATGGTCACTACTACACACTATTGAATTGTATTTATATTTGAATTGTTCAGGATCTACCAGCACTCCCTTTATGATCTACCCCTTGACCCCTTCTTATCGGGCACCCCTTGTCTACACTATCACTCACAGTGTCCAATATCATCATTTAGAATTCCATGTACACGCTACGATGGTGCTTTAAAGTACTGGAGTAGTAGAGCGCAGCTCTGGTCGCAGTACATTTAGATTAGGTTTGTCTTAAGACCTCCATATTAGGTCATTACCGATGCGTGCGTGCGTGCGTGTCAGTCAGTAATGTACCATGTGTTCATTTTTCCACTGTCTCTGTCACTGTGCCTCTTGACCCGAGAACTCACTTCTGCTTTGAAGCGCTGGGAAAATGTTTCTTTTTTTGTTAAAGGACATTGATGTTAATGTGGTCTTCTGTTTTGACTCTAGGAGAATATTTTACACAGAATGATGTGACATGCAACCCACAGCCACTTTAAACTCTTTTCACTTGGTCACCCATGCAGACACGGTTCTGCTGAAAAAAGGATTGCGTCGGTAATGCAAATGAGTTTGTAAGAATATCAAAAAGTATGCGACGAGACCTTTGTGTGCTTTCAAGTGTGGTTTTCAGTGCTTGGCAAAATACATCCGACAGAAGTTGATTTCACGTATTTAGAAAAATATATACGTTAATATATAGTCGTTATCGTTAGCACAGAAGTCGATACCTTTGAAAGGTCTTGAGGAATTAGACTTGAAATATGAATTTATAGCTGATGATCAAGAATGTTCCAAAAATGTTTTTGTTAACTGAATTGGTTTAACTATAAGCTTTCAATATCCACATTTCAACAAAACATAAACATACACACACGAACAATATATAAATATACAACAATATATCACACGAACAATATATAAATATACAACATGTGTGTATATACATATATATAAATGTGACATTTAATAATATTAATTTTATATTATTTCTAGAAAATCATTTAATTAGAATTACTGGCTGTAGTTATGAAACGGGACCGTCATTACGTAGGTTTTCTCTCTGATCAATTAATATGAATCAATATATAATTAGTGAAAGACTGATTATTAGACATATTTAGTGTATTTTTATGGTATATTTAATTCTGAGGCTCTTCTAACACTCTAAACTCGTTCTTAAACATGTGACGACTTAGTGACCTGATAACATCTTTTTCACCGCAATTAACTGATCGACCAGTGTTCTGTTGTGTTTATTTAAGAAATGTCAGCAGTTCGGAGGTAATTCATACTATTGCTTCATTACTTTATTTGTTGAAACATGGAAATAAAAGTTAAGGGATACTTTTGTTTACTGGCAGGAGACAGTCGTCCTACTGCTGAAAGCTCTATTCGCTTTCTATTCAGTTGACTGTGTTAACTATACAGATAATTAATTGTATTTACTGTCATTTCCGGACTATTAGCCGCTACTTTTTTCGCACTCTTTAAACCCTGCGGCTTAAACAGTGATGC
Organism: Cynoglossus semilaevis; assembly: GCF_000523025.1. Lineage (NCBI taxonomy): Eukaryota > Metazoa > Chordata > Actinopteri > Pleuronectiformes > Cynoglossidae > Cynoglossus > Cynoglossus semilaevis. Next base: position 21,902,593 of record NC_024319.1, read on the forward strand.
GGCTAATTTATGAATTTTTACAGGCTAACTAAGTTCATACCGCTAGCATTGAGTTTTCTGGTAGCCTGCTGTATGTTACTTTTTTTTTTTCCCCCCCCGCCAGCCGCTAGAGGGCGCTCTAGGATCGCGTACCAGTAGCTACTACTCCTGTCGCATATTTTTTTTTTTCATCCTTTGGAGCGGCTGTGAGCGGATATGTGCGTGGGGCGCACGAAAGTTGAGAGCAGTTTGACCTCTGTCATGTTGAAGCATGAGTTGGTTATACAGGAGCTGTTAAAAGTTCCAGAAACTTCCCTGTTTCTGTTTACCTCTGCTGCAGACAAGCACAAAATGAAGGGAGTTAGCCCCGGAGCTAATGTTAGCTCTAGCCCTGGAGCAAATCACTAAGTCCCCCCTGCGCATTCCAACTACGGAAGCAGGTAAAAGCTAACGTATAACCAGCCGTGTTACAGGCACTGTTCGGGAAAAAAAGCATTTATTTAATTAAAAGTAAAAGGATTTTTTACACTTTCTGTGTAAATATCCCAAGTGACAACGTGCTTATAGAGAGGTGCGGCCTTTATATGTAAATTTTTTTTTTTTCTTTTTAAATTTAGTGGGTGCTGTCTATATTCAGGTGTGCTCAATAGTCCGTTACTTAATGATCAATACTTCTTAAAATTATTTTTATTCTTTGTTTATTCCTATAGTGTCCAATAGATAGATAGATATATGTACTTTATTGATCCCAGGCTGGGACATTGCATTTTTTTTAGATATGTGATGGCAGCATCAGTTTGAAGACTTTTTTTTTGTAATAAATACAGAGAAATCTGTTTATGTTTGGATTGAAATACCCTTTTGTTAAAAGAGAGAAAAGACAGTTGTTTTTTTAATATTCTGCTCGGTGTTCTCACTCACCAAATATTGTTGTTGTATTTTGTTGTTTGTTGTCTTGTTGCGGTAATTTGTAGATTCTTTTTGTACTGTCGTTGTTCGACCCAAACCTTATTTCTCACCGAGCTGTGACACTTGTACCAACGCCACCTTTCAGTTCATTCCATATTTATCAAAATCTTGATCTAAAGAAGAATCCATGTGGTCCTTGGTGTCAGCTGGCACACACACACAGCGGTTGTTAAAACATGGTATTGCTACATTAGTTGATTCAACCGATTGGTCTAATTATATTTCTATTTCTGTTCATATCAATTCTTATAGAATAATAATATAAAAGGTGTTTCCAATCAACGGCGGAGTATTATGGCCACATTGGCAACTAAAGAAAATTGTGTAGTGTCAAAATATGGCGCGAAAAAGGTTGTAACGTTACGTAACTTCCCAATAAAAAGGTCGTAATTTTACGGGAAAACAGTCGTCAGTTCATGAGAATAAACTGTTTAAACCACTTCAAACCATATGTTTGGTGAATAACAAAACTTTGTAATACACATACACAACTTTCGATCACAAACTTTACTCTGGTCCGCTTAGTTCTTTCTTCATTAAAGACAACCATTCACGTGTCCTGATGGTTATTATGACTCATAACTTTACACGATTCTCCATGTTTCTCACCGTGACGCACATATGATTAACACTGGGTTCTTTTCGCAAAAGAACGCGTCGTCTAATCTTTTGACTTCCACGATTTAATCAGTTTTGACATCACGTAAAATTTTCATAAATTTACAAAATTTTTCTCAAAATGTTGTGACTCCTTTTCTCGTGGCGTTTCGACTTATAAAATAATCACTATAAGCCACAAAAAGATTTTGACATGCAACTCATCCCGCGTCGTACACTTGCAAGCTGCTGTTTAACAAGCAAGCAAGCAAGCAAGTGTTTTTTGTTGTTTTGTTTTTTTTCTTTCGTAAAACAAACCAGTTAGTGTGTGAATCAAGACCTGTCTTACCTGTAAGTAGACTTTTCCTGAAATATCCTCTCCCCTCCTTCTTTAAACAACAGCATGGCCCTGTCGCTCTTATCCAGCAAGTTCTTGAGATGGATCCTCAAGTAGTCGGACCTCTCACCCCGCGGCACCTGACCTGCCCCTGATGTGTCCTTGGATCCTTGGTTTGACTCCCGAACCGTCTCGAGCAGTGCTGTTGTCTCGGCTAACAGGTCTGGTAGATACGGCGGGCTGTTCCTTAAAGCGAGCTGAGGGTTTGTGCACAGCTCATAGAGTCGAGCCTGTCTCTTGATGACTTTATCTATTAAACTGCATTCTCTGCTTGTAAGACACTGGTTGCTTGAGACCGCTGAACCAGCTGCTGCCATCATTTCATTTGCAAATGTAATGAGAGCCA
>NC_024319.1:21905399-21908124 GCF_000523025.1 Cynoglossus semilaevis
TTTTTTTTTTTTGTTTTTTTTTTTTAACTGAAAGTTCATTAAATGTACTAGTAATTGTGTTCTGTTAGTAGCATATGACATTATATTTGCTGAAGAGAACACAGATGTAATTAAGTTAAAGTATATTTACTTTGCTTAGATTTTACTCAAGTAAAAGTGCCCACCTAAAAATCTACTTGAGTTAAAAAGTAAAAGGAAATACTTACATTTCAGTATTGAGTAAAAGTTACTTTGTTACTTTAAATTACTTTTACTACTTTACTATTACTCCAATCTGCAACTCTTTTTTAATCAACAATTCAAATACAATACAATAATGCAGTGTTCCCTCTCTATATCGCGGTTCTTCTTTTTCTCCCTCAGTACATTGCATTTTTTTTATTTTTAAATTTGATCTCGCGAAACTTTTGCTATATTGCGAAATATGACAAAAATAACCTAAAAGACATTATATAATAAATATGCTGCATGGACTTTACTATATGCTTTTTAAGCCCCTGCAGGCCACACCATATGGCTTGGTGGGCCACATTTTGGCCCCCGGGCCTTGGGTTTAACACATGTGACTTAGAGTGGACAGTCAAACTTATCCTACAGGTTTTTGGGGACTGTGGGGAAATAGAGTAAGTCATTTTACATTAGTCTCTGGTCTCTCCAGAGGCAGTTAATGATATATTTTAATGATCTCCCAAAAGAATAAATCATTTTCACACTGCAGCACCAAAAGGTAAAATCTCATTATTAGTGAACATGAGTTCAGAGTATGCAGTATATGTAATGGAATTAAATTTTAGAATATATAAAAAGGGCAATATATAGTATAAGGGTCCAGCCTTGGACCCACTAATCTTGTACAAATGACTTAATCCAAATGTAGTAGCCTTTTTATCTACTAAGGTTTTAATCGATGAAGAGATTAGATGCAACCTTCCCAAAAAAATGCAACCTTGTGCTTACTTTTATAAAAGATTTTGATGTGCAATGCACAAAAGGATAATCCGGGCCCTGGTTCTGGTCACCCCAGCTGTCTAGGTCCCGGGTACCGCAATGGGCACATTCGGCCAAAGTTGACCTACCATCCAGGTTTTCACCTTATTTCAAAGTTTCTTGGTGGCCAACAATGTCCTGTGACACCAAACAGTTCAACTTGGCATGTACCACTTGCTTCCCATAGTTGTTCAACAGAACTCTTACAATCTTTGGAGACACCCGGTCTCCCATGATCCCATGTAGCGGTGGACCTTGACACCATTTCATCCCTCTTCCCAAGTTGCCTTGAGCCTCAGAGCGGACCTCTTAGTTCTTCATCTGTTGCACTGACCCATCAGACATAGTCTCATAAATTGTCAGGTCCTGGAAGCCTCAGCCAGTCACACTTCCAGTTACCAACCCCCCAATCAAATGGACAAGCAGAGAGGGCTAATCAAGACCTGGGTGTGACTCACCGACCACCCTGCTAATTGGTGTTCCTTTTTTACCCTGGGTTGAATATGCCCACAACTCACTATCCTCGTCCGCCACATGTATGTCACCTTTCCTTGTCTCTTGGCTACCAACCTGCCTTGTTTCCAGAATAGTAGGTGGAGGTGGCAGCCAACAGACACTGGGTCAAAGGGATGATTATCAACTAAAGATTTACCTATACAAGCAGAGAGTCGGAAGCTGGAGCGCCGGTACATTGGTCCTTACGAGTTAGACAAAGTCATCAACCTTATGCTGGTTATCCTGAAGCTTCCTGTTCCTTTTAGATTCATCCTACGTTCCACGTGTCTTTGCTTAAGCCGGTGTCCTTCAGTCTGTAGAGATACATGACAGTTTTCTGGGTTTGTTGCTTTAGTTTTCGTAGTATGCATGATATTGATGGTTTCTATAGAAATATAACTATAATGAAGTTATTAATTACTATTATTATCTCTTTTTTTTTAACAGGTGGATTTGTTCAGGGCAGGATGCTACTGAGGGCCCAGGTGAGGAATGCACTGTACACCACCGGTAAAAGCTTTGACTACAGTACCTACTGCCTCGGAAATCTGCTAAGTTGATGGTACATCTACATATTGAAGAGACTAAATACTGGCCAAAACAGTGTAGACAGTCGGTATTTACTTGCGAAAAAAGCCTGGTATCCCTCGTGTGTCCATGTGAGAAAGAAACTTGTATTAGTCAGTTATGGAGTAGCTACATCTATACCAGTGGTCCCCGACCTTTTTTGTTCCAAGGACTGGTCAGCCAGTACCACCTGTTACTACAGGACCCATGATCTGTACAGTCTTCCATTTACAATCGGCCCTTCAAGGGGGAACTGTATTGCTGATATGGCCCCCAGTGAAAATTAGTTTGACACCCCTGGTCTATAGCAATTAATCAGTAGGGCTAAAACTGATGTGATCCAGATCATTGTATTTCCCTTGTAGTACAGTGTACTTTATTGTACTACAATCCCAAGTGATACAGATAAAAATCAAGACAAACGTTGTTTGGAATTGAATGCTTGAGACTTTATTGACTTAGGTGGTATATGGCTGCATATTTTTCAGAACTCTACAAATACATTGGAGTTAGAAAGATGTCAGTCAAAGAATTTAATAGTTGGCCATGGTACTTCCCAGCCAGTTGTTGAAGATACAGACCTGTAAACAAATGTGAAATTACCCTCTTTTTTTTTTTTTTTTTTAGAACTGACAGTCAAATAATATTAATTTAAAATGTTCAGAATTAATAGTTG
>NC_024319.1:21909308-21921923 GCF_000523025.1 Cynoglossus semilaevis
GAGTGATCTTGTGGATGAGAGGACTTTACCAGGATCACTGGTTTAAATACCTATCACGAAAAAGACACCCCACTCTCTTTTGATCCTCATTGGTCACCCAAGACCCAATGATTTTAACAAGGTGTGCGATTAGTTGGTTTATGTCCAGATGCACAGATAAACTTTTTTTTTAAGAGATTATTTTTTTCAACTAGGTTTGGTGCAAACTCGAGGCAGAAATTGTATTTCACTAACTTTACAACTTAATATGTATATGCACTGTAGCTCTGTGGATGTACTGACAGCATGTACAGAATATACAAAAAAAAAAAAATTAAGGATTTTGCATGTTGTCAATAATGTTGCTTGAATTTAATACGAACATTTATAACACACTACTTTGCCTTTTAGAAAGAAGACAAGCAAGGTTGGGCTTTTTTCTGAACAGTTTAAAACAGTTTTTCATCAACAAAGTTCTTATTAAGAATTCTCATAATGTTAACTATTCATATTTGAGTAGCTCTGAGGCATTACATTGCTACGGCTGCAGTAGATAAATGTGTTCGCACTCGGTATGCTGTGTCACAGCTGTGTGTTTCCCACAACCAAAGCAGGATTTCAAAAAAATCAAACATTAATTCTGACTGATATGTGGTGAATAACTGGTGTATTTAACTCCCACACCTGACTATTTTAAATACTTTAATGCTGAAAAACAACACTTTGCATTTTATTTATCACAATTTCTTTTACTATCATGTTTTTTGTTCAACCAGTGCGTCATCCTTTAGTACCGTAATTTCCGGACTATTGAGCGCACCTGAATATAAGCCGAACCCATTCAGTTTTACAAGAAATAATTGTACATACATAGGGCGCAGTTCTCTATAAGCCGCAGGTTTCTACGTTGTAACATGGTATATTTACAGAACAACGTTGCACAGAAACCTTTTCAGTTTAATTAAATAGTGCTTTTTTTCCCAAACAGTGTCTGTAACACGGCTGGTTACACTTTAGCTCTTTCCTGCTTCAGTGGAAACTTAGTGATCTGCTCCAGAGCTGAAGCTAACATTAGCTCGGGGGCTAACTCCCTTCACTTTGTGCTTGTCCGCAGCAGAGGTAAACAGAAACAGGGAAGTTTCTGGAAGTCTTTATTATCAGCGTTAACAGCGTTTTATAGTATAACCAACTCAAGCTTCAACATGACAGAGCTCAAACTGCTCTAAACTTCCGCTATTGTTCTCTCTCGCGCGCCCCATGCACATATACGCACACAGACAGACACACGCTACTAGTATAACACACAGTAGCCTACCACAAATGTCATTGATCGCTAGCGGTATGAACTTTGTTAACCCCTAAAAATCTATAAATTAGCCGCATCATTGTTGAAGCCGCAGGGCTCAAAGCGTGTGAAAAACGTAGCGATTTATAGACCGGAAATTGCGGTATTTACGAGTAAAATATCTTTTTCATCAGGAAATTACGTTCCTTTAAAGTCAAAGTCAGCGTTATTGTCAAATATGCCATACGTACAGGACATATGGCACAATGAAATTTCAGTCCTCTCGGACCCACGGTGCTAAATGCAAGTCTATAATAAAGTAAAGGAGATATTTACAAGGGCATGGAATGTAAAAGTAACAACATATATGTATCTCACATGGTTTAATTGACTTCAAAAGTAAGTTTCTTCACCGTCAAGGTTGAGCGACGGTGTTCACAGCTGAAAGACTTTCACTATTTCTCACTGAGCTTCTCTGTGTTGAAGTTCCTGGAACAGCATACACTGGCATGCCAACAGTCACCACCTGGATATCACTGAGTAAATATATTTACTTCCAGCGGTGGCTGTTTATTAATGTTTAAGTTAAAGGTATTAAGGTGGTTCATTTTTCGGACGTATTTGCAGTTACAGTCTTAACAAACTTGTTGGTTAACTTTTTAGTTCATGGTTCTTTTTTTTTTCACCTACATAATATAGAAACAAGGACATTGTTGTCCAATACATGTAATACACTGTATCTTTAGTTTGGTGGTGAATCGTGATCTTTGAAGAGGAGAGGTTTAAAATGTTCAAGTGATTGGACTGAGCTGTTAAAATGAAACCATTAACTACAACCTATAATAAATACAGTCTTAACACTATCATATGTAAAATGTCAAAAGACGGCAAGGAATGTAAAAATAACATAATAATCATACATGGTTTTATTTAGCTAAGAACGCTAATGGATTTATATTTTCGATCCTGGAAAGCATTGGGAAAGAGGAGTAGAATTTCCAGCATTAAAAATGTTTTCTTCAGTTACTATACGTGTTTGACCCCTAAAAATCTATAAATTAGCCGCATCATTGTTGAAGCCGCAGGGCTCAAAGCGTGTGAAAAACGTAGCGATTTATAGACCGGAAATTGCGGTATTTACGAGTAAAATATCTTTTTCATCAGGAAATTACGTTCCTTTAAAGTCAAAGTCAGCGTTATTGTCAAATATGCCATACGTACAGGACATATGGCACAATGAAATTTCAGTCCTCTCGGACCCACGGTGCTAAATGCAAGTCTATAATAAAGTAAAGGAGATATTTACAAGGGCATGGAATGTAAAAGTAACAACATATATGTATCTCACATGGTTTAATTGACTTCAAAAGTAAGTTTCTTCACCGTCAAGGTTGAGCGACGGTGTTCACAGCTGAAAGACTTTCACCATTTCTCACTGAGCTTCATCTGTGTTGAAGTTCCTGGAACAGCATACACTGGCATGCCAACAGTCACCACCTGGATATCACTGAGTAAATATATTTACTTCCAGCGGTGGCTGTTTATTAATGTTTAAGTTAAAGGTATTAAGGTGGTTCATTTTTCGGACGTATTTGCAGTTACAGTCTTAACAAACTTGTTGGTTAACTTTTTAGTTCATGGTTCTTTTTTTTTTCACCTACATAATATAGAAACAAGGACATTGTTGTCCAATACATGTAATACACTGTATCTTTAGTTTGGTGGTGAATCGTGATCTTTGAAGAGGAGAGGTTTAAAATGTTCAAGTGATTGGACTGAGCTGTTAAAATGAAACCATTAACTACAACCTATAATAAATACAGTCTTAACACTATCATATGTAAAATGTCAAAAGACGGCAAGGAATGTAAAAATAACATAATAATCATACATGGTTTTATTTAGCTAAGAACGCTAATGGATTTATATTTTCGATCCTGGAAAGCATTGGGAAAGAGGAGTAGAATTTCCAGCATTAAAAATGTTTTCTTCAGTTACTATACGTGTTTGAAACAGTGACTGTGAACCATGCCACCTGCCACAGCAGTTATATCATCATGGCACAACTCTTTCCATGTCAAAGTTAACCCTGACCCTAACAAATATTGTTCTGAACACACATTCACACATTTTTTACTATATGAGATCTCAAAACTGAACATGATAGAAAGAAAAATCCAACCATGCAAATTAATTAAATATAAGAGCAAGATAATTGTCAATAAAATAAATTAAAATTAAAACTATTGGAAACCATGTTTTTGAAAAGGAAAAAAAAAAAGCTGTTTCAGCACAACGTGAAGAAGCCTCATTGGTCAAAACTGAAGGTGGGAGTTGTGCTCAGCTCAGTGAGCAGACGCCGTCCTATATAAGCCGTGGATCCTGGTAAAGTCCTCTCATCCACAAGATCACTCAGCAACCATGAGGTCTCTGGTCTTTGTTCTGCTCATCGGAGCTGCTTGTAAGTAAACAACCAAGTGAAATGTAATACATATATTTATTTATTTATTTTCAATTATTATTAATTTGTCATTTCAGTTGCCTTGGAGGACGACAAGATCGTTGGAGGGTATGAGTGTCAGCCATACTCCCAGCCCCATCAGGTGTCTCTGAACTCCGGCTACCACTTCTGTGGAGGCTCTCTGGTCAATGAGAACTGGGTCGTGTCTGCTGCTCACTGCTACAAATCGTATGTCACAGATTGACTTACCCGTGACACTCGTCCTTTTTAGATGAAAAGTATAAGTGTTTTTGACAAATATCTTTTCATCCCTGTAGCCGTGTGGAGGTGCGTATGGGCGAGCACAACATCAGGGTCACTGAGGGTACTGAGCAGTTCATCAGCTCCTCCCGTGTCATCCGTCACCCCAACTACAGCTCCTACAACATCAACAACGACATCATGCTCATCAAACTGAGCAAGCCTGCCACTCTCAACCAGTATGTGAAGCCTGTGGCTCTCCCCTCCAGCTGTGCCCCTGCTGGCACCATGTGCAAAGTCTCTGGCTGGGGCAACACCATGAGCTCTAGTGAGTCAGATGTAGAACTTCCACAGTAACTCTGTATTTGTTTTTTTGCTTGAAACTTCCATCTTAAATACTTTTCTTCTCTACTTTGTAGCTGCTGACAAAAACAAGCTGCAGTGCTTGGACCTCCCTATTCTGTCTGACAGTGACTGCAGGAACTCCTACCCTGGAATGATCACCAATGCCATGTTCTGTGCTGGATACCTGGAGGGTGGCAAGGACTCTTGCCAGGTACAACCTATATGTATAAGCAGAATAACAGGGACTGTTATTACATGTAATGTGATGTTTGTGTTAACACACTGCTAATCCTCATTGTCAGGGTGACTCTGGTGGCCCCGTTGTGTGCAATGGCGAGCTGCAGGGTGTTGTGTCCTGGGGATACGGATGTGCTGAGAAGGATCACCCTGGTGTCTACGCCAAGGTAAGTTGGAAATAATAGTTATATACTTGGATTTTAACTAAAATTCTGACCATTTTAAAATAATATTATGTGTTATTGACTGTCATGTTTGTTTACAGGTCTGTATCTTCAACGACTGGCTGGAGAGGACCATGGCCAGCTATTAAATCTGATCTTTACAGATTCTACCTCCAATATATTTGTAGAGTTTTGAAAAATGTTCAGACATGCACCACCTAAGTCAATAAAGCCTTAGACACTGAATTCTAAACAATGTTTCCCTTTATTTCTATCTGCATCATCTGGTATCGTAGTACAATAAAATATTGCACTGTATTACGTGGAAATAACACAATGGGATAAACAGTGGACCCTCTAGATGTGAGCTTCCCGAAATATATATGTATTCCATGTTACGCGTCTGCAACTATTGCAAGATTTTGCTCGTGATACGAGGAAATACCTAGTTACAGGTGCTCAACCGAGGGTTGGTATCCATTCAGTCATACGGCATGGGAAAGCCGCGAGCTCTGATGCCAAAGCAGCTGCGGAGTTCATCACAAACTATTAGTCTTTAATAAAATAAAATTTTAAAAAAGTATATATATATATATAACCCTTCGTCTATGCTTAGTGGCCCGACACTCTGTCATGCTGTGTCGCTCACTGTTCCTCACTTGGTTATTTTACAAATTTTTATAACAATAATATAAAATAATTTCTTAATGATTATTATTTTATATTATCAACATATTTGTTTATATCTATGTTTTTGATGTTTAGATAGGAGGAAAAATATTACTATATTTCTGGGGGGCTGGAACAAATTGTTGGGTGTTTAGTTATTTTTAATGGGGGGAATTGGATTCAGATACGAGTGGATCGAGACACGGGTGCCGTTGTGGAACGGATCAAACTCGTGTCTCGGCTTGTCCACTGTATTCAGATTTTACACATTGTGAGTAAGAAAATATTGTAATCTGATGCCCCTGATACGCCATTATTGCTGCATAAATCAGGCATGAGTATAGAGCAGGCAGTTCTGAATAAATAGGAATATCATCGATAGAAATATATAAATATTTTGAATATGTTTCCAAAAGATACTTACTTTCCAATCTTGCTTTATATTTCTTGAAAGTGAGTTCCTCAGTTCTGCTAAATGGACCTCCAGATCAAGCGTCCCATAATAGATTGAGAGACCATATACTAGATATACAGTATATGTATATATACACATACATATACACAAATGGATATACATACATCTATCTATGTACATATGTAGATGTATACATTATACATATACTGTAAATATATATGTGTATACATATATATACATATACACACACATACATCTGCTTATATAGACACAAGATAACAGACAAAATATATCCAGCCGTTGTGATTGTTTCATAGGGGATCACAGAAGAGTAAAGTGTTGAACAGTTTAACTGCCCGGTGGACAAAGGAGTTTTTGTCTGTCCTGATCTTTGGAAGAAGCCTGTCACTGAACAGGCTCCTCTGATCGCTAAATATTTGTAGTAACTGCTATTGATATAAATATTCTTAAGAAACGTTCATATACATTTGTCTGAAATAAAATTTGATTTTATACTTACAGCTACATGTTCGGCGGACTCTGTAGCACTCATGTAAAAATGTGTCTTTCTGTTGCAACAGTTTAAAGACAGAAACGTGTTTGTTATGTGTAAGATTTTGATATATCTGGATTAACAATGTATGTTATTGTTATAATTATTATTAGTAGTATTATAAAAACATATCTAAATGTTTTCTTCAGTTACCACACATGTATGAAACAGTGACTGTGAACCATGCCACCTGCCACAGCAGATACAGTATGTCATCATAACACAACTCTTTCCATGTCAATGGCAACCCTGACCCTAACAAGTGTTGTTCTGTTTTTACTGAATGAGATCTCAAAACTGCATAAAGTAGAAAAAAAAACACAAGACCAACCATGTAAATGTATTAAATGTTAAAGCAAGATAATTGTCAATTGAATGAATTAATACTAAAACTATACAAAATTATGGTTTTTGACAAACAAACAAAAAAGAAAAAAGCTGTTTCAGCACAACGTCAAGGATTCTCATTGGTCAAAACTGAAGGTGGGAGTTGTGCTCAGCAGATAATTAAAATAAATTAAAATTAAAACTATTGGAAACCATGTTTTTGAAAAGGAAAAAAAAAAAGCTGTTTCAGCACAACGTGAAGAAGCCTCATTGGTCAAAACTGAAGGTGGGAGTTGTGCTCAGCTCAGTGAGCAGACGCCGTCCTATATAAGCCGTGGATCCTGGTAAAGTCCTCTCATCCACAAGATCACTCAGCAACCATGAGGTCTCTGGTCTTTGTTCTGCTCATCGGAGCTGCTTGTAAGTAAACAACCAAGTGAAATGTAATACATATATTTATTTATTTATTTTCAATTATTATTAATTTGTCATTTCAGTTGCCTTGGAGGACGACAAGATCGTTGGAGGGTATGAGTGTCAGCCATACTCCCAGCCCCATCAGGTGTCTCTGAACTCCGGCTACCACTTCTGTGGAGGCTCTCTGGTCAATGAGAACTGGGTCGTGTCTGCTGCTCACTGCTACAAATCGTATGTCACAGATTGACTTACCCGTGACACTCGTCCTTTTTAGATGAAAAGTATAAGTGTTTTTGACAAATATCTTTTCATCCCTGTAGCCGTGTGGAGGTGCGTATGGGCGAGCACAACATCAAGGTCACTGAGGGTACTGAGCAGTTCATCAGCTCCTCCCGTGTCATCCGTCACCCCAACTACAGCTCCTACAACATCAACAACGACATCATGCTCATCAAACTGAGCAAGCCTGCCACTCTCAACCAGTATGTGAAGCCTGTGGCTCTCCCCTCCAGCTGTGCCCCTGCTGGCACCATGTGCAAAGTCTCTGGCTGGGGCAACACCATGAGCTCTAGTGAGTCAGATGTAGAACTTCCACAGTAACTCTGTATTTGTTTTTTTGCTTGAAACTTCCATCTTAAATACTTTTCTTCTCTACTTTGTAGCTGCTGACAAAAACAAGCTGCAGTGCTTGGACCTCCCTATTCTGTCTGACAGTGACTGCAGGAACTCCTACCCTGGAATGATCACCAATGCCATGTTCTGTGCTGGATACCTGGAGGGTGGCAAGGACTCTTGCCAGGTACAACCTATATGTATAAGCAGAATAACAGGGACTGTTATTACATGTAATGTGATGTTTGTGTTAACACACTGCTAATCCTCATTGTCAGGGTGACTCTGGTGGCCCCGTTGTGTGCAACGGCGAGCTGCAGGGTGTTGTGTCCTGGGGATACGGATGTGCTGAGAAGGATCACCCTGGTGTCTACGCCAAGGTATGTTGGAAATAATAGTTATATACTTGGATTTTAACTAAAATTCTGACCATTTAAAATTAATAGTATGTGTTATTGACTGTCAGTCCTTAAAAAAGGCCTAATTCCATGTTTGTTTACAGGTCTGTCTCTTCAACGACTGGCTGGAGAGGACCATGGCCAGCTATTAAATCTGATCTTTCCAGATTCTACCTCCAATATATTTGTAGATTTTTGAAAAATGTTCAGACATGCACCACCTAAGTCAATAAAGCCTTAGACACCGAATTCTAAACAATGTTTCCCTTTATTTCTATCTGCATCGTCTGGTATCGTAGTACAATAAAATATTGCACTGTAATACGTGGAAATAACACAATGGGATATATTCTGATTTTACATATTGTGAGTAAAAAAAAAATATCCAAAAATGGCTGAGGGTACTGTGTGTTATAATAGAAAAAAAATTGTATATCTGAATAGAAATATAAAATATATCATAAATATTAAAAATATATTTCCAATAAAGAATTACTTTAAATCACTGAAATGACGCGTAAGCATTGCTGTTCTTGTTATGGCACTGTGCGTCACACACTGACTGAAGAAGGCAAAAAAAAATCGCCAAAGGAGAGATAGGCCGCATCGATGGGGGGCAGTGACGTGCAGTGAGGTTCATGACTGACAGTCACAATAAATTATCGAGAATACGATGACTCTTTATAACATACTTCTCTATAGACATAATGATCTTATTAAAAAGTGGATTTATTCAGGCAGAATGCCACTGAAGGCCTAGGTGTAAAATACACGACATACACTAACAGGAATTTCTCCTCATACACTTCTATGTAAACCAAATAATTAAATATCACTGTCAAATATTTTATTAATTAACACATTTATTTTTTTTTTTTAGTTTAATTAATTTTAATTTAGTTTATATAATATATAAATATTATGGATTACTAGTAAGAATACCATTCTTTATTAAATATTATTAGAAATAGACAAATGGATGGATGATGGATAGATCGACAGATACACACACACCCCCCCATACGCAAAAAACAAAACAAAAAAAAAACAAAAAAAAAAACAGACAAAGCATGAATATACAGACATTGTGGTTGTTGCACAGACTATTACAGAACAATAATAAGCTGTTTAACTGTCCGGGGGACAAACGAGTTTTTGTCGGTCCCGCTGTTTGGAAGAAGCGTGTCACTGAACAGGCTCCTCTGATTGCTGAATATTTGAAGTAACTGTTGTTGATATAAATATTCTTAATAAACATGCAAACGTACAGGTTTCTGAATTACAATTTTATTTTAAAACTACAGCTTGAAATTATATTTTTTTTTCGAACTGTTCATTTGTTAAGTCGGTTGTTTTTCTTAAAACGTTTTGGTGGAGTAATGCGGAACCTTTGTGTTTCGGTCCCTTGGCGAACGGACATCAATATAGACGGACCGCAAACTACAGCTGTGTTCGTCCGGATCTGCATTTGACCCTGACACGGCGTTGTAACGTCATTTTGAGTTGTAAGTTTATTATTTTGATGTTTATAGTATTTTTTTCATTATTATCTTTCGTTTATACGTTTGTTGAAGCGCCTTGATACGTTTTGGCTGCGGATCCTCGCACACAAACCTAGCCCGACACCATGCGCCTCACGCTGCATTTACTCATCTCACATGGCCGTGTGGCCCGGAGGATGGGTCTGGGTCCAGAGTCCCGTATCAACATTTTAAGAAACATTCTGACAGGACTGGTTCGACACGAGAGGCTGGAAACCACGCTGGGCAGAGCAGATGAAGTTCGTTTTTATGCAGAAAAGGTACATTTTCTAATTTTCTTAAGAGGGACGGTAAAAGTGTATAAACCAGCACAAGCTCAGGCACACAAAATGAAACTCATGAAATTAATGTTGTTACCAACACAAAAAGAGATAAACGTGTTGATGCTGAATGTAATTCGGTTCTGTTCTGCTCTTCCTCAGCTGATTGACTACGCCAAAAAGGGAGACACCAACGAGAAGGCAATGAAAATGGCCAGTTTTTGGCTTACGGTACGTGTCTGCAGCTTCTTCAAGTTGATCATTTTGCTGGCTTCAACATATTGCCACGGGAATGCATGTTCATTTTTCTCATCTCTCGTCTCCAAAAAGTTTGAATGACAAAAGGGTTCACACCTTTTTGACGTAATTGGTGGGGGATGTGAGGACGTGTGCAGCACGTACAAGGCACGACAAGCCGAATTTGTACCAAAATGGTGGCGGCGGAAAAATAGGCAACACCAATAACTTACATGCCCACGTAAAAGAAAACCACCCGACCCAGTTTTCCCAGCCTTAGACCGTAAAACGTGTAATGCTGAAATTTCAATAAGGCGTGAAAAGTCCACTCATAGAGTCGGTCAGCAACTTCACTGAGATCTATCCGGGTCCCCTGCACTCGTCGCGTCTGTACCTAAACCGAATTATAGAGATCATTGCTTGGATGCGGGAATAAAGCAGCGGGCGCGAGAAATGATCCGGGCCGCGATGGACGCGGAGAACCCGCTTGGAGACGGAGAAACGCACAGCACAGGAGACGGAGAGCTGGGCGCAGCAAAAAGGACTCGTCTCTCTGTGACAGATGACGGACAGGCACCCTGGTTGTCTGATATGTTCAATCCTGTGAGATCCTGCAAGAGAATGCCTCAAATAATAATACCAGGTAGACTATTCTGTTCTGACTTCCTATGTGACTATCAGTTGATTTTTATTTCTCTAGTAGACATTAATTGACAATTATGAATGTCTCTAGTAGACATTAATTGACAATTATTAATGTATTTATTTATTATTAATGTATGCAGTTGCAGTGCCTTGATTTTATTGAGGTTGAATTCACAGTCATAGCCATAAATGCTAAAAACTAATAATTGGCATAATCATTTATTTCGGTGTTTCGAGTTTTGGTTTTCAGACTTTGATTCCGTATTTTCGGTTTCGGCCAAGAATTTTAATTTCGGTGGATCACTAGTTTTAACCATCATCATGTACAAGGGCAAAGTGTTATTTCTTGAGCATTAACGACATAGAATTATCACAGCTTTCTCACCTGACAGATTATTAATTTCTCATCTACCATCTGTGCTCTGTCATAGTAAAACATTTGTGGTAACGCCTTGTTTTCGCGCCGATCATCTCTTAACTATCAGTTTCTGATCAATAGACGGTCGATTATTGCATCCGTACTTTCCAAGTACTCTGTGAGTACAATATATGGTCATTTTTAACCTTTTCTGTTTCCTTCCTTCAGGAGAAGGATCTGGTCCCAAAGCTCTTCAAAGTCCTTGCCCCACGGTTTGAGTCTCATTCACACGGTTACACCCGCATGGCACGCGTTCCCAACAGGGAGAACCTAGACAGAGCTAAGATGGCCGTCCTGGAGTATAAAGGCAACCCCTTCCCTCCTCTGTATCCCGTGAAGAAGGAGAACGAACTGACTCTCATCAACCAACTGCTGAAGGGCTACAGAGAGGATAGGGCGCGACAGCTGGCTGAAAAATCACAACTCGGACAGTAGTGATTGATGAGGAATAAATGCTCTTTGTGAATATTGTAACTGAGAAGTAGAAACACAAAAGTAGGACCTGCAGATTGGTTGTGTCCTGTGGAGACTTCTGGGGCTGAGTTTGTACAAAATTGTTGTTGAAAATGAGTATGCTTCCTGTCTTGTGTTTTTATCAATAGAAAATATAAAAGTAATACAAATAATAATATTGTGTTAAACTGTCTTTGTGTCATAATACACAGTACCCTCAGCCCACTATATACACTCATTCATTTAACAATGTCTCTTCTCCCACGGTCTACTGAACTACACAGGCCAATCCGACCATAAATTCGAAGTCGAGTCGATGACTGGTTTAGTGACGTCACCATGTTGCAGGTGCAGTAAATGCGTGTACAAAAACATCCAGCAATGACCATGTGACTCTCCATACATTACTTTTGTAGCGTTTGCTATGGAGAGAACACAGCTTAAATTGTATCGTTTGCTTTAGTTCAATATGCGACTGGGACTGCGTTTTCTCCCGCGTGACGGTTGTTCAGCGATCTACGGAAGATAATCGGTACCGTAATTCAAATTAAAACCAATAGCACAAATGCCTTTTCATTTTCAGACTATACCTGCATTATTTGACTCGTATACAAAATTAAAAATCAATCATCCAAAATCAAAATGAGGAGTCTTGAAGAGAAAAATGAAAATGCATTTTATTTTCCTCCTTTTCCTTTGCAACACTGCTAATTTTGTGACTTTCATTTTAAATTTTTTTTTGTTCAAAATTTTATCTTGTCTGCATGTTTCTCATGAAATTTGAGTTTGAAAAGTTTAAATAAAATTGAATTTTTGGGAAAAGGGGCATTCTCATGAAAATATTAGTACAGCTTGTCAGTAATGATTTTAGTAATAAAAAGATGCATTTTACTAAAACACAACATAATAAAATTAAGGCATTTTGTGCCTTAATTTAGGCTATAGTAAGGCATGTTTTG
>NC_024320.1:0-9464 GCF_000523025.1 Cynoglossus semilaevis
ATAGATAGATGGAGGGATGGATGGATGTTTATCTTTCAAGCATGAATAAAGACCGTATACTGAAAGTACCCTCCCGCAACTCCTGTGACACCTGAAGCACTGCACTAGGGGCAATTAGCTTTAGCTCTTAGCACAGCAGCAAAACAACATGATGCTACTGTCTTTCACTCATTTTCCCAAAACAGACGTAACACCTTTCTGTACTTAAAGTGTTGTCTGGTGAAATGAACAGAAATGATATGAAAATAGGTTAATGCTCCAGTGTAAGACAGTTTTAATTAGCTGTACTAGTTTAGATCATCTCCAGTCTCCATGTCCAGTCTAAGATTTATGGGAAAAGCATGCAGCACCAGTGTCTGTATGTGCGGTTGTACCATTGAATCAAAGTACATGTTGCAATACCATGGAGTAATTACTGTGCTTTTGCTGAATAATATGCCAATATACTTATATATATATATATATATATATATGAACTTATATACTTATTAGGAATAAATTCTCTTCTTCATATACTGGTGTCAGCTGAACAGATCTGTACTGCTGGAAATATACTGGTGGTTATACTGGTAGTTCTAGGAGAAACAAACCAGTCAGCCATGTCTGTTAGTGGTACAGTTCTAAATGTCTACGTGGCACTAAATCCTACACTGTGGCCTTTTCACAGATCTTTTTTTTTATTATTATCTTCCAGTGAAAAGTCAGTTACTCTCACCATCTGTTTTTTTTTCTTATTTCAGACTTTATTTCACTGATAAACGGCTTCTTTTCAGCCCAGTAATTTGCAGTTTTAACTTTGTGACACGTCTGCACCAAAGTCCTTAGAGAAAATTGACATTTTTACCCCCACAGAAACGCACAGGTTGCTACTGTAACTGCTGCTGTCTGTTCATGTTATTGCTGTTTACTGCTGATTTTTTGGCCAGCATGTATGCTGTTGGTAAATTTAAAGCAAGGAACATGAACACCCTAGACAGACAAAAACACCTTCCTTCCTCCAGTCCGTTTTCTCCCACGGAGTCTCCTAGTGCTCCACTGAAGATTTCAGACACAGGAATAACCAAATAACAAAAGTGAGCTTACTGATTGACAACATTTCTGTTTGCTTTATGTTCAGGTGAACAGCTAACAAACTCCTTTGCAAACTCCTGTCCATCCTTGTCACTCCCAAAGAGAATCTTAGCATCTTTAACTCTGCCACCTCCAGCTCCGCCTCCTGTCTTCTGCCTATTGCTACTGTCTCTAAACCATAGATCATGGCCGGTCTCACCACCGTCACCTTCACCTTAGCTGACACTCTTCTGTCACAGATCACTCCTGACACTTTTCTCCAGCTGTTCCATCCTGCCTGTACTCTATTCTTCACCTCTCTTCCACAGTCTCCTCTGCTCTGAACAGTTGATCCTAAGTACCTAAACTCCTGCACCTTCACCACCTCTGCTCCAGTAGCCTCAAAATAGCCTGAAACCATAGCCTAAAACCAGCCACTTGGGTGCACAAACCAGTGTGTCTATAGAGCCGGTCCCAAGCCCAGATAAATAGTGAGGGTTGCATCAGGAAGGTCATCCGGTCCAGTAAGACCGAAGCAAGAAACCTGGGTGTAATTCTCAACAGCGATCTAAATTTCAAAAGCCATATAAACCATATCACTAGATCAGCTTTCTACTATCTCAAAAATATTTCCAAATTAGGAGGCTTCCTCTCAAGTCTAGATTCTGAAAAATTAATCCATGCATTTGTAACTAGCAGATTAGATGATTGTAATGGTCTACTTACTGGACTGCCAGAATCAAGCATTCGTAGATTACAGCTAATTCAAAATGCAGCAGCGTGTGTGCTTACTGGCAGAAAGAAATCACAACATATCACACCAGCTCTTAGGTCACTGCACTGGTTACCAGGTGAAACAAGAATTGACTTTAAAGTCCTTCTCTTTGTCTATAAAGCTTTACATGGACTTGCTCCCCAATATGTAGTTAACGTGCTGACAAACTACACACCATCAAGACCTCTCAGATCAGCCAGCAGCATTAGTCTTGTCATCCCTCGCTGTAATACTAGGCAAGGGGAGGCAGCTTTCTGCGTCTATGCCCCACGCCTATGGAACAACCTGCCTAACACCATAAAACTGTCAACATCGGTGGCTATGTTTTAAAACAGGTTAAAAACCGTTCTTTTTAATATCGCGTTCGATTAAAACCCCTACCCTTGTCTAAAACAGGTTAGAATCTCTCTCTTAAAACTATGCCTGATTAAAATCCCTATCCCCAGACAAAACCCTACATACGTTTGTGGGCTAAATATTTATGTATTTATTTATTTATTGTGTTTGTTTTGTTCCTACTTGTTATAATTACCCTTGCCATATGCACTGGGTTAACATGCTGGCCCGGGGACCCTCTGGTCCTCGGAGTCTCTATGTTTTCCTCCCCTCCTAGACCCCATGGATACTGGATGCTGTTTCTGGATCCAGGACTGCTCCATACTCCTGCCTCCTGCCTCATCTGTACTGAAAACTACTGTAGAAGTTGTAGTTTGTTTTGCTACTGCCCGCCTGCCCGTCCTAGATGAAGATACCCTGCTCTGTCTGTCACCCTGAGGTTTATTCCTTTTTTTAACCCTATTAAGGGTTTTTTCATGGGAGTTGTTCCTCAGCCGATGCAAGGGTCGATAAGGGCAGGGGGCGCTTAACACTGTTACCGCTTCTTTCTTTTTCTTTGTTTCCTGCTCTCCTGATATTTTAATGGTTCAAACCACTGTAAAGCACATTAGGTTTGCCTGGTATATGAAATTTGCTCTATAAATAAAATTGAATTGAATTGAATCCAGTGTAAAACCTTTAGCCAAAACGAATGTGCAACAGAGTATCAAAATAATGATTATAAAACAAAACTGCATTGATGCCAGAAAATAATTGCTACCCTTAATTAATTAAGGCATTAGGGAGAGAGAGAACTTGTTCTTTTGTTCCACCTGAGCTTTTGGCTACTTTGCAATAGACCCTGTGTATTTGTATTTTTTAAGGTAACCTTTATTTAATCAGGAAAATATCAAACATTGGATGAAACAGGATTTCAACCATTTACACAGATCTCAACTGAACTAAATATTGCCCAAAGACTACATTTAAGCCTATGATACTAGAGAAGCCAGATTGAGATGGTTTGGACATGTACAGAGGAGGGACAGTGGATACAGTGGTAGAAGAATGTTAGAGATGGAGCTACCAGGTAGGAGACAAAGAGGAAGAGGAGATATATGGATGCAGTGAGGGAGGACAAGCAGATAGTTGGAGACAGAGTAGAAGAGTCTGCCGTGAATAGAAAAGTGGAGAAAATGTAGAAATTGTTGAATGTTGCAAGTCTAAAATCAACATTTTCTTTTTTATACTCTGTAGAACTATGGAGTTTATCAATGTATTTGTTACTGCTGCAAAGTTGAAATTCGTATTAACCATGTACTGTGAGTCTAGTCTATTACACAAATACACACACACACAGCTGTTAACTGTTGTTCTCACTCTGAATGCTCCTGTTCTAACGTCCTCATTAGCACTGCAGTCTTAGGGCAGTACTTTCCAAATATTGGGGCAGTCCCCCCTGGGAGGGCGCAGTGGGCTGTTGGGGTGAATTGAGTGTGACACCGCTGTCAATGCTTGACTGATAACAAGCCTCCAATCACTAGGTGGCAGCAACTCATACAGTGGTTTCTACAGATAAGAAAATACATATACAGCGTTCCCTCTCTATTTTACGGTTCTCCTTTCGCTCCCTCAGTACATCGCAGATTTTTTTTTAATTCGATCTTGCAAAAGTTTTGCTATATTGTGAAATCTAGCAAAAAATAAACTTTTGGTTTAGTTTTGGTTTTAAAAATGTGGATTCGCGCTTTGAAATTGGGATAAGCGCATTTGCGAACAATTGCTGGTAGCTTTGTTTACCTAGACAAGATCGTACACAGCATGCTACTTGCCAGTACAATGAGTACTCGGTGGAGTATTAGCTAATTGAGCCTGCTCTTCTGTTCCTCACACTGATTGGCTCATGCATCATATCACCTCCCAGCATCTCCCCTTGTCTGTCGGCCAGTCTCTCGTTTACTTCGCTCTGCGTCGCCATTCTTCAACTCTACTGTGCATTTAATTGTGTGGGAAAGGGTAATACAGTCTAGGGAGGGTTGATAACAGTGTGGGAGGTTGGTGAAGGGTACATATATACGTAACTATCTCACCTTTACTTTGCTATTTTTCCCATTTCTCGTGGGTCTTGAAACGCAACTACTGCGATACTAGAGGGATTAATGTAACCAGGTTCTTAATAGTATTTCAATTTGGGGATGTGTGAAAATGTTTTTGTCCCCTGGGGGGGGCATGACAGAAAATAACTGAGGACCACTCTCCGAGGGTAACTTGTTTTTCTAGAGCAGTGTTACCCAAACTTTTCTCAGCCACGGCACATATATATCCTCAGGAAAAACCCAACGGCACAACGCCATACAAAAATCTCACAAAAAGTATAGGTAATGAAATATAATAATATTCTACTTTAAACTGACTCCTGTTTAGTTGAAGAAAACGCTGATATACTGACAGGAATTGAAGAAAGATACTCATAAAGATAAAGAACAGCACTGATTATCTGTTTTTAGTCTCTTTATCTGCTGCCACCTAGCGGAAGAGGATTTAGTTGCTCTGCTTGTCACGCATTGACGAACAAAGAAAAAATATTTGCAATGAATAAATAATAGTTTTGGGTCCAATTAAGTGAAATTGGATAATTTTCCGCGACACACTAGTGTGGTTGAGAATCACTGTTTTACTAGTAAGACCTTAATGCCCTGGCAGTGGTAAACAGGTTTGGTTTATATTTTATCTGGTTAATATTTAAATGGTTTACATTAATCCAGTAATTACCAAATGTTTCCATAGGTGCTTCCGCAGTACTTAAAAAAAGTGTAGAATACATTATTTTTTTAATTTATTATCAAATTTCCCCATAATGCGAATAATCACAGAAAACTGTACAATCAATTGCATTGATGCCTACTTAGACTGAATGTGTTTAATTTTATTTTTCTCTTACTGAGAGTTACTTTAATTCCTGAGTACGTCTCACAAACACGTTGATTCACTGAATGCATTTGTTGAATTCCTTCATATATCCCGTGTGTGTGTGTATATGTGTATATGTTGATACAGAAGAGTGTGTGTGGAACACGGTGTCCACATCCACACTTCTCCTGAAAGGAAATAAATGGCTCCGACAACAATTACCCCTCATTTGTGACTGCGTCTACCTACTGGCTCTCTCCCCCTCTCTCCCTGCTTTCTTATCTCCTAATTGCTTTCTTCCAAATGGGTAAAATGAGTGCCTGTTCACACATGGTTCCAAGTCCTGTTGCGTCTCTATAAATCCCTGGGTGACGGCTGTGGCGTCCTCTAAATGTCTCATTAATGCCTCCTCTCCGGCATAATTGCTGCACTACACAGGGTGTCAGTGAAGAACCCCCCATGCACACACACACAACCTCAGGGAGAAGATAATTGGATGTAAAAAAATTATAAAACACAAATGATCAATTGTTATTCAGGAGCAGTGGCAGTGAGTGAGACTGAATTTTAAAGTGAGGCTTTGATCTAGTTTTTGTGACGCAGTAAAAACAGAAAATTTGAATTGATTTGAAGAGTCATTGGAACACCAGCAGCTCCAACAACAATTTGTCATTTCATGTAGAAACCCCCCCACCTCCCCCCCAGAAAAAAAATGATGTCATGAAACCCAGTTTTAGGGCCATTCACATGAAGAACAGTGTAAAGTTGTGTTTTCAACCATGACAAATATTTTACATTAGAAAAATCCCGTAGTGCACCACCAGAAAAAATGAGTACGTAATGACATAAAATTATCTTTTAGTTCTGATTCACTCACAATTTACTGACTCCAGAGTGAAAGATGGGCCTGTTTAGTTGAACACAACTCTGAGGTACTCACAGGAACTGAAGAAAACACTTGGAGATCCATTTTTATACAGCCATCTGCTGTCACCTACTAGGAGAGTATTTAATTGTCCTACCTAATGAACAAACACTAATTATTTGCAGTAAATAAATGATAATTTTCAGACCAATTGAAGTGAAATTAAATAATGATCCATGACACACCAGCGATTCACTGGTGTAAATTACTCCCCACATCATACAATGCTGACATCACATACCTGGGGTTACGGCAGCTTTACTGGATTAGGAAGCCTTTTACTGAGGTAGAACAAATCTTTATCAAGGTATGTGATAAGTGAATCATCTGTCAATCAACAGCTGAGTCACTGGTGCCTCTTGAAACATATCTATCTTCTATCAGTCTGTCTTCTCCTTTTTCAGTGGTGTTTCCATCAAAAAATTCCTTCTATGTAGAATTCTGGGGGGGCGACCTTTGACACCAGGTTCCAACCTGCAGGTGGTTCTAGATCAGAGCTTGTTGTTGAGCTTCAGTCATTTGAACAGGTTTCAATTCAAGCTGGTTAAAGCTGGTTAAAGCTGGTTAAAATGGGATGTTTGATCAGATTTGAAAGTGATTCATTTTTTGGGGGATTCAATTAAAAAGGACCAACGGTCAAATGTAACGAAGCTCAACACTGGATGAAGATATGATGACAGCACTGGTCACACCTGTTGGAGACAAAGAGACCAGTCTGAACTGGTTTTAGTCACTAACATCAGGTACCTGCAAGAAGATTAGCCAGCAGTCTAAGGAGATTTGACTGACCCAACATCCCAAAAGTGGCAATCTGTGAGCCCGACCTAAACTCATACTTTCAGTTTAGATGAACAAATTGTAAGTCAGACATCTTTGAAGTAACTCTGTTGAGGTTTCAGCTGCTCCGACTTTGTCCTGGTCGGTCACCAGTGAGTGCTGCTGCTAGTCTTACCTAACGTTACATCAGTCCAGGTTCTGCTCTCCTTCAATTTTTAATAACGGTAGAAAATGAACATGCAGCAGATATGTATTTCATTTGAATCTAAATATCTAGTACTCTTCAGTATTTTGATAAGTGCAGGAGCTTGATTTGAACGTATCCTGAAATATATGGGCTTAAATCCACCTCCACCACTCCAGCAGGTGCTACAGAGAGTGGTGACGACGCCGGCTGGCCGATGGCGTGATCCCGATGATGGACATTCATGAACTTGAAGGTGAGAACAGCTACTTTGAGAATGAAGGAGACAAGGAGACACGAGGGTAAAAATAAGAAATGTTAATTGTTAATATTAGTCGTTAGTGTATATTAAATGTCTCAGGTACCGTTTATGTGCAACGGTGCCAACTGTGCAGAAGAGCTGACAGAACAGTACCAGTGGATTTGAAATACCATATATCACTTTATGTTGATGCAACAGAGGATACAGGGTTTTTAGAATTCATATAGGAGCATCTTTGTGTGTACATCGTATATGCATCTGTATCTACATTTGTTCAGATCTTTTTACAGTAACAGAACAAACCCACCAACGGGAAACAGGAAGTCTCAGACGTTCAGCGAAAGAAGAGACATAAATAAGTCATTAAATAAAATAAATAAGAAAATAAAATGAATAATCAGAGCGATGGATCAAGGGAGTGCTACAGAAACTCAGGATAAAGTAATCTGTCGTTGTATTTCATCGTGGGGTAAGGTGAGACAGTTGGAAATGGGAGGTGGGGGCGAATCTTTAAATTTAGGTTTCCTTTGTCTGTACTCGGAGGGACGATGGGAAACGCGGTGGCTGCATTCTGTCTTGTGTTGTGCCATTTTATTCCGAGTTCGCACCCACATCCTCACACCTTTTCCTCGCTCTCCTCCTCCTTTTGGCTATAGCGCCACGTTAAACTCCGTCACTAAGAAGTCCACGTAATCCCTCTCTTTGGTCTTGAAGGCTTCGGCAATGAGGCGTGCTGCGTCCCTGTGCTCACGCCCCCTCAGGGAAACCCCGTTCACCTCCAAGATCACCTGACCCACCTTCAGCTGTCCACAGTTATGAGCTGATCCACCTCTCTGTGGGAGAGAAACAAAGAGCAGACCGATCATCCACACTGATTGTATTCCACAGGCATCAACAGGAAATCAGAAATGACAAATAAACCGAGGACTGGTTCAGACTCAAAGAGGCAGATGGACGCCCTGGGCAGCAGCAGAAAAAGACTGCAGTGGTTATGTTTTCTCCAGGGCTCTCCCTCCACATTATTCTCTCCTTCTGGTGATAGTTTTGTTCCCACAAATTGAGCGGAACAGGCAGGAAATAGAAATGCTGTTCACACAAACAGTCACATCTCACAAACCTACACCTGGTCCAGGAACAGGGGCATTCATCAAGTTTTAAATGAGCTACCTGCTAAATTCAAGACGCAGAAATGGAAAATGGAAATGTCCTTGTCAGCAGATCAACAGGAAGACGAGAAAAAAAAAACAACAAACAAATACAGACGAATATAACGCCCAAAATCTGGCTCTGCGTCGGTGCTAGCTTCACGTTTCTCATTTAGCACATTTAGCACAACAACAGCAGTGAAGCCATATAACTTGGTAGCATCTGAGTAGTGTTGACTTAACTACGGACCACAAACATCTCGGTTCATTCTCGGCTCTGCACTTTCACTTGGGTGAAACGTTTACAGTTGAAGCACAGGTTGTTGTCAGGTGTCCTGCCGGTTTACCACTCCACCGTGTGGTCCACAGACATCCTTTTAAAAAAAAAAAAAAAAAGTTTCATTTGGTTTAATAAACTGTCAGAATACCTACTCTTTCTTTCTGTAGGTTTTACCTGTCGGACACAAAGCACCCCCTATAGTTTACACAGAGACTTTGAAATTGTTACTATATTGAACAAACTCAAACAAATGAAGATGTCTCTTCCCTGGGAGTTCCATTGATCAAATGTGGCTTCATTAACATAGAGAAACTGAGACGTCCTGTCACAGAAGAACCACATTTACATAAATATACATAAATATACAAACACTCCTGCGCTCCGTGTGTCGTCTGTTGACACCGTGAATTTATTCCGACACACACCGCCTGACTCAGACTGGCTCTTCTCGGAGCTCAGCTTGTCTGCGGTGACACTGGAGGACAGCACAATGAATGAGCAGATCTCTGCCCAGTCAGTCCCTGATGGATCTGTAAACCCACGGAACAGCATCCAATCCTGGACTGTGGCTCAAAGCAAACATTAAAAACTGGCAGCAGGTATTACAAGGGAACTCACCATAGGATCTGTGCAAGAATTTATCGTAGTGTATACGAAATCCATGTCATTTGGAGGGCACTGTTGCAAAGCAAAACATTTATAGAAATTACCGTATTTTCTGGACTATAGGTCGCACTTTTTTCATCCTTTGGCTGGGTTTGCGAAAAATTTCACATTTGTTATTTTTACACTAACATTAGCTTCAACAGTTCTGGTACAGACACCAGAGCTAACATTAGCT
>NC_024320.1:9544-28503 GCF_000523025.1 Cynoglossus semilaevis
ACCTGTAAAGACGGAGCAGTTTGGTTAGCATCAGGTGACGTGTGTGTGTGTGTGCCAACAGTGAGGGAGGTGTTGGTGGAGGGTGTGGTAAAGTGACAACTACCATCGCCTCTCCTAATTCAAATAGACATGATGGTTTTAGTTTGGCCAAATGAAGGTATTTGTGTGATACAGAGTGTACTACAGAGTACTGTGGTCTTACCTGATGATCTCCAGAACTTTCTTCAATAGTCCTGCCAGTGCAGAAGCCTGTGGACAAACATTGTGGATTTACAACCAGATCTCCGACTGTAATGACATATTTAATCGAAACCTTCTAAAGTTCCCTAAATTTACATCTAAGGTTCATTTGCTATTTGCTCGATGTGAGTGAGCACATACACCAGAGCTAATGATAGCTACAACAGTCCTTGTACAGAAACCAGAGCTAACATTAGCTACAACAGTCCTGTTGTTGTTGTGGTTTTAAAATAATAATAAAAAAAACTTAATACTTAATACTTTGTCCTTGGGACTTGGAAAATACCTCTTAATGTCCTCCTTCCCCCTTTAGACTATGACAGTCTAGTTAAGGAATATAAGACTATATTACATGGAGCTACAATGGCTGTAGCCACCAGCAGCTCCTTCTCACCCTGACCTGGATCATCACCATCGTCACTATCATCACCATCATCACTAGTGTCTCTTTTATTTACTGAGCCTCCAACAATTACTCCAAGCCAGTGGAGCGGGGAGTCGTCATGATGAGAAGACGGCACTGACTATGGACTATTTTCTCAGAAGGAGGTGATGTGAACTGATAACGCTAGACTGATTCTGGCTCATCAGAACTAAACTCATACTTCGTCTTCAGTGGTTGTGAAGAGGTAACCTGAGGTGAGAGGCCATGCTGCATTGTTAAAACAGTTAGACCTTCTTCTTCTGCTCAGACTGACCCTGAAGAGCTTCAGGCTTTTTGCTTTGCTTCAGGGCTAAATAACACCGACTTAACATTCTCCGGGTGACACCAAAGTTTTGGATTTCATCTGAGAAACTGAAGAATTGTATCCTTAAGGCAGTCTTGTTATTAACACCTTCAAATGACCACAGAGCCCAACATTGTTATTGTCCGGGGATGCAGCAGTGACGTTGTTACCATGTGGCTCTGACTCACCACTGTGATCGATCATGCCCTACGCCTAAAAATGATGTCTGTGCAAATGAAAGAAACATGGACTTCTTCATTACAGAGCCGTCAATAATTTAACCTGGTTAAAGTTTCAGCCCATTTGCCTGAAAGATTTAAATCCTGTTCATTAGTTTTTAAGTCCTGGGTTTCAAACATACTGTATCTCCACTAAAAACAAAAACTGAGAAGCAGATGTTCATTTATGGATTCCACTAGTGGTCAGCAGATCATGTGGCTACAGATGATTGTTAGTGGTGGAAAGTCTGGTCATAATAGTCAGCAGATACAAGTCATGTAATGTAAGTCTTGGCCTTGAACTGTATATATGTAGTAATTGTAGTTTCTTTCATTATGACAGTTCTCAGCTGAGGGCCACTGACAAAATCATTTTCCATTTAGCATTTTGGTTCAGGTGCCACATACAACTTAATTAGATGTCAAGTGGGCCGGGACCAGTATAATCATAACATAATAAACTATAGATGACAAAGTCCATTTTTTCCCCTTTGTTTTTATGCAACAAGCTTTTTATGATTATGTATTCATATTTAATGAAATATAATTTTTACAAAAAATATCCTATAATACATGAAGAGTTTGTGTATTTTTAAAATTCATCATGCGGGCTAGATCAAACACCTTAGCGGGCCGGTTTTGGCCCCCAGGCCATATGTTTGACATTCCTGAATTAGGGCCTTCTTAAAGACCAGTTTTTAGGTTGTTCAGGAAAAGTGGTTTGTAATCACAAAACATAAACACAAATATATATACCTGACAAAGTAGGAGAGGAAATGGTAATGCTACTAATAATAACTGGGATTTACATTTAGCGCCATTCTTAAAAACCCCAACTCAACGTGAAAACAAAATTACAACAAACAGGGTGAATGGGGGGGTTATATGTTGACAGCCATTCTGAAAAGATTCGTTTTGAGGGAGGATTTGTAGATGTTCAAGGAGAGGACATTACGTACGTATATCTGGGAGGAGAGAGTTCCAGATGGTGGGTGTGGCAAAGCTGAAGGCACAATCACCTGAGTCAGTGGAGCGAAGAGTCTGGGTTGGGGTGTAGGGATGGAGGAGTTTGGAGAGGAACTGAGGGGCAAGGCCATGGAGGAAATTGTAAATTTTGTAAGGTGGAGAAGAGTGGAGGTGAATGAGGATGGAGGCGATGTGCTGTTTTTAACATTTGTCTTAGAACTTTTTGACATATATCTTGGCCTCATATCATGCCATCCTCATCAAAACAAACTCCGACTCCCATACCTCCTTGTTGTCCCTCTCTCTTCTTGTTCTTCTCTCTCTCTCTCTCTCTTTCTCTTCTCCTGTGCCCTCACTTGCCCTCCTTTTCTTCTAGTGCTCCCTATGATTACATGAATTTGCTGATTGTCGGCCCTTCTTATTCCTCCCCCGGCAATCAGCAGCCTTCTTTTATTTCAGTCATCACCTCAGGGGAGACGGAGGTTGAGCGACAGCTTCAAACCTGGTGTGGACTCTGGTCTCTGGCTGCCAGTCGCTCTCATATTTAAATTTTGACTCCATGATTCTGTGTGGTGTGTGGTGATTAATGCAGCTGATGGTCCTGGTCTGATGCAAGGCTTTGTTGACTTGCAAATTTTAGTGAAATGTGAAAACAATGTAAAAGCCTCAGCTCGCATTCAGGGCCGACGGTGTTTGTTTTTGTGACAGAGCAGCAGCCGCAGCGGATGCTTTGGTTCTTAGAGCACCTGCTCCATTTATATATACATATATAACTGAATAATACAGTATTGGAGCTAAACGAAGCACTTGAAAATATAGTGAAGTGTAGGCACAGAAGTGACTAAATTAATTAGTTTGAGTCTGATAAACACCATGTAGCTAAAGTAGCTAAAGTAGCTCTTAGCTATAACACATAGCTAAAGAAGTAGCTTGAAAGTCAAATAATAACCAGAGGGGGTCCAGATATCATAGCTAAGTGTTAGCGTCAAAGTTAGAGGACATGGGTAGAGAGAAAATAATCTTTGTAGCCAGTAGATGAGGTCCAGCTACAGTTGGCTCCTGTCAAAATCTTAAGAAAGTATTTAGCAACAGTAGCTACTAGCTGCCAACAATCTGTTAATGAAACGCCACCATGAGCTAACTCAGAGGTTCCCAAGTGACACGGATAGAATTAATGAATAAAACGTAACACGGCATATTGTCCCCTGCTGTAAATGTTTAACAAGAGACTGGCAAAAACAGATTAGTTGAAGGCGGTGTGATCAAATGACTATTTGATAATATAATTGCAAAGGAGGTCGTTATTTTAAACTCTCGCTCCCGTTTTTTGCTGTCGCCCGTTTGATCTGCTCAGAGCAGCAGTAGCAGCTCTGAGCACTCCAGCCAACTGATGAAGTGCTAGCATAAAGTTTAAAGGTGTATTAAAACAGTTATATTTGATATAAAATATATTTTTTTATATAAGATGTGTGAAATAAACAAATCTGAAAACAATATATGTGTGTGCGTCCTGTTTTTTTTATTGAGTGGGAGGTGCAAACATTTTCAAATGAACCAAAGGGGGGCCCAGCAGAGAAGGTTTTGGGAACCACTGGGCTAACTATATGGGTCATACTTCATTTACAACTTCAGGGACACGGCCCAGTTGTTGTTGGCTCCTACGTAAACCCCCCCCACCCCAGACCAGTGGTTCTCAATTTAATTTCTGTCAGAACCTGATAACATATATTTTTATAAGTATAAACTATGAGTTGCTGCCACCTAGTGACTGGAGCCTTGTTATCATTCAAGCATTACAGCAGTAGAACGTCCAGCATGCCATATTCCATTGGAGACCCTTACGACCCCCCCTGGCACCTAACTGCCTCACCCTTCCCCCGTTTTTAAGAAGAACTGCCCTAGACTCACCTGTATTGTGACGATTCTTGGCAGCGGCTGTCGAGTGTTGGCTCCACCTTCGATGGCAATGCCAAGGGTGCTGGCACTCTTTGCCACCCTGACTAATGTAGACGTGGGCTCCAACAGTCCTGGCTACAGTGAGACAGACGACAGGTTATGACAAGGAAGCACAGCATTATAATAAATACAATTTATAATAACATTAACAACACAGGAGACATGATGGCTGTTCGAACAGAAACCTGATTCTACCGGGGGGGTCTCCGTGTGTCGACTGGTCCACATCAGAACCAGACCTTCAGTTCTATTTCTACCTTATGTGGTGACATTTCTGTGAACCTGCTGTTCCACTCACTTCCTGTCAGTCAGTGTGGATTTTCTCATCTGCTGCTTCTTAACTACATTAGTCCATATTCCAAGGTAAATATCAGCGCCCTGATGGTTCTACAGAAGGATCTATCAACCATCTACATACTCCATCCAGCCCCACCTGGGTGTCTCCATGGTTCATCAATAAGAATCTGAGAGTAATGTCAGAGTGCAGAGTGGAGAAGCTGAACTCCAGCCATGCTAAATGATGGGAGTTTGTGATTGGATGAATGAGAAATCATAATAAAAACATGAGTGAAACAGACTGAGGGGGAAGGGATTTCAGCTAAATCAATCACAGGAGTACCAGGGCTGAGAGAACCAAGGTATTCTTGATGAACGTTATAGATTTAGAGGTTCCTAAAACGTCAGACATACTGTATGTTGAAAAGCAAACAGGGATGTTTTGGCTTCAGCAGTTCTGACAGTGAAAATCTTCCAATTAAAAAAATGTTCCTGATGATATTTTACTTTACAATTTTTCCTATGTGGCGGAGGGGAGGTAAAATTTGTAAATTGATGACTCTGGCATTGGAAATCATTTCTTAGTGACACAGAACCCAAGGAAGCAGAATGACAACGACTCTGTTTTGGACAGTGATGACAATACAAACTGTCTGATAGCAGGACAGTCAACATGTTGTAAAAATAATAATGATTTTATGATGGCTTATTAGCGCCACCTTTAGGCAATACAAAACGAAATCACAAGTATAAAGCATTACATTTATGAGAATAAATGTATAAGTATAAAGGAGGAAATTGAAGTTAACCAGAATGACACTGTTACATTTATAGTTGAAGTCGTAGTTCTACAGTTACAGAAGATAAAAAAGGTTTTACACAAGGTTGTAAGTCCATGAGAATAAAGTGGTAATAAAACCTTAAAGAAAATGAGCACAAAGTCCATGGTACAGTATTATGGGATAAAAAGCTGTGAATTAATTCAAATAGTTTCCAGGTGACAATACTCTTCCATAAACTTTTTACCACTTTCTTTCATGGTACTTTTTCTCATGAACATTTGACTTTTTTTTTTTAACTTATTTTACTTTTGTTTAAATGATAACTTTTCACATTTTACCACTTTACTCTTGTACTTTTAGACCCCCGACCACCCTTCAATGTGGACCTGTCATTGCCTCACCGGTTTGGAGGGCTTGTCCCCCCTGCCTCCCTGGGTGTCTTGGGGGAGGCGAGTGCGTGAAGTATGGGGGCTGCTGACTTTGTTGACGTGTCCTGTCTCAGCTATGTCCACGCCACTGTCCTCACTGAGGGTCTGCCCGCTGTCTGACAGCTGAGACAGGGCGCCACCTGGTGAGGGGAGCAGGCAGACATGTCAACAATGTCACTTCCTCACCACAGTCCTGACCAGACTGTTTTCTTCTGTAATCCTAATTACATTCCTATTTACTGACATCTGGACCACTAGATCGTCCTCTGCGTTTAAAGCCTAGGTCCACATGCAGTACATTTCTTGCGGCCTTGTTTTCAGCACTGTCAGCATGAACAACTCCTGTGCTCTGATAAAAAAAAAAAAAAAGTCTGCTGTTCAGTCCGGAGATGGTGGCCCATTCAGGTCACGCTCCAGTGAGCTGCTGAGGGACGAGCGTCTCACAGCATAAATTCTGACACTGAAGAAAATAAGGACGTTTCAGACCAAAGGGTTTTTAAAACTCAGACGGCTGTTAATAAAACATGACTATAAATTAATTAAAATATCTTCCCTCATGTGCTTTTTTTAACAGTTAATATAACAGTTTAAATATTGAAGGAATAGTTTTTCCATGGTGACTTGGCTCAGCTGTACGTAGCGTCACCTGCACCGAGAACCAGAACAAAACAACGGAATTTGCAAAAATGCATATTCCTAATAAAATAAAATCTCTTTTCATAGTTTTGTATAATTTGAGAAACTAACTTTGTAAAGTAATTTACCAAGTTACTGAGAGTACAGATACAACCTGAAATAGTCCTTTAATATTTAGGTCTAACAGTTTAGCTGAAGGTCCGTTCGGCCTCAGGCGACCTATGTTCCTCACCTCTAGCTTGAGGGAGGGGCCTCACTTCGTTGACGTCGGGTTCCGCGTTTGGCCTGTGAACCTCCACTGTAACAAACTGTGCTTTAGAGCTTGGAGGGGAAACTGGGGGAGTTTTGGATATAGACAAGGGCTTAAGATGCAGAGATGGAGGTGGATGAGGAGCAGGCAGTGGAGGTGGAGGTGGAGGTGGAGGTGAAGGTGTAGGGGTGGCAGGTTTGGTAGGTTTGGTGGCCCTGCAGGGGGACTGGACCCGGGGGAAAGGACCGATGTTGTGCTGAGTGACTGAGGACAACTGGGCAGGATTTAGGGGTTCATTCTTGGACGGCACGGTCTTTCTGACCGTGGCGTAGTCCTGAGACGCTTTCCTTGGTCGGTCTCGTTTGTGGTGCAGTGAGGGTATGGCTGGTGGTCGTTCCGACTCTCTGCTGTGGTTGTGAGAAGATAGGGCCGTAAAGTACAAGCCCGAGTGGGAAGATTCGGACGAGGGGCATTTGTTGAGCTTTTCTCGTCTACTCTGTCGCCTGTGGACCCCTGGAGGGGGTGGAGGCTTGAAGGTGGGGGGTGATTCTGCAGTGGCGGACTCTACATCATCCTGTAGTGAGAGCATATTCATCATCATTGATTAGCCCTGCATCAATTTACCGTAACCACAATGAACTGCAGTAGAAAGTGTGACAGTGTAAATATGGAGCGTGGAAGTTGAGGGCAATAAGTCCCCTCCAGCTGATTTGTTTGCCAACAATAAAAGGGGAACTAAAAGCGAGTCTGTATGAGTTTACACACAGTCGGTGTGTCACTGTATAATTATTGGCACTGTGGTTACTGTAGTCACAGTCAGTCAGGTGACTGGTGTAAGATCAGGGAAATTATAGCAGCTTTACTAAACACTGACTTTAGCTCCTCAACTAAAGTCTTACGCAAAATCTCAGGAATGTGATGGACTTTTAGCTCAGTGTTTCAACGTCAATATGAATTTGAAAGATATTTAAAGTTTGTGGCACTCTTTAAACATGAGGTCTCTCCACCAAAGTCCATTAAATAAACCATCAATTTTACACAGACCAAATATCGGTTTGTCTTTAGGCAGTGTGCAAGTACGGTCTCACGCTGGTGGCCGGTGGATTTGAACCTGTGACATTCCAGAAACAAGGCCAATTCCTTAACCACCAGGCCACCACAGCCCACATCTACACAGGTTAGTTGGCTACAATCCTTCAGACACTATTTGGTACCTTAAAGAACCAGTTAGTGATGAAGAGTTCGTCGGTGTTCTTGGTAATATTGTGACCTCTTCATGTGTGTGAGACAAACATAAACTGAACGGTGGGAAGACAAATGAGACATAAAACAACGAGAGAAGACAAACTTAAGACAGAAAAGTGAGTGGGATGATGTATTCAGTTATTCACCCCCTCCCCCCCCCGNATTCTTTAGATATTGCTTGTTGCTTTGGATACGTAGGTGGTCACACAATTTGTTTTTGTTTTTGGAGCCTGCGAACCCCCTCAAACAAAAACAAAGAAAAGGCTACCGGAACATGTAGTCACACTTTTAAATAGAAACTGTAAAATTGACATGTATCCATAGCTAAAGTGATGGTCAAGACCTTGTTCCAACCTCTTATTGAAAATCCTGAGATGAAATTAAAAAAAAACATTTGCTAATGAAATGACAAAGTAGCAGAACACCAGCCCAAACAACAAAATAAACAAATAAATAATTTTAAAAAGCCAGTGCAATGAGTACAACCTGCCTGTACAGATTGCCTTTAGCTAGCTTTAGTTAGCGCTAACTAATCTAGCCATTAATATAGTGGCCTGATGTGTAGATAGTGATTCACTTGACAACGACAATATTTTTAACTTGCCTAAAGACAACAACATAATAAATAGAACTTCTATCCATCTTTGGTAGACATCAGCCTAGAACGCTATACTATGGAAGAAAAGAGAGTAGGACGCTTTGAAATATTTACACATTGGACAAAAATGTAGTGTGTTAACTCAAAAATAAATACATAAAAAATATATAGCCTATATACATATATATATTTGTTTGTTTTAGGTATTCCTGAACAAAAAGTGAGTCTATGTATAGTTCACACAATTTTTACTGCAAAAACCTGAAATTTGTTGCCTTTCTAATAGGTCTCTATATAAATCTTAAAAAAATATAAAACCAAAAAAACTCAGCCTTAGATATAGTGCTGCCCTCTACTGGCCTCAGTGAACATGTTATTGTGGTGGAAATGAGGAGTTTCATGTTGACATATAAAATAAAAACCAAGCTTTAAAGTCACCACCACCCACTGAAAACTCTGCCTGGGTCTGACATCATTCCCAGTTCCAACGTCTGTCTCCACTGGAAACTCACTCACTGTTCTCTCCTCTTCACTCTCCCCTGATGCACAGCTCCTCCCCTCCCTCCCACTCTCCCCACTATCCTAGCCATTTTGGGCAGACCAACGCCTGCCGTCCAGTCTCACCAGAGAGATGTCAGTCAGCAGGGTGTTCAGACTCTCTGGAGGATCCTCACCGTTGCTCTCCACCATGCTGTCGTTCTGAGAGACGCCGGACAGAGAGATGGAGAGAGAGAGAAAGAGAGCGAGAGTGAAAAAGAGAGAGAGAGAGAGAGACAGGGAAAGACAGAGAGTGGGAGAGAGAGATAAATGTCATATTAGATTTAGTAGGAGCTTCTTATTTTGCACAGATTCTGTTTCATTTTGTTCCAAAACAAACACAAGAAAAGCTGTTTTCAAACCATCCAGTTGTAGTTTTCTGTAGAGATGGGGCAGAGTTGTCAAATTTACATTCAAACTTGGAACTGACTGGTGAGACAACGGATTCAGATTTCAGTTTTTTGAAGGACTGTGTGTAAACTCCACACAAGAACTTCAGAAGAAAAAAATGATCTTCTTTCACCAGGCCTGAAATAAGCAAAAAATTATATGGAGGCAGTGTGAGATGTGAGAACAAATGATGACGATGACATTTATTGGTGAAGAGTTAGAGTTCTGTTAGGGATGAAGTCCTTCAGCAGTGACTCTGAACATGTGACCTGGAAGAACAACAAACAACAGACAGCCGAGGAACAATAATCTAAAGTCAAAATTGTCGTAGACTTTCGTCAACATTTCAATATTGCTACATTTATCTACAACATAAACTTATAATAATAATCAATATTTCATAGACAATAATAATGGAATGGTAAGATTCAATAGACTAACTTTTTCCTCTGACCCAGTTTTTAGACTGGGACAAAAACTCCAAACCGACTGAAACCTCGACGAAATGAAGTCAAGGTACGTTCAGTAAGTTTGGTAGGATTAAGTTCATGAGCTTCCAGAGAGAAGTACACATTGTCTTTTACTGCTTTTAGTAAATATAAATAAATATTTTATTTATATTTTAAATATTTGACTGTTTACTTACTTTATTTACGTAACAAGATCGTGACTTTACTGTTGTTGGAGAGATTCCACTCCTACTTTTGATTTTTCTTGTTAAAACAACAATCAAAATCCCTTCTATTCTGGTCTTTGGACTGGAGCTTGACAACATAGTGTAAGGTGTCTTAAGATGTCTTGCCCAAAGACACACTGACAGACAGATACATGTGAACCAGCTCTACTGGACAAATGTCAAACCTACAAGAGTGGACAAACGTCCTGTCCAGGAACAAACGTGCATGTATACTGTCTTGTCCGAAAAACAGCACCACAGTGTCCAATGTGTCAAAGTCTATTCCTCTTCACACTGTTGGAGAAATGTTGAGTCTAAAGCCAATGTTTTCACATTCATCCAGATCTTTTCCAAAAATGGAAACCTGTGTTCTGTCAAATCCAGAGAGAACCATGAGCTGAGTTCTGGAGGATCAGTCTCTCAAGTGTAAAAAAAGGAGAGGAGGAGAACAAAGGCAAGGAGGTAATTTGTGGCAGAGCAGTGAGGGATTTCTGAAGGTGGGAAGCGGTCTTCAGAGGAACGCTGTTCTTAATTAAACTCTGCTGTTAAAAACACAACAAAAGCTTCATCACCTCAGCCACGTCACTTCAACTGCATCACTTCAGCTACATCACTGTAGCTCTATCACTTTAGTGCCATCATCTCAGCTCCATCACTTCAACTCCATCACCTCAGCTCCATCACTTGAACTCCATCATCTCAGCTCCATCTCTTAAATTCCATCATCTAAGCTCCATCACCCCAGCTCCATCATCTACGCTCTATCGTCTCAGCTCCATCATCTTGGCTCCATGACCTCAGCTCAATGACCTCAGCTCAATCATCTTGGCTCCATCATCTTAGGTCTATCGTCTCAGCTCGTTCTCTTCAATTCCATCATCTTAGCTCCACGACCTCAGCTCCATCATCTTAGCTCTATCGTCTCAGCTTCATCATCTTGACTCCTCTACCTCAGCTCCATCACCCCAGTTAAATTAACATTTTCATGTTAAAGGA
The DNA here is from genome assembly GCF_000523025.1 of Cynoglossus semilaevis. Lineage (NCBI taxonomy): Eukaryota > Metazoa > Chordata > Actinopteri > Pleuronectiformes > Cynoglossidae > Cynoglossus > Cynoglossus semilaevis. The sequence goes on from NC_024320.1 coordinate 20,467, forward strand.
CCTGAAGGGACAGTGTTCCGAAGATGGCTGAGGCTGACTGATTCTCAGAAGATGAATGATTCTCTCAGAAGAATAAAGAGGTGTTTGACAAAAACCCAGTGACAGTCTGAAGAGAACCTAAGAGACCGTGACCAGTCCTGGAGGTCTTTCCCTGTTTGATAGATGTTAGCTGATGCTACATGTCATCTGACAAATCCTACAGGAGCTGTTATCACCTGAACTGAAGACAGATTGACCGATGACAAGAGGTCTCCTTCACTCACCCCTCTCTCTGCCCATGCCTTTCAGTGTCACATTTGAACAGGTGAGAAGTTCCTGTGTAGATCCACCACCACCACCTCTGTCAGCAGCTCCGTTGAAGGAACTTAGTGTACAATAATTAAATTGTTAAAATATTCATCTGTTAACTACAGTGATACAGACACAGTAAAGCAGAATCTTTCCAACAATTCTTTTTGATTATTGTATCACTTCATACATAGCAATGAATTAGTACAACTACATCCATCCATTTTCATCCGCTTATCCGTTACCGGGTTGCGGAGGCAGGGGGCCCCATGACCACCACCCAAATCACATTGCACCGTACCAACCCCCCTGAACCTTCCTGTGGGTGGTGAGTCCACTGGAAGGTACCAACCGCCCTAACCGGGATTCGAACTTGCCCAGGAGGTGAACCCTGGGGTTCCACACCTATGACAGAGACATTGCCTCTGGGTCAAAGCGCCGAGTACAACTACAACAACTCATAATATAATTCGGTGACAAGGATGATTCATGATTAGTACTTGTTCATGTCGGAGATACAGTACCACAGAGAAACACTGGTACAAAATTCATTAATGGACTAATTAGATTTTAAATCCGGACCATCCTGATAGTGCTCGTAGTATAAAAGTAAAATAATTTGATGTCAACAATAATTGTTTTGCAAAATTACTCAGATTGGTGCCAAGTTATTCCTTTAGTAATTTGATATTTTGTAGCATTTTTTAAAGTAGTTTTTCCTTCCATCCAATTTCTTTAGACAAAAAGAAAATATCTTTTTAACATTGAGCACTTCAAGGTTCTGTTAGGCAACCGGACGTGAAATTTTCAACCTGAACTCTTCAACCTTGACCATGACCTGGATGACTGAGAATCTTCACAGACACTGAGCACTTCATACAAATAAAGGCTTAGATTTAAAACAACACAATCAGGATCAATCAGTCATTTACGTATGATGGCATGACAGAAACACAGCAAAACAATTTCACTGCAAAAACACACATATACACACACACACACACATATACACACGGCACCCATCTGTTCAGAGCAGTCAGGCCTACCTCCATCATATCTATCAGCCAGAGCAGTCTTTCCTGTTATGATGACAGGGGGTGTGTGTGGTGGTGGGGGGGAGAGGGGTGATTTTGGTTGTGAGGTGGAAAGAGACAAACAAAAACAATCACATAATAGCCACAGCAGCAGCAGCAACAGCGGTAACAGCAGCAGTAGCAGCAATATGATTCTATCCCAACCGTCAACCGCTGAAACCCGTCGTTGTTGAAGTCGACAAAGTCAGTGAAAGATAAACAACAAAAACTTTCCTGCTGTGGAATCAGTCTCACTTTCTCTCACTCGCACATACACATATAGTCGTCAATCACGGTGCAAACAAACAGCCGTCCACAAACATCAGGCCTCAGTTCCATCCATCAACACCCGTGCAGTTGTGGTGATGCCATCACAGTAAAAATGTGATTCATGGTCTCAGGTTGAAATAAGTCCAAACGTCAGTTTGACGGAGGATAGAATCAGCAGAAGTTTTGAGAAGGTACCTACTGAAGGTACTCCTTCCTTCAGTATCTACACTGAAGAAGTAAACTTCACTCTTTGGTTGTGAAGATCAGCGGTTCACAGCACGATTATGATGCTAACAGATGCTTCCAAGTCCAAACGCTTCTACCGGGCAGATGCAGGTGTCAATCAAATAAATAATGATGGGACAATGAAATAAACTGCTGAAAATTCATTCGTTTTCAATTCCTTCTAAAAACTCATGGATTCTAAGAATGTGGATTAATGTCGGTCCCAGATCAGCTCTCTGCAAGGACCAACTGTAGATTTCCCTTCCCAGAATGTGGGTGAAGTCAGCAGAGGTTTGGCATTTTTTTTACTTGGAATACCACTGCTGGCCACTAGGGACTATGAAAAATGGGGTGGCTCAGAATGGATCCATGCATGAGCAAGACTGTGCTTTTAACCTTTAAGTTCATCCATCCATCCAACCATCCATCAATCCATCTATCAATCCAACCAATCATCCATCCATCCATCAACTCATACATCAATCAATCAATCCAACTATCCATCAGTGCATCATTCCATCCATCCTTATCCATCAGTTCAACCATCCATCCATCCATCAATCCAACCATCCGTCCATCCATCCATCCATACATCAATCAATCCATCCATCCATTCATCAGTGCATCATTCCATCCATCCTTATCCATCAGTTCAACCATCCATCCATCAATCAACCATCCATCCATCCATCCAACCATCCATCCATCCTATCCATCCATCGTCAAGCACTCATCAAGCAAGGCTGGGTTACACAAATACTTCAAGTATGTACTTAGCGCGACTGCCAGCCCCTTGTAAGTATTTTCAAATATAGATAAAACGGAAACCAAGTCAGAGTGATAGGGCAGCACAGTTATTTGTGGAAGTGTAGGTCGAAGGTTAAAATGTCACCTCCACTCAGAGGGTCTACAGACGGTCAGTGACAGCTCTGGACAGGGTCACTTACCCGCGCTGAGCTGAGGGTGGTGTTTGTCATGAAGCTAGCTGAAGAAGAGGTGAGCGTGTCAGGGTAGGACACCATGGACAGGGAGTCTGGCTGCAGGGTTGAGGAACCGGGTTTGTTCTGTCGGGCCTTCAGAGCCTGGATTTCACGTCTGAGCACCATCCCATCAAAACACTCCAGATCCTGAGGGGTCACCAGGCCTCTGACCTCGGACAGCAACGAGAACTGAGGAGAGGGGGGGGAGAGCAGAAGATCAGGGAGGGGGACTGTGATTAGTGGTTCAAATCAAGCTCAAAGACAAAGAGCAGTTTTATGAGGTACTGACAAACAGTCAGCGTAGTTCATTCCGGTGATAACGTAAGACATTTACTTTAATGATGTTACTGTTACGTCTCAGAAATGTTTTCTTGAAAGAAAACCAGAAAAGTCCATTCGTAACATTATCATTTTATGTGGTGGTCAGGTTGGAGCTGCTCAAGAACTTCGGCCTCATTTGAATTTTTTTGTCTACTTGAAGAACTAGAGAAAAAAAAACAACAACAAAATGCTGTGACGTAAAATGACTGATATTATCTGTGGACTTTGGTGCAGTGGAAAAAAACAAATGACTAAATCACTCCAAAAACGTAGGTTTCCCTGAACAAATGCTACCTAACAACGAGGGAGTATAATCCAGGATTGTAAATGAACCTTCTTTACATCTTTGTGAAGATCAGTGAGTATTTGTCATTTTGATGATTCTGACTTTCATGTCTAATCTTTTTAAAGTGTGTGTGTTTGTAAAAGAGCCCTTGAATTACGTCCTCTGTTCTCCGTGAATGTGTTCATTTGATTAAAAAGCAAGTTTGTTCCTTCAACGACTTTTCTTAATAAATCTGCGGCAGCATTTCTCTCTCTTCTCTGCTCCGTTGTGTTTTATGGAGCTTTTAAAAACAGCGTCTGTTTGGTTTGACTCACTCACACGTGTGATGTTGACGAGATTAGATTTAAATTAACCATCTAAATTTAAACCAGCCTCGTCGTCTCCAACGCTATTTCTAATGTGCTAGCCGAAGCGCTGCTGTGATTTTGTGCATTTGAGATGAATGGACGCCTGGACCACAGAGAGCAGCTGTAAAGGCTGCAGCTCTCAGAGAAGGAGAGAGAGCTTTGCATCAAGACACCGTAGAATAGAACCACAGGTTTGTATGTTTGGAAGGTGAAGCCCAGCGCAGGGTGAGAGGTTGTAAAAGCCCATGGAGAAGGCAAAACAAATCTAAACCGTGAGCAATCCACAAAAAATAAATACATATGTGTACATATAGATATAAAATATGTATAGCTTCAGAATACGAGGTTCATGAAATACCTAACTTTTCCAAGTTACGAGAAAGTAACTATTGAAGACATCGAATTGAGAGTTTCCATTTTTCCACTCGACACTGTCATCCCTCACTTGGTTATTTTACCCATTTTTATAACAATAATATAAAATGTTTTCTTAATTATTATTATTTTATATTATCAATATATTTGTTTATACCAAGATTTTTGATGTTTAGATAGGGAGGGGGGATTTTAATTTAAGTATATTTCTGTACTTTTTCTGCTGTGTCGACTGAACGATTTCCCTTGGGGATGAATAAAGTAAAACCCTATCCTATTTCCAAAACAAACATTTTATACTACTTCTGGCTTAAATAAGTTCCTGGAGGTAGTCACGCCGCTTCACCGTGTTGCTTGAAGGACCTTGTTTACATAGCAACGTTTGCCAGGATGTATAACTGGCAATTACCGTTTAGAGACAGGGTTTTACAAAAGGTCAGTTCTCTTCCACGTCCTGCGAGCGCCTCAACAGTAAGCAACAGACTTTTACACACCCACAAAAAAAAAAGCCGGTGAACAACAGATGTTAACGATAATAAATAAATATTAACTTTAAAAAATGTGTTACCACACGATAAAACAATTGTTCGCGTTAATGAATTAATGCAACAATAACGCATTAAGTTGCCCAGTTGCCCACAAATAATGTTGATATGTATTTTAAAATAATACTAAATAATGTGTTGGAGCAGCTTACACTAAAACTAGGGTGTTATTTCTGAAAAACTGTATAAAGCTGACCGCTAATAGTAAATGTTAATTAAAAATGAATTATTTCTGACATTCCTATTTTCAATTTTCTTAACCTAACTCTTGGTATTTTAGGCTTATATGCTTATATACGTAGGTAGAATCTTCCTCACTTTTGCGTGTGTGTTGAGGAGCTCGAACAGAGCCATGACCAGCTGCTCTGCTCCGATATGTCCTTCTCTGTACTCCTCTACGTAGTAACCCATGGTCTGCCGCTCTGCCTCCGTCAGCAGGTGGCGTGCTTTGTCCTCCAGCATGGCCCTGGACTGGTTCACCAGACTGGACAGGGTCACCTGTGAGCCCGCTACACCTTTGTAAAACCCCGGCTGATGGAGATGGAGAGAAAGGAAAAAAAAACAATGAGAAAAAGATGAGATTGATGAATATTTAGTCCTCATTCGGTTTTTTTTTTTTTTTTTAAAAAAGAAAAACAAAACTTCTGTTTCTTATTTATGACATTATTATTGTTATTATGTTTGGGAGAACAAAGAAGGTCACAGAAAGGACTGGTGGAGGCAGTAAAATGGGTTTGATGTGTTTTTATGGTTAAGGATAAAGAGCTGACAGAACAAGACGAGGATGACGGTGAGAGGAGAAAAAAGACAAAAGTGTCAACAGGTCGACATAAAATGAGTTACTGGTTGTGACATACAAGGTTTCAAAAAAAAAAAAAAAAGGAGAGGAGCAATGGCGTCAAAGTGCTGCCACCTAGAGTCAGTGCTGCCATGCAATCACCTCACTCTACTGTTTAGTGTGACTGAACTCTCTCCATTCAAGCTGCTGTTATGACAAAATTATATTCTGTGTTATTATTCACCATTTGACTTACACTGAAACTCACATAGTCAGTGGAAAAACACTGAAACAACCAGTGTTAGCCAGTGACGGGAAATCTACTCGTTCTAGTTTCTCAGGCTCCTATAAAGCCTTGAAAAATGTATCCGCTGTTTCTGAATTCCTGTCAGGCCAGATACTCTCACAGGTGGTGATTGTACTGAGGCCAACGTGCACTCATATTCTTGTACGCACGCACAAATGTACCCAGCGCTCTATAAATGTCACATGTACTTGTCTGCAAACTGGCGCTCTCGAACAGCTCTCTGTAAGACCTGCGCCCCGGAGCTTCATTAAAGCTTCGACAACAACTTTCAATAAATTCTCCAATAAACTCTTTAAAACTAATAACCTTGTTCGTTTTCTGTTTTATTTTTCAATCCAAAGTGACTGTTGACAAAATTGCCAAAACACTGCCACAAAAATGTATATTTCTATATCATGTCCTATCATACTGTCTCAACTTATGGCCATGGGCCATACAAGAGCAAAACATAGACCTCACGTTGCCCAACACTTGATAAAGACGAACGTGTCCCACATCTGTCACATGCATGAAATTTGAACCACTGTTTCTCTACATCTGACCGATCCGCACAGTACAGCCAGTGATGCCTTCACGGTTGTAGGAAACGGCTAAGTTGCACAACAACGCACAAAAAAATGCAGGAGTCTCAACTTGCGGCTCGTGGATCAATCAGAGGTTGATTATAGAGTGAGGAAGATGATTCTGCCTATGTCCAGCAGGTGATGTCATGACCCTGACAATGGACACTGACCACAGAATCCCTGAAAAAATCCTTGAACATTGGAACTGTGTCATGGAACTAATAAAGTTACAGAGAGAAGAAAGAGAGAGATTGAAGGTCATTTAGATCAATGAGAGTCACAGAGGCTGCACCAGGAGGAACCAAAGGAGACCAGTGTGTCCCAAACCAGCCCCTTACATCCTACATAGTGCACTACATAAGGCGGCATGCCATTTCGTAGTGGTGTCCGAATGTTTAGTGAGTAGAAGATGTCCACTACAAAGGCACTCAATGTATCCCACAATGCACCGCAAAATCTATTGTACATCCAGTGTACACTTACGCAAGCAATAACTGTATATCCCAGTCGTGATGACACGGCGGAGAAAGAAGCAGCGTCTCTCCGTCACTGTTAAATATGCAACATTAATGATGTACTGTATTTAACTACGTGCACTGAAGTAGTGTCTGAAACTGTTTTTCATTGAATAGGTGAGTCCAATATATAGTGCGCTGTATATCTATATATATGTGAAATTACTTAACACATAAATAGTTTTCTATTTGTGCCGCTGTGTAAAAACTCACTGAATAGTAAATTTATTCAGTGAGAATATCACTGCTCTTTTCGACTGGAGAAGCTGGACAAAAGCCACACACACATAGACACACAAAAGGCGGGAGAACTTAAAAGAGAAGACCAAAACAGGGGATCAAACCAGTGACCTTCTTGCTGTAAGGCAAGAGGACAAACCTCCACTTTACTGCCCTAGAATAGAACATAGAAAATATGCTGTAAACACAGTTTTGGCAACATATGCAGGTTAAACGTAGGACAAAAAGTAGATTTTCTTTAGCTAACGGCACAGCTTTTCTTTATCTATGATTGCCGTCTTGGACAGCTCCAAACGGCAACTCCACTAGGATTAACTTCAGTTGAACAACAAAGCAGTGCATTAAATTGTTGCAAATCAATGCAAACAGTGCCACTGTCATTGTTACGCAGCCACCAGTACCCAGAGAAAGTCCATAGTCGTCCAATATTGTTTCAATATACATATGGAACAGATATATATACGTAATAAACAAACAAAATAAAATAATCAATATCAATTAATATTCACCAACAATTATATATAGTAATATTCTAGTTATAAGACATTTTATATGCTAATATATCTGGCTGAAACATGTTGTTTATATCTTGTTCAAAACTGTTAATTTGTATATGCATACATTACATAAATAATATAAGAATAGCTGTCAAAATAGAATACCATAAAGCTAAATGATAAAATGAGGTATGCAGTAGTACAGTATATGCATAGAATTTCTATGCTTTCTTCCTGCCTACCTACCTATCAATCAACACATGACAACATGATAAAAATAACAACGTTATTTAATTATTTCGTCTGTTCTTGCGTGTTTATAGTGCTGTACTGCTGCTGGAGCCTTCATTTCCCCAGGAATTAATTAAAAAAAAAAAAGTTCAATCTATCTGTCTGTCTTCCTGCCTACCTACCTATCAATCAACCT
>NC_024320.1:28675-41807 GCF_000523025.1 Cynoglossus semilaevis
CTACCTGCTTACCTACCTATCAATCAACCTGTCTACCTACCTACCAATCAACCTACCTACCAATCAACCTGCCTACCTACCAATCAACCTACCTGCTTACCTACCTATCAATCAACCTACCTATCAACCTAGCTACCTACCAATCAACCTACCAACCAATCTCCCTGCATTTATTTGTGTGATTTTTGAGACTCGTCTAGCGGTTACCTGATACACAAATGCATTTCTTTCTACATGGGGCCCGTCAGCAGCCAATCAGATGTCTAGTTCGTTTGCAGCCAATCACACCACTGTATCCCCATGAGGGGCCTTGTGACGTCACTTCACCGTGCCACAGATCCATCTGCCATAACAGAAATGGCGTCTAGAAGCGGCAATATTGTAAATGTGTAAATATTCCAAATGCATTTGTGAATTTTTAGAATACATTTGTGAATCCTTGTTTGTGTATTTGGAGACTGTTCCAGCTCCATAAGAACATATGAGATTTACAAAGATGAATCTTTCATATTCTCACAGAGAAATGGTCATTTTAACATATATTAAAAATTAAATAAAACATTAAATAAACACCAAACAAAGCATAGAAAACCATATAAAAAAAAAACAATCGACTGCACATACACTTTTTATTTTACAACACATTTACTGCAAATCAGGCAGTGACTAATGTTGTTGAACTGAAGCTGACCTGGTGGAGTTGCCGTTTATCGCTGTCCAAGATGGAAACCAGTGCGCAAAAGGCAACACTGCAAATTGGGCAGTGACATCTTTTTTTTTGCTAACAGCACAGCTTTTCTTTAGCTAACGGCACAACTTTTCTTTAGCTAACGGCATGGCTTTTCTTTAGTTAATGCCACAGCTTGCAGCAGGACACAAACTGTCCACATTTGTCAGAGGGTTTTTCTGAATTTCTTTTCTTTTTTTCCGTTTTCCTCCACCGCCGTCTTTCGTGTCTCGTCTCCTGTCAATCATACAAACCCGACTTTGACACTGAGGAAACGTGCGAACTGTCAATATAATTTCCATATTTCTGTATCTGCTGCTGCTGTTTTCCCCCTTAATGCCTCCCACATGTCCCCTGTATCTGCTGCTGCTTTCCCCCTTAATGCCTCCCACATGTCCTTTTCTCTGGTATCTGCAGGTTTTCCCTTTAATTAACTTCCTAATCAGACTCCACTTCAAAGTCACAGCTCGGGGCTTTCTGCCTCTTCCTGCTTTTTCCTCCAGATGGAAACAGGAAGAAGAAAAAAGCCCCGTCAACGTCAACCTCCTCCTCCACCTCTGCTTCAACCCGACATCTTTGCCTCGCCTCCACCTTTTACTGTCGCACTCATCCATCAGTAAAACCAGGCTTTTGAACTCCTCCCCCTCACTGCAGTGCCATAGTTGAGGCCATGACGTCACTTCTAAAGAAACATGTTTGCTCTCAGGGGAGAAAACAGCAGAGCCTGTTAGTGACAAACAATTATTCACTGCCTTTTCTGCTTTTTACTGATAACTGAAAAAAAAATAATATTTCACTTATTAAAACAATTTGTCCTCTGTGAGTCACCAAGCCGCGGTTGTTGTCACAGTGAACAATTTGCTCTGTAAGAAACATGGAAATCAAAATAGACAGTTTTTCGATGACATCGCGTTACTAGCAATAGTTCCGTAGTCCGCCATCTTGTGGGGCAACAGAGCGTATAGATAGATATTAAATACACAAAATAACACCGATAATGGTAAATACCTATGTTGTGTGGGGTTCTACCAACCAATCTGGGAATTGACATCGCAAGATGAAGTTTTTTGACCTAAAGCGTTCTGACAGCGAGGGAAGCTAACAGGGGACATTTCGACAGAAAGAAGGATGCTTAGGCTTTTACGTATTAGCCGTGCTAATTTCAACCCAGATTCAAGCAAAAGGCATTACAAAGTCTGTTCTGAACACTTTATTTTGGGTAATTACATTATACTTTTATTTAATTCATATCTTCAATGTCAACAAAATTTAAATATATAAAAACGTACTTTCCATAGATGACAAATGCAAACAATGCAAACGTAAATCCTCCATGTAAACTGTTATTCTAATGATGTTCACAAAAACATACATCCGTACACGCTACTGTGATTTTGACATTAACACGCTGTATTATTGTGTTAATAAATACCGTATGATATACATTGTCTGGCCAACTTTCAACGTCCGCCCGCTTCCACTCAGCTTGGTTGAATTCATATGGGTCTTTTCCATCCGTTATTTTCAACTTGTCCAAGTATCTTGCCTTTGTAATTGTGTCTATTGAATCTCTATACAACAATTCCGTCTTGATTGACCTCCGGCCATTTAATATTCTTGTCTTTGGTTGTCATTATCGATTGTTTACGTCTACCTATTCGCGTCTTTTGCCGCACAACATGGCCAGCGGCGCGATGCATCATGGGTAATAACGATTATCGAAAAAACATCTATTGCAGTATGTGAGGATTCTTGTTTGTTTTGGTCTTGACTAACGTTCAAATTGCATTGTTTTTAACAAAACTCACTTTTTTAGTGTAAATCTAAAAGTTGGAACAATGACAACAACTTCCATTTCTACAAGTGGAATAATCATACTGATGGGATGGACGTCTTCCAACATCCCTGAAACCGCAACAGAGGTCTGAGGTCCAGCTGAGCCTAGAGCCCCCTCTGCAGGAGGACAATACGATGGACTTTAATTATTATGCCGTGAACTTTTATCCTGACAGTTTAAATATATTGTTGTTGAATTTCAAAGTGAGTGGAAGAGCACCCAACACCTGTGACATCTGACTGAACATAAATCGTTTCTGTAGTTAGAGTTAGAAAAACTTTTAGAATGAAAAGGCTAAAAAAAGTAAAAAAAAAAAAAAAAAAACTTCTCCTGTGAACTGTTAGTCAGCTCTGTTTATAAACTCCTCAGACTTTCACAATGATCAGACAGTCACAGCGGTAACCCTCTCATATCAATACAGGAGATTCTTCAGCAGCATCAATGCCACAACAAATGTGTGCTCCGGAGAGAAGAAGAAATCGATAACACGTCACTCCTGCCAGCTGCAGTTCTTTTGCAGTCAGGAACGGAGCAGAACCAACAACTGTTAAATGTCCAAGGTGAACTCTGATGCTACTCTGCCTGAATCTTAATCACAGACCTGCTTACAATGAGAATTTCTACATTGTCTCAAGGGCGACACAGAGCCATAGGACAAGAGCCCACCGGGTTTTAAAGACAATAATAATTTATTTAGTTTCACGCCCATATGAACAGCCATGGTGTAAATCAGAGCATTTTTTTTTTGCTTAAAAATATCTGAAAATAAAGCATCAGCTCAATAATACAAGTTCTAAATAAGGTATACATAATATAAAAAACAAAAAAAAACAAAAACACCGTTACAGAGCCCCCACTGGTGGAAAGGACTGTATAATTTGCTGGTATTTATAGGTTTTGGCCACTGGGGGGCATCAGACTGGGGGGGCAGACTGCGCAGCACAGATGTTTTCTTTTTTGGTGGAGTACACTCAGAGTGTCAGAGTGTGGGCGCAACAACCATAGACATCTCACTTAATAAATAAATGACAAACTAGGCACAGCAACTCTTATATAAACTTAACGATCTACAACGAACTACACAGTTCACTGTTGGACTAACTCACTGCCAACTGACGCAAGCTCCTCCCCACTGGTGGGGTTCCAATGGAATAAAGCGCGCTGGACATAAGTGTACCACTGCTGTAATGCCTCCAGTCACTAGGTGGCAGCAACCCATACAGCGGTTTGTACGGATACAAATATACACGTTATCAGGTTCTCAGGTATTTGAATTTGCGGGGTTAGGGGTCGAAGGAGGTTAAAGGCAGGGAGAGGACGTCTGTTGTAAAATGACAATTTTATATCAAAGTGACGGCTCCAGCTCCGCCCAGTCTCAGACGACGTTCTCTGTGTCAGATAAGCATCCCTGACCCTGGCTTTTATCGCAGGGAAGAACAACAACAGCCACTGCCGGAGACGTCAAGTCAACAGGGAACGAGTCAGATAAGGTTGGGATTCAAAATAAAACAGTCTGGAGTTCAGATTAGTAAATGTCCCGGGCTTTATCTGTGACGCAGCTTGATTCATTCAACAGAAACAAAAGTTTCAGAAAGATAAAGTTAAAAATATATTTTGCCAACAGATATGTTTCCTGTTTGTTTCATTTGCTACTTCATAAAGTCGCGGAACAATAAAAGTGCCATTATGCCCTGAGGTTTAAACCATAGCTAAATGTACTTATGCTGCTTTTCTACAGCAGAATCAAATATATCAAGACTGTATAGTCGATTTTTTGCTTTGCCTTTGGAATTTCTTCCAGTTTATCACAAACAATCTTTCTATCGTTGCATAATCAAATCTCAAAAAAAACGAGATGGTGCCAGTTAAAATCTGTCTCTCAGCGCAGCCTGTGGCCTTGTGGTTAAAGTATGAAGCTTCAAAAGTCTATTCTTTTAATCCCAGACTGCCTCAAATTTCCAAACCTCATTTTCAAGAACTTTTAATGGATTTTTATGTTGCTCTCCAGAAGGAAACTGTCCAGAGAATTTCACGTCCTGACTTTGACTCAATTAAAAAGCAACCCTGCTTATTATTGCCATCCAGAAGTTTGATGACAAGTAACTGACAGCAGAGGGGATTATTTAAATATCAATGTGTCAAATGCACTGAAAATCAAGAACAAAAGATGTTTTCTTGTTCCTACATGTTTCACACTTCAGCTCAGACCTCTGTGAAGGCATCACAGCTGTTCAATACAGGAATCTCCCCTCCCTCCTGCGATAGAGGTAACGATGCTTGACACATCCTTTCCCTCTGTTTGACAGTGTGCTTTGGAGGCCCCCTATTGGCTGAGCCAACTCTAAAGACATCTGCATGAAGGTGCAATAAAGCCCTGACCTTCTGGTTCAAAGACTGAATCTGATTCATTGTGAGAGATACAAAGAAAACGTTTGTTCACGCAGGGCACCCAATGGAAAACCCTGAGCCAGATCACATACAGACTCTGTCAAAGTACCGTCATTTCCGGACTATAAGCTGCTACTTTTTTCACACGCTTTGAACCCTGCGGCTTAAACAATGATGCAGCTAATTTATGGATTTTTACAAGCTAACGAAGTTCATACCGCTAGTGATCACTGACTTTTTTGGTAGGCTACTGTGTGTTATACTAGTAGTGTATGTGTGTGGACAGGACGGTAGCGAAGAAGTTGGGAGCAGTTTGAGCCCCTGTCATGTTGAAGTGTGAGTTGGTTATACAGGAGCTGTTAAAACTCTGTTTATGTTCTGTTGTGGTCAGTGTGGCTGATAATAAAGACCCCAACTTCCCTGTTTCTGTTTACCTCTGCTGCGGACAAGCACAAAGTGAAGGGAGTTAGCCACGTAGCTAAAGTTAGCTTCAGCCCTGGAGCAGGTCACTAAGTCTGCCCTGTTCCGAAACAGGAAAGAGCTAACGTGTAACCAGCCATGTTACAGGAACTGTTTGGAAAAAAGCATTTATTTAATTAAATTTATTTTAATTAAAAGTGAAATCTTACTGTGTAAATATCTTATATAGACTTATAGTGTGTCTTTTTAAAAAAAAATTTAAATTTAGTGGGTGCGGCTTATAATGAGGTGCGCATGATTGAGTCCGAAAATTACGGTATTTCAAAAAATTTTACGTTTAGCTGTTGGACACAAAACCTTCAAATGTCAATGCGCATGATTGAGTCTGAAAATTACGGTATTTCAAAAATTTTACGTTTAACTGTTGGACACAAAACCTTCAAATGTCAACACTAAATGATAAGGAACAGATTAGGGACAAAATGGCTGCAGGTGTTCAAAGAAAAGACCTTTGATGCCACCAACTTTGAAACATCTGTCAGTATCCCTCCCCTTCTTGTCCCCCTCACACCCTCCGAGCACTTCAGCTGTCTCCTGCTCACTTTGGTGATGGGTTAAAAGCATGGTCACATTTGTCTGAGAATGAAAAACAAGTGTTAGGTCTGAAGAACCTGCATCTAGAACATACTGCTCTGGAATAACAATAACGTTCTATTTGTCCCGGAATACCTACGGATAACTGCACCAGCGCTCCTGTCTACTCTGACTTTGACTTTGACCTCCTGCCTCACCCTCTGGGGTGTACCCTTCCGGACCCTTATTTTGCAGAACAACACAACATTTTGTTTACGTGCTCGTTAAAATCCTTCCAGAGAAAAAAAGTTCTATTAGACCAATTAATTATTCCTGATTTGGAACGCTGGGCAGAAGTGACTTTTATGAGTCATAACTCAGCGCCATCAGGTGCAGGAGAAGAAAGAAACATGTCTCTGGTGACAATAACCATCAAAAGCAACTCCAGCACTGAATTCACATCAATCAGCTGTTTGATAACGAGGCGCAGATCATTCTGGACACGTCGCCGAGCTGTGAAATGGACGTGTTTGAGGATCCTGCTAATCTTTTTCTTATCACCATCACAGAGTGTTAGTGAGTGTGTGTGAGGAACATACTCCTACCTATTTGATTCCTTTAAACGACTCATATAAGATTGATTTGAAAGTAAACATGAGTGTCATCTGCATAACCTTGCAGAGCTGTAAGATGCAACCATTTGGATCCAATCCAATCTTCTTATTCTCCTCCCCAGATACTGCCCCACCCAACCACAAAGGGCAGAAGAAGAATTCTACACCAGAAGACCAAAGATTTATTTGAATGTTTGAGTTTCAGGGTCTGTTATCTATGGAATGTTTACAGGTTCTTTCTGTGTTAATACAATAGCCCAGGTCCAGAGAAGGTTATTCAAACACGTGACTAAGACCAGAACGTCCTCTGTGATGCAGATCCAGATCTTGCTGGATGTCTTCCTCAGCTTAAATTTACCAAAGAACAAAAAGCATATTCGTCTTCATCTTTGTTTGCCGTCAACTGAGAGTAAAGAACAAACACTGAAAAACAAAGGACCAAACGTGGCGAGATACGTAGTACTGATGTGATAGTAGCAGTATTACTCTGCAGTAGTTGGTTTTCACACTGACCTTTAACTTCAAGTGAAACCTTTAAGTTTTATCTCTCTCTCTGGTGGAGAGTCATCAAAAACACTTCCTGGCTCTTGAACATTTTTTTTATTATTTTTGCTATGAACCAAGATTCAAAACTGTAAAAGAAATGAGCAGTGGAGAGTAGACACCAGGACTGTCTTGGTTTCTCCTCTTCGTCAATTCTTAAGGACTGCAAGACAGTTCTGGTCTTCATCCTCAGACTGACTGAACATCTGAACAGAGAGTCACTCTAATAATACACAGGAGACCATGCATCGATCCAAACACTTGGCCCAGGTGATCTAAACATCCCGCCATTAAAATCAGTGCAGGATGATAACCCTCATTTCTGACTTTAAGTGTGAACACGACCCACATACTGTAAACACCTGGGCTGGATTAGCTTTTTAGCATTTTTAATCATATACAGTGATCCCTCTCTCTAATCGTGGTAATTGTGTTCCAAGACCCACCGCAAAAAGGGAAAATCAGCGAAGTAGAAGCAAACTTATGCAGAATTATATGCACAGTAGAGTTGTTTTATGGAAATATATATTAAATGACCATGAAAACAATAAATGAACATGCAGATTGTGGGGGAGAGCACAGGAGTGGGGACGCAGGTGCAGTCTAGGACGGAGGTGAGCGCAATTGGAGTAATCCAGTCTCTCCTTATATTAGTAGGAGCCGGCCACAGTTCTGACTCCACCGTTCAACTTTGTCCCTTTTTCCAGGGGTTGCCACAGCGACTCATCGCTTTCTTTTTCTCCCTGTTCTCTGCATCTTCTACTCTGACTCCAACTATCTGCATGTCCTCCCTCACTACATCCATATATCTCCTCTTTGGTCTTCCTCTTTGTCTCCTACCTGGTAGCTCCATCTCTAACATTCTTCTACCAATGTATCCACTGTCCCTCCTCTGTACATGTCCAAACCATCTCAATCTGGCTTCTCTAGCTTTTTCTCCAAACCTTCCTGTCTGTGGTGTTCCTCTAATGACCTCATTCCTGATCCTGTCCATCATATTTAACTCTGCCACCTCCAGCTCCGCCTCCTGTCTTCTGCCTATTGCTACTGTCTCTAAACCATACATCATGGCTGGGCTCACCACCGTCCTGTAAACCTTTCCCTCACCTTAGCTGACACTCTTCTGTCACAGATCACTCCTGACACTTTTCTCCAGCTGTTCCATCCTGCCTGTACTCTATTCTTCACCTCTCTTCCTCAGTCTCCTCTGCTCTGAACAGTTGATCCTAAGTACTTAAACTCCTGCACCGTCACCACCTCTGCTCCTTGTAGCATCACCATTGAGGGTGTCAGAAAATATACGCAGGAGCGAACATTATTGTAAAGAAAAAACGAAGGCTGTTAACTGTCATCTGTGTCAGCGTCTTCGTTTGGGCTTCGTAACAGAAGCCTGAGAAGATGATCAGAGCGTTTAGGAGGCATCTTAGGGCGTTAAATTAAGATCAACTTTCACCAAACACAAGAGCACTAACTTTACCACAACGTACTGTAGTGGCAGACTAACACGAGGAGATGCTGAGAGGTGCTACGATGCATGAGCCAATCAGCGTGAGGAACACAATGTGTTTGATCTCCTCTAGGTAAACAGAGCTACCAGCGATGTCTTTTAGTTTATTTTTACTGTTTAAGTTATTTAAGGTTAGAAAATGTTTTTTTAATCCTGAAAAAAATAAAAATATTGGAAATAAAAATATATATTTACCGTAAAATACCGCAATATAGCGAAACTCTATAACTCTATTGAACGATTGTAATATTAAAAAAAAAATCCAAGGTACTGAGGGAGCAAAAGGACAACCGCGATATAGTCTTGGAGACTCTTGCGAAATTGGAATAAAAAAAAAAAAAAAAAAAATTGGAGGTACCGAGGGAGCGAAAGGAGAGCCAAGATATAAAGATGGAACACTGTATTTGATGGACATCAATTGGATATATCCAACATCAAACCAGCAGGACCTAAGATCTGTCGCCCCTTAGGGCAATTCTGGGTAACAACCAGATTGCTCCCAGTGTTACATGACACATGATGTAAGGTGGCATCATCTTCTGCCCTCACCATGGAGCTGCAGGAAGGATTTATCTCATAAAACTGCTGAACGTGAGCCGAGGTGTTTTTTTCCCAGAGCCAAAGAGAGTCTTTCTGCGTTGTTTTGACGACCAGCTCTATTTTTAAAGCCTCTCGGGTCTCAGTGAGAAAAATTTCAAGCATGTCAGTTTTACAGTACAGAGCACTCAGGCTGAAATTTACGGTGCTCTTTCTCCAGCAAGGTTTTCTCTGATGTCATTGCAGACATTTACCGCCCACTGAGACAAACTAAAACGATCGCTGGCTCCGATAAACAGATCCACGTTGACAGAAAAACCTAATATTACCCCTGGTAATGGCTGTGATACATTTGGCTCACACTCAATTTGCCGTAGACCTGGGGCCAGAATAGGGCCAAAGGAAAATTAATGATCAAGGATCGTGGTGTGACCTATTCCTCGTGATGAATCGGTTTCGTGTTCTGCTATGACATTGGTCCAGGAATGAGGAGGAGGAGCCGGGACATGTCACAAACATCTGTGGATCTCCCTAAAGCTAAATTATTATTATTATTATTATTATTATCTCACTGTAGATTGACATTGGATCTGACGTTCTGCAGCGTGCCACAAAAGATCTAAGGTTGGTGCGAGGCTGTCGCAGACGGGTAAATCATCACCTCCACCCCCCTCCTCCGCCTGGATACAGCCGAGCCCCAAAGCCCCTGCTGCTACACATCTCTCCAGTCCCCCTCTCCTCCATCCATCTCCATCTCCCCTCCCTTTGTTTCACTGCGTCGCTCTCTTCACAACGCCGGCTGCGTGTCTTTTATTTGCGTTGGTTTATTCTCAGCTCCAGGCACTTTGCGCTTTCATTTTCGGTGCTTTTGTACAAATTCTTCCTCTACAAAAATCACTTGTCTCACAGGGGTTTCACTCTGATACGGCAGCTGTAACACAGACTGATGGTTGAACCAAAACAAGGCTATAAATGTTCAGTCTTTTACAGCGGCTGAGAGCCTGAGCAGAACGTGTGTCGTTGCTAAGCTGAAGCTGAGCCGAGTTCAGGAAAAGTTCCTGCTTCAAAACATACAGGAAAGGAAAGCCTTTCTGTGTCTCTGTTTATTCAAGAACAACATATTAAAAATTTATATCTGGAGTCGGTGTATAATTATCTAGCTAGTGGAAAAGTTCTGGAAATACTGGAATATTTATTTGAATATATATAATGTATATTCAACTGATTTACGTTACCTCAAACTTAAATTTTTTTTCTAAAAAGTTTTTCTAATTATAAAACTTTTTAAAAATTTTTTTCTAAAAAGTTTTTCTAATTATTTTCAACATATAGAGATAACATAAGGAAATACAGCACATTGTGATAATGTTAAGGCTTTACTTACCTACTACAGTAACATACAGTAGTATGAATTAACTGAAGATTGTACTGAATCATTTTGTGACCTTTTTTTATTGTTTACACTGTTTGACATAATCATTAAATAACTTTACCTATAGATATGATCATTTCTAGAGTTTGTTTCTGCACCAAAGTCCATAGAGGAAACCAGCATTTTTACCTGACTTATTTTAGTGGAAAAACCTTGCTTGTGCTCTTTGTTGAACTGAGGTAAATTTGAGGAATGAACTTTAAACACCAAAGTTCCAGAGTGACATAATTGAAGTTCAATGAAGGCAACAATGTATTAACACCTTCTGTTTGGTGTCTTCGTTAAATCAATGATTTTCTCCATTGACTTTGGTACTGGGGAGTAAGTGGTTAGAAACTTGAATGAACTCAAGTGAGACAGATGTTGATGAAGAATTAAAGCAGTTAGAACAGTCCCTGGCCCTGCCCTGAGCAGCATCACTCATTCTACCACTTCCACCTATGCTAGAGTCTGCCCCCTACTGTCACTCCTGCAGGTCTACAGGTCAGTGATATGACGTAAACACTTGAGGAACCACAAGGTGGGTTGTGATCTGTAACAACACGGAGGAGAGGGATTTAAAATAGTCATTAGTATTATCGCAGAATGATATGTTCTCTTGAAAGGAAACAGGAAAAAGATTGTCTCATGCTAGGTCATATAGGAGAGGGATTTAAACGTGAAAAAGATTGTCTCATGCTAGGTCATAACCAAGGATGTCAAACTGATTATGGTTCAGGGGTCACGAGCAACCTGATTAGATGTCAAGTGGGCCAAACCAGTACAATCATAGAATAATTACCTGTATAAGACCAAGTATATTAAAAACACTGATATTGACTGAAATACCACTTGACAAAACATCTCTGACATGAAGTGTTTATGCATTTTTGTCACTTTCAAAATTCATCAAGCGGGCCGTATAGAACCCCGTAGCGATCCTGTTTTGGTCCGTGGGCCGTATGTTGGACACCCTTGGTCTAAACCAGTGGTTCTCAATTATTTTCTGTCATGCCCCCCCCTTGGAGACAGAAATGTTTTCACACCCCCTCCCCCCTCGGACCCTCAACCCCGCAAATAGAAATACTATTGAGAACCTGATAACGTATATTTATGTACAAACCGCTGTATGTGTTGCTGCCACCTAGTGACTGGACCCATGTTATCATTTAAGCATTACAGCAGTGGTACGCTTATGTCCAGCGTGCCATATTCCATTGGTAGCCCTTCACGCACCCCCTGGCACCTCACTGCGCCCGTCCCACTATTTGAGAAGTACTGGTCTCAACCAAAGGACTGTCCATAGTGGTCCAACTAATAACTAAATAACCAAACTGTGAAATCTAACACACAAAGGCATGATGGCAGGAAAGAATGCAGATAACCCCCAAACTTGTCTGTTGTGAGTATCATCATAATCCTGACTGATTTATTGCAGCACAGCCAGCAGTAGTAGTAGTGCAGTACTTTTTATTCTGTAACATAGTCAAACGCTTGGTTTCAGTTGTTGCCATGTGGCTCCTCTCACAACTGATCACAATGACCTGCACCTCTGTTATTTATGGACCCACGCACACACATAGATAATAACAAATCCCCACACGCACGCACACACACACACACACAGAAGACAGGAGATAGGCGGGGAGACGATTGTCCGGCAAATCCCTGGACAGGGTGAAGTGGCGGTAAATTTCACAGTGAACAGCGTAGCCGTCCTTTCACACATGAGCAGCAGCAAGCTGTCACCCTGCAGGTACTGCAGCTGGGACATAAACGCATTGTTGTATTGAAGCAGTAGAAGTGATTGGGCTTGAGTCCTAAAGCACCTTCACGCTGGTGCGGCTAAACGCTCGGCTGTATTTCAAAGGTTTTATCGGATTGATCCGATCAGACAGAAAAATACGACCAGGGAGTCATCGATCTGCACGGCTAACGTTAAACTAATGCAACAATGCTGAGGGAACTGAAGCTGGGCCTCGGCCGAGTGCTGAGATAAGTTCTTTACGTCTTTTGCAAAGAAAGTCTTTATTGTAAATCCCATGAGTAGGGATGTTCGTTATCCCTAATATCGGGCCAATATAATTTTAGCATAATTAAGATCTTACATCTGCAAGCATCAATATCGTTTTTTCCGATAATGAACACCTGATAACGCAATGCCTTGGTTTTATCCACCAGCCCTACTATATTGGTATCAGTTGATATCGGAATTGGAAATTAAGTGTTTGGACAACATCGGTGTATCGGCAAAAAGGTAATATCGGAAATTCTTACATATGAGTGATGATACTGAAACAGCTACTTGGTTCAAATACTTTCACTCATACAACAACGTATACTGATCCATCTTTGCTGACAGGAGACAGACTGAGAGTCAGATCAGTTCTGTTTTGACAGGAACTATTTAATAACGTACAGCTGAAGACCCCAGCCTCAGCTCTGAATACACCAATGTCTCTTCTCAGTTCATCCACCCCAGTGGACAGATGAGGAGCCTACACCTCACCGTAGTTTTCAGACTTATTTAACCAAAGATGACTTCATTTGTTAATTCGAACATCGAAACAGTTTA
>NC_024320.1:41836-44502 GCF_000523025.1 Cynoglossus semilaevis
CTGTGTGGTTTGAAAGACAGAATTCTGACCTGAAAGAAGTGGAAATGTTGGCACTTAAATTTAACCGCTGTTTGAAGAAAGTTTTTTTTTTTTTTTTTTGCTGTTTGAAGAAATTTTTTTTTTTTTTTTTTACGCATTGGTGGATAATAATTTCAGATTAATTGACAGGAAAGTGTCGGCGGGGAAAGGGACATGGATCAGAGCGCAGGTAAATGACACTGTGGTTAATGGGATCTTTGACATGATTAAACAGTCCTCTGAGCTGTTGACTTTAAACGTGAAGACGTCTGCTGCATTCAGATCCAAACTAAAACAAAAAGCATCAGTGTCAGCTAGTACACTAATGCAAATAGTCAGGACCACCCTACTGGAACTGTTTCCGTTTCCACTCTGATTGAAAAGACACTCTACCTTCAGGATGGGAACACTGACAAATCACTGGCTCTGCTGAGGACGCACAGAGTAGATGAAGTTGGATCTGAGCCAAATCCAGTGACAGTTCATAATTGATTACACTTTTATCTCAGGGCCCGGGATTATACGCAGCTCATATACCATCCATCTTAAGGTTTTTGTGTGTGGAAAAGGCCACTGACAAAAAGGCAGCCAATCACAGCAGACTCTGCTGTTCACACCAGCGGTTATGCTAACAGCTTTAAAACTATGTCTATAAATTACATTAAGAAGAAGGAAACGACTTCTCCTACCAGATACTTTCTACCTTCATCTCAGTTTATTTCTTTATGGCACACAACACGTGGCTCCGCCTGAGTCCGAGGACAGCGGCCAAACTGAGCATCATTAATGAAAATCCAACTGCCCTTTCTTTCAGGCTGAATTCCTTTGCATTCAATTTGTTTAACTGCTGTCTTACAACTTCTGTCCTCTACGTTCCACATTTTAAGCTGCAGACTGTTCCACAAAGTCAGAGTGAAAGTCATCAGTGAGTCCAAACTGTTAAAGGCCAGGATCGACTCAGGTTGTTTTGAAGCCTACGTAACAATGCAGTGGATTTCTGTAGCTTGTGTTTTTATGATTTTTCAGTTTAAGGGTTTATCACTAGAATAATTTGTCATAAACATACATCTCATCAAACTTAGGATTTCTTTTCTGTAAAATAGGTTCATATAAACCAATCAATCCTGTTAACAAAAGCCCAAAGAGAAAATGAACATTTTTACCTCAGAGAAATTCTGCAGTCATTCACCTATAATGACTTTGTTTAGTGAGTCATTTGGGTAAAAATCAAATCAAAACTTCGTGGATGTTAATGTCTCAAAACAAAAATCACTAATTTTCACTATAGGGTTTAGTGTAGGGGGGATGAAAAGTTGAAGTAAAATCCATCTAAATGATGAGACAAAAAGACAAACATTCTTTAAAAGTTGTAGAATTTGAACATCATGTTCTAACTAGAACTTTTCTGAAGGCCAGCCAGTAAAAGTACGGCTACACAGAGACGCAGTTTGAACTTTCTCTGACCAGCTGGTTATGGGTTACAACCAGGGCTGTCAAAATAACCCTGGGGACATTGATCGATTATTTGTTAAATATATCAGAGTTCAAATTTCCACATATTTTAACGCAAAGGCAGAAGGACGTGCTGTGTCATGTCATGGGAAGAAGCCAACATCTTAACATCCCATCATCAACTCCCAGTACGTGTTCGTGGGTGTTTCAACCTGAGGTCAGTGGCCCGGCTTGTGTCAGAGCAGAATGACTAATATTGGGACAGTGAGTCAGTCTACAACTGACAGTCTGACTGACACAACAGTCAGATGGATTGTCCACGACCGCAGACTCATTAGTATCGTTTAGGAGAGCGACTGGACTGAAGTTTAGAAAGAAACTCTCCACACGATGAACGGGAATGACAGAAATACACCAACTCTATGAAGAGACATTTTCACTGAGACTGTTTAAGATTTGTATGGACATTTTTACATGTAAATACTTCCACCATTCCACAGATAAAACAAAGTGAGAAACACTGACATCTACCTGCTGTTGATGGTACTGTGCGTTCCAGAGATATACAGTACAGAAATGACAAAAAAGTATTTCCTAACATTGTAATAGTGAAATACACATTTACAGCTGTACTACTAAATAAACGTGGGTTTATTGGGGCAGTACAGCTACTCAATAAGTATCTGTACTACTTACAGTACTCTGGTGGGCCAAAGCAGATTCTGCCATTTCATTTAAATGGTCTGTATTTGTATTGTACTTGATGTAGCCTCGTAGCCTCTACCTACTGACACCAAGGATGCAGGCGTGTGTGACAATTAACCTATCAAGTGCAGAACCATCCACCTGAGCAACAGTCAAAAACATTTTTTTTTTTCTTTCAAAAAAATCTGGACATGGATTCGACAATGAGACTGAATGACCAATGTCTTTTTTTAACACCAATGAGGACATCCACTTGGTGGCCTACACTGTATGGTGGAAAACAAAGCCTAACAGGACAGTTGGGTCCTACCTTCCCTGATGCTGATGCTCCTTGTTCCACTGAGAACCTGCAGAGACACAGATCATCCAATTATTAGTTTGATTTGTGTCTTACATCACAACAACAGCGTTGAGATTTCAGCACATTTCTAGAACAATGTGACCCCCCCCCCCCCCCCACCCCCCCCCCCCTTGTTCGGGGCCCCCAGGCA
>NC_024320.1:45190-56832 GCF_000523025.1 Cynoglossus semilaevis
TTCTAGACCAAAGTGGCCCCCCCCCCCCCCCCAGCCCTCACCCTGTATGTCTGGGCCCTCAGGCATCTGTGTGTGTTCTGTTGAACCCCCACCCCCGACACCAGAGCCCATCACCATCAGTCTTCGCTGTGCTGCCTCAGCAGAGAGCGCAGTATTATTATAATAGGAGACTGTGCAGATTCAACAGAACAGAACAGAACTTGTTGGACAGTATGTTCAGACGTCTTCTGCAACAGTGTTTGTTTGGAGAATCCTGGATGAATTACCAGTTCTGACCTGCCGACTGGTTCTGTTGGACTTTACTACGCTGAGGAGAAAATCATCCAGGCATTCACCAGCAATCAAAGGAGTCTGTTCAGTGACAGTTTAAGTCTTGGGGGGAGGAGGGTGCAATAAATGACTGGTGGGTAAGGGAATGTATCTGCAAAAACTTGTAAAAATCCGTGTAATAACCACAACTTCTGTATATTCATACTTGCTTGTACTAGCCTTCAAGCTAATTTTTGCTTTGAGATACGAGTAAAGACTTGATATACGAGCACGCTTACAGACACCGACGCAAGATGGCCGAGCACTCGGAGCAGCCCATGGCGCCTCACTCGTTCACTTCACGTGTTCGTCAACTTCCGTACGCATCTTTCGCGAGTTTTCCATATTGTGTTTGCACTATTTACGTGATTTTCTCTCTATTTTGTACATAAAGCCCTACTCTACTCTACTCTACTCTACATTATTTTTCATAATAGTGATGAATCCTATGAGAGTGGTAAGGATGGTGCATGATGACCATGGAAATAAAGCATGAAATTGTCGATAAATATGAGCGTGGTGCCAACTAAAGAAAGGATACAAATCAAAAGAAGCAAAAAAAAAAAAAAAAAACAGGAAAGTAAAAAACAAACAAAAAATGTAAGTTAATTCTAAGTTTATGTAAGTGTAGTGTACGTGTAAGGTACGCTACGGAATCAAGTGTCTACGTAGGGGCCAACTTGCTTCCCTCCACCCCCCCCCCCCATGCCACCATTAGCCGCTACAGTATCGTCTGTCTCGAAGGTAAGAACTCATAATTAAGAGCACGTTATTTTAAATCACAGGAATCCTTATATATGTTATAGTTTTTGTGTGTGTGTGTATGTCTCTATAGCAATTAAAACTGAGTTTTTTAGAGGGCGAAAACTGATTAATTTATAGTTATTAGTTAGTTATTTTAGATAAAATATTTGAGATACGATCACCTCGAGTTACGAGCTCGGTCCTAGAAGGGATTATGCTTGTATCTCGAGGTTCCACTGTGACCAGTATACATATATACTGTATATACAATTCTATTTTTTCTATCTAATCTTCTAATCTTGTACATCAGCCTTTAAATTGCGTGGATGTAAGATCATTACGTTCTCCGTTTCTCAGGTACAGCCCTTTTTTTGTTTGAGAAAATGTCATTACAAAGAGATGGTGCCATTAAGTGGAATCAACAGTAATTACAGTTGATTTGCTCTAATGCATGAAACAGAAGGATTTTATCATAACTTGTACCAGTGTTTAGTGGGCCGGATTAAAAACACAGTGGGCCGTATCTGGCCTACGGGCCGTAATTTGCTCAGGTATGGTCTGAAGAAATTGGCTTGAAATAAATAAAGGAGGTGGAGGAAAAGATTCCCTGGAGGTTTGGGAACTAAATTTTAAATTAGTTTTGTTTTAGCGATGTTATCTGGTTTAAAAAGTGGAGCCTATCCATAGATACTAGAGTTTTACAGAGAGTAAATTGTAGACATATAGAGGTATAAAGTTTGTTAAAGCTTTTCAAGTAGTTACTAGTGTGCAATTGTTTGCAGATGACTCTGTGATGCTACAATGAAAGATCATATAAAAACCCTTGACATATTCAGCAAATTAAATTCAAAGTCTTACAGTATACAAATATACATGAGTGCGTTTTTATGCAGATGATGTTGGAATTTACTGAACCCCTGCGCTTTACTGTTACTACATGGATTAGTAACAAACAATGACATCACACATACAGTAGTGAAGAGTAAGTTTACAGCCAACATTAAAGGGTTTTCAAATATGTTTACCACTTTAAGAGAGTCATACAAGTAAAAAATAAGATCTTTAACATTTTCTACATCATGGCCAATCTTTTGTTTTCACAAACTCACCCCGACACACTGCTGTCGGCGGAGCTCTCTGCGATCTGAGAGCTGGCGATCCACTTGGTCTCGCCCACCACTGTTCGGGCATGTGGTACTCGTCCGACATCTTTCACCGTCATCATTAAGTGTCGTGAAGACTTCAGAACTCGGACAGCCTCGTCGTGAGGGATGCTCAGGAAGCTGCGGCCATTCACCTCCAAGATCTGGTCGCCAACCTGCATCGAGGGGAGGGAACAGAGAGGCATGGTGGGAGGGGCTGAGTGAAGTGGAGGTGTTGGTGTCGATGGAGAGGGTGGGGCGGGCAAGGCCTGTAACATTCAAAGGTTCACAGATCCAGAAGGTTAGAGAAAGGTAATGTCACAGACGAAGGTAGTGGAAAAGAAATGTCACGGATCAGAGCACAAAAGTCAAATCGCTGCCTTATTTTGGAGGAAAAAAAAAAAAAAAAGAGGTTGAGTTTCTCTGTTGAAAAGAAATAATTACAGAAAGATTTAAAGCATTCTATTAATGCTGACAGGTTCAAGACCAGCGCTGTTTGAGGTGATTGAAAATGCATTTCCGTGTAATTTCTCATTCTTTCAGCAGACTGAGCCTGCAGGCAGCAGCAAACAGCGGGTGATGATTGTATCCACACTATAACCAGATGTGGATGAGGTCAGGTCCCTGAGGCGTGTCAGAGCACAGACCCTTATGAAGCTGAAGCACCATCTCAGCATCAGCTCTCATCCTTTTTTTTTTTTTTTTATGTCTGCCTTTGTCTCATTGTGGATGAATCAATGCCATTGATTTGTGTGATCCTCCATTTGCACAGCCATCGGTGCCGCTGTGCTGGTGACAGTCGGCCATTTACAAGATGGAAACCTGGAAAGAGCGTGCAGCCTATATTGGCCACAAGGTGTTAAAATACACCCCAATATAGAAAACAGGCATCCCAATTTACAGGCTACTCTAAACGATGCTCACAAAGGGACTGGTCTGTTGCACTTGTGACAACAGGTATATCCTTCACTGCCCACGATAACTGGTGGTGTTCTACCCCAGAGTCTAACACTTAGATCACAGACTGAAAAAAAAAAAAAACAGAACAAAACAGTCCTGTGGTTCTTCTAGTCAGCTGTCCTTATTATTCTTCAGCACCTAGAACCACGATTGCTTATAACAATTTATATCTTCATAAAACTAAACCTGCAACTGAAGAATGTTATTTTTGTAGAAAGTTTGTATTTTATATAAACACACTGACATGAACCAATCACAGCAAGACTCGAGAGAGAAATGTTTTCAAGACACCCTCCGACCCACACCTGGCAAATAAAAATACTATTGAGAACCTGATAACGTGTATATTTTTATCTGTACAAACCACTGTATGAGTTGCTGCCACCTAGTGGCTGGAGGCTTGTTATCATTACAGCAGTGGTACACTTATGTCCAGTGAGCCATATTCCATTGGAAGCCCCTCACGCCCCCCTGAGTCACCTCACCGTGCCCCCTCCAGAGGGGCTCGCCCCACTGTTTGAGAAGTACTGGTTTAGAGTAATATGGACATTGTAAATAAAATGTCACTTCCTGCCATGAGTGTGACAATGGAGGCAGGACCCAGATGCAGCAGGAGGCAGACTCTCTTCAAGTCATCTCACAGGGTAGCAGGAACAAGCAACAAAGAAACAAAGCCCAGGCTTCAAACCAAAACCAAAACCACGACCACCACAGAACAAAGACAGAGACAGAGACATAGTGAGGCCGAGAGGTATCTATACCCAGGGCACCAGGTGACACCAGTGAGATTAATGACAGACACAGGTGAGTGTGATCACACTAATCAACTCCACACAGAGGAGCACCGCGAGACAGACAGACCTCACATATAATTCAATAATAAAAATATCACCAAGAACTGTTCTGCTCTCACTACGTGTCCCTGTGATGGACCTGAGAACTAACCCCACCATCATCAGTGACACCGCGCATTGTCTGCAGTTACCCTGAAAACAACGGACCATAGATGAGGAATTAATGTTGAAAAAACACAAATCAATATGGATTCAGAACTATCGGTTCCTGATGGAACAGAACTGTTTACTCTTAGTCCGCCACGTTAATAATCACCCGTTTGCGTGAAATTCCAAGTTTATTCCAAGCCATTTTATTGCGGGTAAAAACATAAATATTGACTTTATGTGTCGGCACAGCGTCAATGATTCAATCTCCGAGGACGGACTTCATTATTCACAGCTCTTCTCCCTTCAACAGACACTGTGTTTAGAGGCCAATCTGCGGCTATTGATATCACCACTTATTTGTCTGGCATTTAGACTTAATGCTGGGGGTCCAGCGTTTTACAAAAGACCCTAAATGTCACGTTCCTGCCTTATTGCTTTTGGGGCTGCGTTCTCTGTTTTGTGGGCCCAGGGGGAGGGGCGTCGTGGTGTTACTGTGTCTAAGCAACCAAACCCGTGAGGAGCTGTGGCTGCAGCAGCAGCAGCAGCAGCAGGGAAATGACGAACTTGTTTTGTTGAGGTAAAAAAAAAAAAATTGTCCAACAAAAACTCAGTCTAATTTCAGATTCAGTAAAGACTGGATCCAAACCCACAGACTTTACAGGTTTTAAATAGGGATGTCCGATATCCGATATTGTCAAAACACTTAATTTCCAATTCTGATATCAACCGATACCAATATAGTGGGGCAGTGTTGCCTGCTCACGGTGTTTCTCAAGTATTTTCCACCCCCTTAGGGACAGAATTAAATTAAATTAAAATACTATGGAGCACCTGGTAATATTTATTTATTTATTTATCCGTACAAACCACTGTAAGAATTGCTGGCACCAGAATTCTGCATACAATCCTCTGATTATCAATATAGATTAATAAAATTAGCTACAATGCTGCCATCTAGTGACTAGAGGCTTGTTTAGCGCTGATAATGTTCTGTTTATTTGTTGAAGGAGTTAAGAGTTATTTACTGGTATGGGAGAGCGAGTGAGGAGGTGTGGTGAGAGCGCATGTGTGCATGAGGAAGAGAGAGTGCGGAGAGCGTGAAAGGAGGAAAAGGTGTTTTTGGAGAAGCTGGGTTGGGAGCAATAAAGGAGTTTAGAACGAGTTACTGCAATTGTGTTTCAATAAAAGTTCTTCAGAGCACTGAGGCATCTGATTGGTCTGATGCTGGGGCATTAAAGTATTTTTTGAAGCAGTCATTATTTGGCGAAACCCAGGCATTTCGTTATTGGGTTTTCATCACTGGAGGAAGAACCGAAAGATATCGCAAAATATGGTAATATCAGTCGGCCGATGTTATGGGACATCCCTAGTTTTAAAGACTATGTTCTCAGACACCAAGGTGAAACCTGTGAAGTTTGAAGGAGGCAGTGGACAACAGATGAACTGGAAGAGAGTTCACTAGTTACCAAAGAAGCAACAACCTGAGCAGTGATATTGGAATTTTTCTGATCCATAAAATTAAACATCATCACTCATGAAAACTAGTGCAATCATAAAGTTCTCTACTTCAAAAGTCGATTTTTTTTTTAACCATCACAAAAACAGTCTCAGTGATTTTAATTTCAACATTTTAACGTATTATTTTTTTAGAATAAATGTCTCCTCTGTATTCATTAACTTTGGGGGAAAAAAAATGAACAAAAAAGAGAATATACTGTTTTTAATTCTGCTTTTTAAAACTCATCTTCAGTTGAACTTGTAAAAGTATCAAACCACAGACGTTCCTCTGAACCAGAATCCAGAGGGAATAGAATGTGACTCACTTTTAGCTGATGTATTATTGGTGTTAACCTCCTGGAGGCACAACCAGAAACATAAAAATGAGGAATAAAATAAGAAGCTCCTCATCCTGTTCCAGACTAGTGGGTTACCATGAGTTACCAAGGCTAGTTACCAAAAAACATGGTCATTTCCTTTTCAGCTAGAGCCTGGTGTGTGCAGTACTTGTACGCAGCCTGTCCTCTGTTTTCACAGTGTTCCATTTTATTGCGTACCCAAGACATAAAACAGAGCAGTGCCACAGGAAAACATGGGGGGCATTGTTGTGCAGTATGACTCCCGTCCATAAAGGGGACAGCAAAAAGAAGGCACACCAACAGAAACAGTGTATCCACAACTGGGTCTGTCTTTACTCTCCACACCACCACTGACTCCTCTTTCTGTAATATCCACACAGACCACCACTGTCTCCACTGTAGTTTATGTCCACACAGACCACCACTGTCTCCTCTGTCTGTAATGTCCACATAGACCACAACTGTCTCCTCTGTCTGTAATGTCCACACAGACCACTACTGTCTCCACTGTAGTTAATGTCCACACAAACCACTACTGTCTCCACTGTAGTTAATGTCCACACAGACCACTACTATCTCCACTGTAGTTAATGTCCACACAGACCACTACTATCTCCACTGTAGTTAATGTCCACACAGACCACCACTGACACCTCTGTCTGTAATGTCCACACAGACCACCACTGTCTCCTGCTCTTTTTTGATGTCCACACAGACCACTACTGTCTCCACTGCCTTTAATGTCCACACAGACTACCACTGTTTCCACTGCCTTTAATGTCCACACAGACTACCACTGTTTCCACTGCCTTTAATGTCCACACAGACTACCACTGTTTCCACTGCCTTTAATGTCCACACAGACTACCACTGTTTCCACTGCCTTTAATGTCCACACAGACTACCACTGTTTCCACTGCCTTTAATGTCCACACAGACTACCACTGTTTCCACTGCCTTTAATGTCCACACAGACTACCACTGTTTCCACTGCCTTTAATGTCCACACAGACTACCACTGTTTCCACTGCCTTTAATGTCCACACAGACTACCACTGTTTCCACTGCCTTTAATGTCCACACAGACTACCACTGTTTCCACTGTCTTTAATGTCCACACAGACTACCACTGTTTCCACTGCCTTTAATGTCCACACAGACTACCACTGTTTCCACTGTCTTTAATGTCCACACAGACTACCACTGTTTCCACTGCCTTTAATGTCCACACAGACTACCACTGTTTCCACTGTCTTTAATGTCCACACAGACTACCACTGTTTCCACTGCCTTTAATGTCCACACAGACTACCACTGTTTCCACTGTCTTTAATGTCCACACAGACTACCACTGTTTCCACTGCCTTTAATGTCCACACAGACTACCACTGTTTCCACTGTCTTTAATGTCCACACAGACTACCACTGTTTCCACTGCCTTTAATGTCCACACAGACTACCACTGTTTCCACTGTCTTTAATGTCCACACAGACTACCACTGTTTCCACTGCCTTTAATGTCCACACAGACTACCACTGTTTCCACTGTCTTTAATGTCCACACAGACTACCACTGTTTCCACTGCCTTTAATGTCCACACAGACTACCACTGTTTCCACTGTCTTTAATGTCCACACAGACTACCACTGTTTCCACTGCCTTTAATGTCCACACAGACTACCACTGTTTCCACTGTCTTTAATGTCCACACAGACTACCACTGTTTCCACTGCCTTTAATGTCCACACAGACTACCACTGTTTCCACTGTCTTTAATGTCCACACAGACTACCACTGTTTCCACTGCCTTTAATGTCCACACAGACTACCACTGTTTCCACTGTCTTTAATGTCCACACAGACTACCACTGTTTCCACTGCCTTTAATGTCCACACAGACTACCACTGTTTCCACTGTCTTTAATGTCCACACAGACTACCACTGTTTCCACTGCCTTTAATGTCCACACAGACTACCACTGTTTCCACTGTCTTTAATGTCCACACAGACTACCACTGTTTCCACTGCCTTTAATGTCCACACAGACTACCACTGTTTCCACTGTCTTTAATGTCCACACAGACTACCACTGTTTCCACTGCCTTTAATGTCCACACAGACTACCACTGTTTCCACTGTCTTTAATGTCCACACAGACTACCACTGTTTCCACTGCCTTTAATGTCCACACAGACTACCACTGTTTCCACTGTCTTTAATGTCCACACAGACTACCACTGTTTCCACTGCCTTTAATGTCCACACAGACTACCACTGTTTCCACTGTCTTTAATGTCCACACAGACTACCACTGTTTCCACTGCCTTTAATGTCCACACAGACTACCACTGTTTCCACTGTCTTTAATGTCCACACAGACTACCACTGTTTCCACTGCCTTTAATGTCCACACAGACTACCACTGTTTCCACTGTCTTTAATGTCCACACAGACTACCACTGTTTCCACTGCCTTTAATGTCCACACAGACTACCACTGTTTCCACTGTCTTTAATGTCCACACAGACTACCACTGTTTCCACTGCCTTTAATGTCCACACAGACTACCACTGTTTCCACTGTCTTTAATGTCCACACAGACTACCACTGTTTCCACTGCCTTTAATGTCCACACAGACTACCACTGTTTCCACTGTCTTTAATGTCCACACAGACTACCACTGTTTCCACTGCCTTTAATGTCCACACAGACTACCACTGTTTCCACTGTCTTTAATGTCCACACAGACTACCACTGTTTCCACTGCCTTTAATGTCCACACAGACTACCACTGTTTCCACTGTCTTTAATGTCCACACAGACTACCACTGTTTCCACTGCCTTTAATGTCCACACAGACTACCACTGTTTCCACTGTCTTTAATGTCCACACAGACTACCACTGTTTCCACTGCCTTTAATGTCCACACAGACTACCACTGTTTCCACTGTCTTTAATGTCCACACAGACTACCACTGTTTCCACTGCCTTTAATGTCCACACAGACTACCACTGTTTCCACTGTCTTTAATGTCCACACAGACTACCACTGTTTCCCATTGCATAACTTAATATTAATGTTTGAAAAAAAATAAAACAATTACAAAATTATGAAAATATTTATTTAGCACATTCCAACAATGTACAAAATAAAGTAAAATTCCAAATAAAAATGTTAAACTTGACCTGACTTACGTGTACAATAAATGATAATGTACAGGCCTACTTAGCTGCTGAAAGATTGTAAAATTAAATGTTTTCTCATAAAACCAAAAAGTGCATTAAGTCAATTGCCATCCAAGTAATGATCTTTATAACGTGGAGTACAGTCGTGATGAAGTGCAGAGGATCCGAATAGATCTCAGTGAAGCCTGTGCTGACAGACTCTGTGAGTGTACTTTTCATTGTTTTCACTCCATAGTCCGTCTCAACATCTCTGCTTAGAAGACACTTTACTGCTGCCATTAAATGAATAACATCTGCTACAGATGCATCAGAGAAGCTGGTCTCTTTAGTTAGCTGCTCAAACAGGGCAAGAAGAGAGAGAATGTTCTCTATTAAGACCAACTGGTGTGAAGTGAATGTCGCGGGGAGCTCCTGGTCTGTGCTGTATGCAGTGAAGACTCGCCTTTGCGCAAAAAGGCTTTCCTTCCTCTCATATTCAGCATAGCAATAGGATGTTTGGATTTCAGGTGATGAATAAACCCGACGTGGAGAAACTCTTTGCAGATGTCTTAAAATTTCAGCATTACACGTTTTCCGTTGGTCTTTCTGAGATATATTGGAATGCATTCACATCGCAGACATGTTGGCACTTTCAGACAAGCCTGTACTTGCCGCGGTTTTTGTGTTTCGGTGATAAAAGTCTTTCTGCCGAAAACCAAAAAGTGCACCTTTGGGCCATTTTCAGCATCCCTAGTTTATACCTACAGTCCTGCTTCACCTCCACAGCAGCACAAACATGTGACAGACAAGTGCATCACATGTCTGAAGTTAAAATGCAATTACAAATGTCAAATTGTTTTTACTTCTCTAATAAAAGTCCAAATGATGTACTTGTCACACATTATAATATATATATATAGTGATGATCGAGGACATCTGAGTGAAGAAAGGACGGCCAACTAAAACTGGACCTAATCAATCAATCATTCAGCGCTGACAGTGAGCCCACGACCAGTGTCAGACTGAGCTGCATCTTCAGGGACGAGACACACATTTAAAAAGACGTAACCAATCTGCTTGTTTCCTCAGAACCCAAACACACCTTAGATAATCTGACCTTCTTTAACTTTGTTAACTTCTGCATTTACAGTTACTTTACTGTGACAACGACAAGCATCGAAACACAAAAGCCTCTTGTCTTTTGCTTACTGCTTTAAGCTGTCTTTTTAGCTACACTCACTCATCTCTAAAGCTGTTTGTTTTCTACTGGCTATGTTTGCTTGAGGATTCTGTTTAAAGATTGGCTGCTCAAATTGTGAATGCTAGCTATTTGTCTAAAAACTCTTTTAACATGTCTATAACGTGTCTTTTTGGCAATATATTTCAGTTACCTTTAAACTATCTCTTTCTTTCTTATTTGTTGCACCATGTTCTTTTGGTTTGTTTTTGCGTCTGAGCCTTTGAAATAAAACATAATGTCGGCTGTTGATGTGATTGTGGATGTAGCTCACCGAAAATGACCGAGTTCCACTGGGATCAATACACCATCTAAATCCTAAATTTTCCAACAGGGCTAAAATAAAACTGGAGGAGAAAATTAACAACCACACTAAATAACAAAAACAGGATGTAAACGGGAACAGGAACAGAGAGCAGACAGAAGCTTCATTAGCTGCACTGCTCCACACTTCTCCACAGCTGTACTTTTTTTTTTGAAAATATCAATATTTGCTGTCAGATCATCAATAATTGTAATTCCAGAGTCTGATTTATGATGCGTTGTTCTATCAAGAATCAGTACTCACCTCTAGTCCTGCTACAGAAACTCATTTTCACCCTGATTCACATTTCCCTGAAAGAGTTTTCTTCTTTTCTTTTTTTTTTTTAATACGTTCATCCTCCTCCTGTGAGAGATTCCTCACAGGAGGACACTGTTCAGAGGTTAGAAGAAAAGAAGGAAGAAGAAGAATTGGAAGAAATAAAAAAATAAGGGAGAAGAAGGAAATGAGCCCGGGAAAGAAGACGACGACAGAAGAACAAGAAGAAGTAGGACGAAGAAGAAAAAGAAAGGGATAAAGATGAAGGAGGAAAATGAGCAGGAGAAGCAGCAAAAGAAGGAGAAAGAGGAGGAGGAGGAGATTTTTGGAATTTTAAAATAACTGTTTATTAACAGGAGGTGTAAAAACGGTAAAGCACCAAACAATCAGCAAATTCATTCAGGGGCTGTGCAAACCGTAGTTTGCTGCCAGCCACCTGAAAGAGAAAAATATTTGATTTGTTAACAAAACAGTTTGTCTACTGTTGGTTTAAAAAAAAAACTGTAAAACACAGCAATTTAGTGTAGGAGCTGTGCAAAATGCAGTAAATTGTCAGCCACCTGGCACAACAGCTCTTCATGAGCCCACTGTTGTTCAAATATGTCCATGTTGTTTGTGATACTGCGGAAAGAAAAATCCAAGGAAGAGGAGAGGAAGAAGAAGAAGAAGGAGAAGGAGAAGAAGAAGAAGAAGAAGAAGAA
>NC_024320.1:57039-73723 GCF_000523025.1 Cynoglossus semilaevis
AAGAAGAAGAAGAAGAAGGAGAAGAAGGAGGAGAAGAATAAGAAAAAGAAGAAAAAGAAGAAGAAGGAGAAGAAGAAGAAGAAGGAGGAAGAGGGAAGAGGAGGAGACTTCATAGATAAGACTTACTAATGGAAATGGAGAATGGAAAAAAGTCTTTCAGGGAAATGTGTTCAAATATGTCAATGTTGTTTGTGATCCTGCGGAAAGAAAAGAGAAGAGAAGAGAAGAAGAAGAAGAAGAAGAAGTAGAAGAAGAAGAAGAAGTCTTACTAATGGCTTCCAGTTGGACTGACAGCAGCTGTGATAAAAGTTCTTGAACTGAAAAAAGATGCCGTAAACAACATTGTGGAGGTGTTGTTCAAATTCCAAAGACAATCACTGCACATGTAATTTAAAATGTCTAAAACACTTTTCTTCACATTTATTTACATGCTAAATAAATTGGCGGGGGAAAAAAAGAAGCCAAGAACAAAACAGTAAAAGGTTCGCTTAACAAAGATTTTCCTAAATCTCCTTCAGGACTAATGAAGTATCTGTAGACCTACATGTTAACTAACCCAACTTGGTTTTAAACAAACAGCTGGAACAGCCAAAAGGAGGCCAATCTGCGAGGGTATGGAACAGGGGGGAAGTGGGTTGGGGGTGTAAAAACTTTTCTTTCCCCAAGGGGGGTGGAGGGGCGCATGACAGAAAATAATGAGAACCACTGGTTTAAGGTGACGTCAGTGGAGCGGATATTATGGTGGGACTTGAATGTCCATTTCTTAAAGACCAACAAAGCCTGAAGATGAACAGTGAAAATCCCTGCTGACCATAAATGGTTCTTCACTGTGTGGAGCCCACATCACTGCACATTGTTCCGCCGCAGTGTCTCAGCGCCAGTTAATGGAGTCGGGTTATTGCACCTGTTGCATGTGACAAATGAATAGAAGTGAAAATGTGACTCTAATTACGCGCTGATTAAATTTTATGAACCTGACGCTGCGTTCAAAAGCAGACAATTGATTACGGAGGAGGGAGAGCGTTTCTCTCCTCCCCCCCGAAACGTCTCACTTATTTCAATGCTTCTCCGCAGATTGTACCCAATATTTCAGAACATGAAACGCCTTCAAGGCCTATTTGTAGTTGCTTCCCCGCCCCCACTCGCAATTTCAGGGATGATGACAGTTAACAGTGTTTAATCAACTCTGTTGCTGCTGCTGCTGCTGCACCACTTCACCACCATCAGTCTCATGATTCTGGTCTTTTCTTCTACATATTCTGCTCCTCCTCTACCTCCCCCTTCCCCTCTCTCATTATAGTCCCCACTGCAGAGTAGTGGCGGCAGAGACCTAAGGCATAAGCACTTCATCAGGACCAGTCCCTGCCTCAGAGCAGAATTCTGGGCAATTAAACGACAACAGCCAACAATGAGGAAAGGGTTTTAGTGAGAAAGGCCTTAATCAACGCTGCTGCTCAAAACAATTTTATATAGAGAGGACAACAATTCAGAAAGTGACAAAGACAAGTATTACTTCGATTCACTCTCAGATGATGTCAGTATTGATAAAAGTCTTGGAAACTACAGACTAAGGTTGTCACAAGAACCGATACTGCGGTACAGGAAAGTCAATGACAATAAGTAAATACTACATTGATGCCTGCTGTTTTAAGGTACCATCAGTACTGAGCATTCAAATTTACCTCAACGGGTTATGTCAGTTCTTGGTGGAACTTATCAGGGCAGCACACATGGGAAAGCACTGAGCAAAAACAAAAAACAACAAAATGCCCTCAGCAAGTGCGGGTGAAAACACAACACCTTTGCTTATCGATAAACCAGAAAGTAGGAGTCACAGGGGAGACATGTTTGCATTTGTAGCAGATGAATGCAGAGCTATTATAAATCCACCAAAAACCGACAGGCAAACGGTGCCTCAGAAATTTTCAAACCAAAGGAGGAAACACTACAAACCTGGCACCAACACCTGAAGACACCGCAAGTTGATTAAAGAATTCAAGGTGAGTGGGTTTCAGTTTACTGTTAACTTATACTAGTGCCATCTGTTGGCAGATGGCACTAGGGATAGGGATTGGGGGGGGGAGGGGTCATGACCCCCTAAGATTCATAGTGACCCAGGACCAACACCTCAGCCTGGACTTCCACACATAACAGAAACAGGTTTGATTAGAAGTGGTTTTCAAACTAGGCCACCATGGCTAAAAGACACAAACAGAACCAGAGTGTACTTCTAAAACACAGACAGCGCCAGAGCTTGCTTTTAAAATACAGACAGAGAGCAATAATTTGAGGCAAATTGCATAATAATTTCTCAGCAAATGGCAGAAGACCAGAATCGGATCAACGAACAATGGAACGCTTTGTTATGGGACAACAAACAACAAGAGTGGAGAGAGGAGAGGGAAGAGCAGAGGAGAGAGGAGAGATTAAAAATACTTTTCATAAACAAAGCAAGAAACCAAACACGAGAGAGTCGATATGTCACAACATAAAATCAGGTGCCGCAAAACCTCCCCTATTTCCCCCCACAGAATACAAAACCCCCGCAACAGACCTTGGCCCACAAGTCTGAGTCGACGACCACCAACCACCACCAACTGCACAATACCATTTCCCATGAGTGCGGTTCCGAGTTAACCGGATGACCAACTTAGAACAAGATAAAAAATTGTATAAACCTTTTTTCAAAACAGTATTTGGGACCAAAAATGAACAAGCTTTAAGTTGCTTTTTTTTCTTTTTCTCCTAGATCAATGTGTTTCTTGTATCTGAAAGAGACTTTTATTTTTGATTGGATATGGATGGGTCCTTGTGCACCTTCAGCCACAGGCAGGTAGAGGACGGCTGCATGGATTTCCCCGACCAGAAGAAATCTAGACTGACTCTCTGTAGATCTTCTATCAGGTGCCCTGGTGGCAAGTCCTGTCACAGTGTCCTGCCCTACAGAGGTCACCATAAAAGTCTATAACATCCTTCCTTATATCCTCAGGTCTGGTGGTTACTGTTACCTCCTGGAATTCCGAGGCAGGCCATCTGCTCTCTCTGAGCCATGGATCTCTCCAGGTTGGAAGGAGAAACCTTGTTTGGTTGGAGAGCTTGGTCCAACCATGTCTGTCGGCTGCAGGAAACACTTTATTATTATAACTTATTAATGACTATGTTATCTTTATGTTTGCCAACACTTGGAAACACTTGGAAAGTGTTTGCAGCTTATTTTTGTTTTCAGAATTATAGAAGGGACATTTTGAAATGACTTTATCTAGTCAAACAAAAACATTAAGTCAAATTATAATATAAAAAACCAAAACGCTAACATTCTAATTTCCAGACTTTTTAAAATGTGTCGTGTCATCACATCATATTTCACGTCATGACAGTATTTACAGCTGCTCCATCATCCATGAAGTGTTTGTGTTTTTTTGTTTCTTGAGAAGGAGTGCGAACACTCTCTCCTCACTCCTGCTCGCCTCTCATATTTCAGACCTTCTGACATTTCCTCCGCTTCTCCTCTGTCTCTTGGCAAGTAGAGAAGCGCAGAGAGATTAGATATCGACTCGCATCCACGCG
This sequence comes from Cynoglossus semilaevis, assembly GCF_000523025.1. Classification (NCBI taxonomy): domain Eukaryota; kingdom Metazoa; phylum Chordata; class Actinopteri; order Pleuronectiformes; family Cynoglossidae; genus Cynoglossus; species Cynoglossus semilaevis. The sequence continues at coordinate 60,607 of NC_024320.1, forward strand.
TCCGACCAAAAGCCACGCAGCCTTTGACTTTGGAGGAGAAATTGAAGGCCGCAAAAGCAGTGTCTTGTAAAAATGAAAAGAAGGTTTTAAGCATCTAGGAAATTCTCCAGACTGGAAATGAAAATTAAACCTAAAACAGAGCCTAAGGCTCAGCTTCACTTTCCCCTGTTCCATTTCTGTTTGTTTTCAGAGAGGCTTTATACGGAGCCCCTAAGGGAACATGATAAAAAAGATTTCAGTGCACACAAGAAACGATCACGTGAGCAAGAGTTTCTACTGCTGGAGCACGAAAAAGTATTGAGTGAGCATGGGAAAAAAAAAAAAGTTATACATTTCAGTTACATTTTCTCGCGCGCACGAGATACAGCTGGAGCTGTGGAAAACAAGTCTGCTCTGAGGGAAAGATGCTTGATCAGGACAAAATTCCAACAAACAAAAATCCAGCATGCTGACATTATGGAAATAATACAGCGAGTTGAATCAGGATGGTGGCACTTTTACAGGGCATTTTACGAGCTCCATACAAATAATGGAGAAGGGAACACGCCATCTGAGTGACGAAAGACGAAAGACCGTCACTGTGGATGAGATTTTGGGGCTAGGCAAAAGCTAATCCTTCCCAAATGGGTGTTATGTCAAAAAGGACAAGTGGAAAACTTTATATTTGATATCCAAGGTTTTAGTCAAAGATAGTGAGATGTTTGTCAATGAAGTATTATTTAAAATGTATTTGTTGTGTTACAAACACGCACATTCACATACATACACACGGACATACTCATGCAAGTTCAGGAAGACAGAAAAACAAAAAAAAAACTGGTTATGTCTGTCACAGACACGTGCATTCAGGAAGACAGAAAAACAAAAAACACGTTACTACGTTTGTATTCAACTTTTCATGTTTATCAATCTCAAAAAAAAAATACTACTCACTCAAGTATTAAAAAGTAAATTAAAGCTTTAAAAGAGAGTAAATGAATAATTGACAAAACTTGACAATCTGATTGATACTAATCTACGACTTGATAAGCATCTGCTGGAAGATGAAGCTGTGACTATCGGGATCTTGCAGACGTTGACGATGTCTGCATCACAGAGCACTGTTGGTCTTGATGGGCATTATTTTGACAGAATTGGTCTTAAAATAGAACTTTACTGACTCCTAAATGGTCCTTACAGCAGTGATCAGCTCACCACTACACAAGAAGGAGTTTCTCATGCCTGCGCGATGTTTCTCGTGGTCGCGGCAATAGTTCTCGTGCTCTCACGCCAGGAAGTGATTATTGTGTGCACGTGAAACTTTTTAAATTGCCGTCGTCAATGATGTCCCCTTAGGGGCAAACATTTTGAGACGCGGGCCACGATGGGCCCTAAAATTTTAAAAACAAATGACATGTCAAAGTCATAAAGGCTAAAGTGCTTTAAGAATTTTCTACGCAATTTGTGGAAAAATGCGAGTACTGCAGATAAAAAGGCTGAAGTATAATGATAATAGAAATTGATTTTTAATATTTAATCATTTGGACATGGTTGGAGGGCCGGATGAAAAAGCCAAACAGGCCGCATCCACAACTGCCTTAGGGGCTCCATCTTATTTAAGGGTGCGGGTGTTTTACCACTCCTTCCCCTTTCAGTTGGATTTTGTACTGTCTGTTTTTCATTAATAATAATAAATAATTTGTACTACATTGATCCCATATTTGCGAAATTGTTGTGTTAACAGCAGATATGCTGCCCCCAACAGGTGTCAAGCATGTGGTTCCTCTGGGAATCAAACCCTGGACTCTCTACTCTCTGCTTCCGCGGCAGGCGCTTAATACTACTTAATTCTTAGTACTTGTACTCGAGTACAGACAGAAACTCCAGACACACGCAGCTGAAGAAAAAAGTCAATTCTTCTCAGAATCCCTTCAGGCAACGCCTGTCTGCTAACCTGTTGGTTTATTAAATCTCCAGCAGAACAAACCAGAAGATTGTTGAACGTCCCAGACTTTCCTCTCCTTCCTGCTCAAAATACGGAGATTTTGTGAGATGGCGGCTATTGATCGGCCTGCTCCTTGGAAGGTCTGTTTTGACTACAAAGGGCGTTTTGACTACAAAGGTCACCACATGGTCCTTCTCCCTGACAGAAACATTCCAGCTGGAGTAAATATTTGATTTGCTCTGCGTCACGTCAACACTACTGTAGAGCTAAACTGTAGACTTAACTTGCTGATACTGATACTACACTACAGGCTGGCCTGAGTGTGCAGAACTGTTTTTGAGGACATCCATCACCATCCAACTCATTCGCCCTTAAGGTTAACCTTAGTTAAGTAGTAAAGGAAGCTGCGGCAACAACCATTTCTCTGCTGGGATGTATGAAGTACTTATGATTCAAACATTTTCCTAGGACAGTAAAAGCATCACTGGCTGTACTCCGAACCAAACAAGCCTGCCATCATCTCACAAGGTGTGGGTCAATGAACACAGTCGTTTAATCTTGCTTCATCGGACACACAGAATACACTGTGTGTAACACAAACAAGCGGCTGGACGTCACACACACACACACACACACACTTGGTCCTCTTGTATGGCAAAAATCAAACAAATCATCCGAGGGTGAAGTTATGTGTCTATTCTCTTGGATACAAAAAGCTTCATAAAACAAACAACACTAATTAAAGGACAATTACAAAGCAATACATTATGAGTCAAATTTGTTAGCTGTTAGTGCCAAATGAATCAGCACGTAACAAAAGATGAAAGCAGCAGCGGGAGGAGGAGGGGACCCGAGGGGGGAGGGAAAAACACTTGGTGAAAAAGCTCAGGCAGGTTTTTTGTGTTTGAGCAGCAGTTGTTATTCACTCCTCAATGGTCCCCGGCGATTTGATGGAAAATGAGGAAGCCCAGCTGCCTGTCAGCCCAGCAGACTTTGATCAATGAGCCTCCAGGCAGCAATCACACACCTTTCTGTTGTCTGCTGTCTAGTATGAGGTCTGCACTCTCTGCTCTTCACATTTACAACTCAGATATACACTCGCCTACAGTGCAAAGACTCATTTATCAGTGATGTTCACGGGTCTGTGTACAGTCAAGTGTCTGCAGGAAAGAATCCACTACTTTGTCTTCTTACAGCTTACAGCACCTCTGCTGGCCACTGACGACCACTGCACACCAGGCCTGGGAAGATAATCAATGAATCCATTGATCGCATGATAAATGAAAATGAAGTGAATCTTCGATAAATTTGCATGTTTGTTTTCCCTGTCTCTCGCCTCCAAATGGGCTAGATGACAAACGGGTTCACTCTGGGGCGGGGCCACTAGAATACACGCGAAGGGTGCAGCAAAATGCACGAGCCAGTCTACCACATTAGTTGAAAAGCGGTAGGAGCAGTGGTAGTTAAGGAAGCAGACTTGGTTTCGGAGAGTTTCAGTTTGGAGTCCACCAGCTGTGGGCACTGAGCATGACACCGTCACAACACACTGCTCGCCCGGCGATTAAGCTGCCCCCTGCCGACCTTGGTGATGGTTTAAAAGCAGAGGTCACATTTGGCTGTCTGCAGTGGTATGCTGTGTCATAATGACAAGTAGTTCACTTTCACTTTCATAAGTTAGCAACAGAAAAAGGCAACACAACACACTTTGCACGCCACACAGCTGGGAACAAAAAAATATACCTCCAGATGCAGGGCCTTTGTCTAGACCAGGGCTGTCAAACTCATTTCCACCAGGGGGCCACATCAGCAATACAGTTCCTGTTGAAGGACCGGTTTTAAATGGAACACTGTATAGATCAGGGGTCCCCAACCCCTGGTTCGCGGACCAGTACCAGTCCATAGGTCCTTTGGTACCAGCCCGCAGTGGGACACAGAGAAAAAATGAAAAAAATCTAATTTACTTCATTCAAAAAAAAAATCCATTTACTTTCTTTATTTGACGATAATCTGGCAATATTTTAAAATAAAAGTCATTCAGATTCAGATTTGATCCAAACAGAATAGAGTCTGGTATAGATGTAGCTCCTCCATAACAGACTAATACATGTTTCTGAAATTCAAGCTACAAATATTGTTCATTGCTGTGTAATAAAAAAAACAACTTTTTTCAACTAAACAACTTAATTTCATAGGTTGATAAACTCTGCTGCATGGACTTTATTAAATGCTCTTTAAGCTCCCACGGGCCACACAAAATGGCTTGGTGGGCCGCATCTGGCCCCCGGGCCTTGAGTTTGACAAGCCACTCTAGACTCCACGTCTAGAGTCTAGACATATGGTCTAGAGTCTAGACCATACGTCTATAATATAATACTTTTTTTTTTTGCATTTGAAAGCATACTTGCATATGGTACACATTACAGTACATCAGCGGTTACGTGGGACAATATATCATGCAGCAAAATTTTCTATAGTCCCAGGCGTACTGCCCACCGCTACCAATAACTGCCAAATCCCTGCCAATCCCAGGTTTTGTAATATTACATTGTTGGATCCATTAAGACTTGACAGAACAGAGGACTGAGCCCACGCTCTTGTAGCAAACACAGAGCTAAGACCTGGTTTTCCCTCTCATACAGAACAGTCAGCACTGGGACGAAAATGGGTTTATGAATTATTTATTATTTTACAAGGACACCGAGAAAACAAACAAACAAACAAACAAACAAACAAACAAACAAACACAGGAGACTTGCTATCAAACAGCTCAAGTCAGTCTTACCTACTGTAAGCTACGTAGTTAGCCAGCCACGGTTTGGACACGGACTCAAGAGTGGATCTGTTGATCAAAACTCCCACTACCTGCAAGCACCTATTCAAGGTCACTGTAATATCACTGACCAATCAGAAGATAGGAAACCATCTGTTTCCACTGTCGCACACATCCACACACAAAACATAAAAACAGGTGAATGAATAAACTGGTAAAAAAGTATCAGAATGTATTTAGGATAAAGAGTTGACCTGGAGTCATGGGGAAAAAAAACTTTTCCTTCTACAGCGAGAAAATATCTCAGCCGTGTCGGATTATAATTTTACCAATTTTCAGATTAAACTAAGGCATCCACACTGACGCTGCAACTTTAATGTGTGCACTGGGGAAAAACATTTATGATTTGATCCAACAGGATGCAGTGGAAATGATTGAAGAATCGATTTTTTTGTTACTTCAACAGTCCGAGCTCTTTCTAAAGGCTATTTCGTTTTGTATCCAAACACACACGCACGCACACACATACATACTGCTCGCTTTGTCCTGAATTCCTTTGTGCCGTTTCAGCAGGTTTTCCTTATTATCAAGAGAAAGATCACCTGTGCTCTAATGGAAAAGAACTTGGCTTTAATCCATCTGCCGCCCCTTTTGTTCACTTATGCATAACAGTGTGTGTGTGTGTTTTGTGAGAGCAGTTGCCTTTTATAAAATCACATTTAAACTGAGTTTGATCTGTGGACTAAAGGTCACTGACCAAAGGCTGATCTTTCTATTAAATCCCACTGATTGAACCAAATGTTTCTACTGGAGATTTTCATGACAAGATAGAAATCTGCCCAGGTCTGGTTGCTGCTCCTTAAAGGTACAGTAACACCTTACGCATGGCTAGGTTTAACTGCGTCCTGTGTGGAAAACACCTGCTGTAAATGTGGTTCATGTTGTATTCAAATGCACAGGACATATCACTTCACAGGTACAAACCTACAGTCCGCGGGTGGTTTTTGTGACCAGTTTTGTGACTGAACAGATGTATCGGCCATAAGTGTGATTCTCTGTTCCCGGCCGACCCATGATTTCTAACAGTTTCAGGCAGAAACTGTGAAATGAGCAGTTTTAATTATTGTGAGGATGGTCTTCATATTTAACATCTGGACTGTAAAGAATTATCCACATGATTTGCCCAGTATTTGCAGGCTTTAATAATAATAAAAAAAAAAAAACAAGAAAAAGAAATCGCCAACGTGTTCTGAGGAGAGGAAATATATATTTCTTTATAGGTCTTGACTCTGAATGTCAGCTCTGACTCATCTGTTAGAGCAGAGGACTTCAATGTGTTTTCAGGACAGGGACCTCAAACTGATGGAGAGACTGAACAAGGACCCAGAATATTCTACTGAGGCCTGTTGTATATAGACCTGGGCCTGTCCAAAGAAAGGTGAAAAGTCCAAACACCTATTTGCTTTTCTCTAACCCACTAAAATGTGGGACAGTTGTCTATTTCTACAGTGAACTTTCAACAGATCAGTGCATTCCAACATGGGAGGCGGGGTCTTCCCAGGAGCTGGAGTAATTGCTGGAGAACAAATGACTCTCAATCTGAATAGTTCCTTCATTTTTTCTCACAGTGGCGTGTTTCTCTGATTTATGGTTTTATTCACTTTGTTCAAAAAGAAAATAGCAGTTTCGAGTGGACACTGAGGGGAGGGGGTTGAGAGGGGGCTGGCTCGACAACAGTCCTATTTTACAACAATGGGGGCTCTCTGCAGAAAGAGTATGGGGGACCAGCTACAAATGGCGGAGAAAACAATGATCTTGAGACCGGTGTGTGACAAGAAGAATTGTTCTATTTTTTTTACATCAGGATAACAATAACAGACTGAACACAAACACACACTCTGGCCTAATAACAGGGGGTGAAGTGCAGCTTATGGATTTTCGTCACAGTGACTTGGCAACAGAAAGAGAGTGAAGGGAGTCTCCCTCCACCTCCACCTCCACGCCTGCTCCTCCTCCTCCTCGTATGAGCCCTTCATCTTATGCCTGTTAGTGATCAGCCCATCAACCAGCCAATTACTCAGACACCTATTCCAGCCCACACACACACACACACACACACACTCACCCACACACACTCACACAGGCAGGGCAGCGTGGCAACATGAAAAGGCGTCTTATTATTTAAAAAGGCCAAGAGAGACGAGGAGAACACGGGCTGAGCTAGAGAGATTTAAATGTCAGGAATAAGTGACAACACCGTTGAACCTCCTGTTGCTCTTCTTCTTCTTCTCTCATTTCAGGAAATGCAGTTTAACTCACAGTACACAGGAACACGAAGCTCTCTCCCAGAATAAAGTGTATACGTACCGCGTGTCAAATATAATGTAGCTGTACTACAGTACTCCTCCACACCGGAGTCCATAAGCCTAAGAATGCTTTCTTGCTAACAGCAAAACAACATGTCGGCACTGTCCTCTTTAACTGAGGACAAAGATGTGATTTTCAACCTCGGGTCTCTGTAGTGAGTGTGGCATGAATACTGAATACTGCTGTGTTGGCACTGCTCATTGTTCGCAGGTTGAACTATGACAAAGTGTCAACACTGCACGACTGTCATCGTTCAAACAGTTGAAACAGTGACTGCAGCTTTTACAGAATGTTATTTGGGGGGTAAGAATATAAAAGAATTTTAAGGATGCAGGTGGTTGGACAAGCTGAGGAGGGAATTAAACTACCAACCGCTGACTGAAAGGATCGCCACTGAAGGAACAACACAAGCTCTTACAGGAGTTTGAGTGTGTGTGTGAGAGACGGAGACAGTGTTATCGATGTAATACCTTAAGTCCTCCACATTCGGCCGCTGACCCCTGGTCCACGCCAGTAATGTAAATACCAAGAGCGTACTCTGCTCCGCCCCGGATCATCAACCCCAGTGAACGTCCATCATCCAGAACCAGGTTGACCTGTTGTTTAAGACACAGAAACACAGACGAGTGATGCAGAAGAGTTTGCATTTTGCCGTCGCCACTCCGTCTCCTGACAGGCTGCTGCAGGCATTCAGGCAGACACACAGACACAGACACTGAGTGGTGGAGAGAGGATGACAGCTTCAGCCCTGAGTCGGGACTCTGTGAAGAGGAAAGTAAAAAGGAGCTGCTCCTGTCAGTGTGTCGTGACTCAGAACAGGCACCAATGTCAAATCCACTCCGACTCGGAGAGGAACTGTTCTGAGTCGTGAAGGCACCACGTTCTTTTGGTTCTACGGTCTCATTAACTTTGTCTTAACCTTAATGGTAGAGTTTTCTAGCCTTAAGGGAAAAACAACAGGAAGAGCGACAACATCCTTTAGTAGATGAGAGATGAGGGTGACTGTTACCGTACCATGTTACCTCTACATCAGTACCATCAGTACGGTGGGCTGTGATTTGAACTATAACATTTGGTAGATTCAACCACAGGAACATCAGTTAAAACTGAAAAAATAGGGATGTCCGATATTAACTTTTTGCCAATATCCAATAAGCCGTTATTGGCCAAACACTAAATTTCAGTTTTCCGATATCAAATGTTACCAATTTAGCGGGTCAGTGGTGGAAGTTAAGTGTTGCCTGCTCACTAAGGTGATGGGTTAAAACTGTGTTTCTCAATTATTATTTCCCTGTGGGGGAGAGAACTGAAATACTATTGAGCACCTTGTAGTATTTATTTATGTATCTGTAAAAACCAAACAATCTCCAGATTATCAATATAGATTAATAAAATAAGCTACAATGCTGCCATCTAGTGACTAGAGGCTTGTTTATCAATCATAATGTTCTGTGTTCATGTGTTATGAAGGAGTTAACAATTATATGTAAGCAAGTGGAATTGAGAAGGCCGGTAAGAGCGCATGTGTGCATGAGGAAGAGAGAGTGTGGAAACCCAGCTATTGTGTTATCGGGTTTTCATTACAATTTTTAGAGATATATCAAAATATGCTAATATCGGTCGGCCGATATTATCGATATCCTAAAAAAAAAAAAAAAGACATATTTAAGATTGTGCTGTTTGTCTAGATTCTGTTGGATCCTAGAAAATCAACACACCCTTTTAAAAACTCTCAGACTGGCATGGAAAAAATATTAGTTTGATGTTCTGTGACGATGAGCTAAATCTCTCTCTCTCTTTTTTATAGAGGACATATTATGTCATAAGGACTCACAGATCTGTGTCTCTGGTTCAGTTCACCTCCTAAAAAACATCATGCAGTAAAAACACCAAATAAATAACAATAAATCAACTTCAAATAAATAAAAATATATACAATTTAAATAAAGAAAAAGAAAACTTGAATTGAATTAAATGTATTACACAAATTAAAATTACACAACCTCAGATAAATAAAATCAATAAATACAATTAAAATTTAAATAAATGAAAATGTCGACACTCGAAACTGGTTTCAAATCTATGTGGAAGTTGAAATAAAGTGAATTCCTAACCACTTTTGAAGAAGAGGTGGGGCCTCATTAGCATTTAAGGGCAAAAGCACAGAAACCACCGGTTCAGAAAAGAACTGTTAAATAGCTGTGATCAACTCCTAAGATTTTTCAATGCTTTTGTCTGACATTTCATTCGGACATGAAAGAACCAGATGATTTGGTATGAAAGTAGCATCACGTGACCTCCAGCAGCCAATCATTGAAATACTTTTGAATAATCATCTAATGCTGCTTAAAAAACCAGAATCACATAGAACCATACACTGTTTCCTGCCGACTTAACTCACAAACGGATTCAGCTTCAAGATACAGCTTCAAGATTCAGCTTCAAGATACAGCTTCATGATACAGCATCATGATACAACACTAAGATACAGCTTCAAGATACAGCTTCATGATACAGCTTCAAGGTTCAGCTTCAACATACAGCATCAAGATTCAGCTTCAAGCCACAGCATCAAGATTCAGCTTCAAGCCACAGCTTCATGATACAGTATCATCATGAAGCTGAATCACGAAGCTTCAACATACAGCTTTGTGATACAGCTCTGTGCCGAGGAGTTTTTCTTCCAGCTGTCACCTGACTCTCTCTCCACAGGATTTACAACCTGTATCTGCTCAACGGACTGAAGGCCAGAGAACAAAATCCGTGTACGCAATGTTGGTCTCATCCTTCTTATATTCCTGCAGCTGTTCCTGGTGCTGGCACCTGGCACAGGGACTCTTTTCGTTTCACTCCGTGCAGATGGCGCTGCAGTGCTTTAATAACTCTCTCTGCTGATTTGGACCAGAGCCAGCAGCTTTTCTTTGCTCAGCGGGGGGGGGGGGGGGGGGGACGCATGGCCGCCCGTGTTCTCTTCTGACATTTATACAGGACTCGGAGAAGAGCTTTTAATTACAGCACTCATCCCTCTTTTATTGGCAGCTCTTATAAGGCTCACGTTGTTCCCTGGCATCGGTTCTAATCATGAAATCAATTCAGTGAGAAGGATGAGAGTCACGGTCTTTACTGTAGGAACTTCTACTTCACTCTGAGGCAGGAACCGCAGGAAATGAGCCTGATTAGACTACATTTAGCGACCACGTGGAACTGGCAGCGACTAAATCAGGACATGGTGTCGTTACTAATTAAACCCTGTTAATTACTGTACAACAAAACCGCAGGTTTAACCTCAGTTCATCCGATGAAATACTCTTTGTATCAACGCAGACGCTGTGGGGATCGAAAATCCTAAAAATGTTCTATTTAGAACCTGATGAAAATACAGCCCTGACAAACTGTTTAAATGTACAAAATGGAAAAGCGGCAAAGCATTGACAATATTTTAATCCTAGTTCCTAGTTGACAACAGGATGGTTGTTGAACAGCTTAAGATGGTCATTATACATTTGCCAAATGACAGCAATTAAAAAGAGTTAGCAAGAAAATGCTATTTTGTTTTGTTCGATTTCAAATACAAATACTGAGATTTTACTGGTACGACTTACATAAACTGATTCATTCTGTTCTCATTAGTTCAGACCCAGACCTCGTCTTTGTCAGCACAACGTAACGGTCATGTGACATTCAGTCATACAGTTACTGTGCAGAACAAAACTGCATGTCAGAAACTTCTGACGGTCTTGATCTTTCAAAAACTTTGTTCTGCATGGTAAATATTTCAACAGTATCAACGCCCTCCCGCCCCCTCAACTGCTCTCTCACCTTCTTCTCGTCTCCCTCCTGGAGCAGCTGCATGTTGCTGCGTCTCTGACTCTCCGTTCTCTTCACAGTGGCACTGCAATGCTCGGGCAGGTCAGGAGGAGGCGACACGCTGCGACCCTGAGGGTCAACCCAGGTGTAAACATGGTTGGTGACGTAGCCCCCGGGAATTCTGCCGACGGAGCGAACAGAGAGCAGGAGCTTTTTACTGCCCTTCAGCACCTGTGGAGACGGAGGGAGAAAATAACTTCAGCCACGTTTGGAGTTCTTAGAACTGTGTTCGTCATCAAGGTGATGAGACGGAGGGCTGACAGAAACAACCAATCAGTCTTTTTTATTGTACCTTCTGTACCATCTGGGCTGCTGGGACCTGGCACATGCCTCTGCTGTGGGGGCAAATAAAACCTTAATTATCTGTATCTTCATCTTCCCGGCAGTATCTAATATGCAGGACTAAGTCCTCACTTGGCACAGTTTCTGCAGGAGACTCCAACCAGCCCAGAATCACTGCAGTGATTTATTGACCAAACGGTGGGCATGGTGCTGCCCTGCACACACGCATTTTCAACTGCTTCAACTGAAGTAAAACGGAGGACGCGTCTGTGTTCGGATGCAAATTAGGAGTGGGCGTCAGAACAAGGCGAGAGGAAAAGGATGTGGAGAGGTGGAGGCGTTGGTGGAGGCAGGAGGGCAGCATCAGGTTTAAGAAGCAGCCAGGTCCTGGGAATGAGAACCTGCAACAGCAGCAGCAGCAGCAGCAGCAGCGATCTTAACTCATAGTCACTGCAGGAATTGTGCTGATTGTGACGTCCGGCTGATGGAGCTTGGCTCTGTGTTTGTATTCAGTGATGTCAAAGTAATGGAATCTGAGACAGAAGATAATGAGAAATGTCAATGACAGGTAAATTGCCTGCTGTTGCTGCTGCTGTTGCTGCTGCTGCTGAGAAAACAGAAGGCTTGTGACTCCATCACAGTAAAGAGCAGGAGCTGCAGGAGTTTAAAAGGTATTAAAAAAAAAAAAGAGCTGATATGGGGCTTCAGGGAATAAAGTATTCAGTCTGTTTATGTAGAGTCTGTATTAAATGGCCCAGATGGTACAGGAAAGTACTTCAATAAGATTACATGTCTCAGTAAAACTACTTTAAATAGAGGACACCATCAGTCAACACACATTTACCGCAGTGACTAAACAAACTACGGTCCGTAGAGGGAATTAGTGAATTTACATCAGAGCACCACAGGGGGTCTCCATCCACTGCAGCTTCTGTCATTAGGTTTTAATGTGTCATTTTGTCACTGTTTGAATTGCTTTGCATAGATTTACAACTGACTTAATAAACAGAGAGCGAATCAGTTCAGGTCTCACCAGGAGCTAAAAGTTTTCTTACAGAGTTGGGTTTCAGAGAAAAGTAACATCAACGGTTTTGAACAACCGACACTTCTTCTGCAGGAAAATATACTTCAAATACTGTAAAATACAACATCGAGACGAACGATAAAGAAAAAAATATAGTATTGCCAAATATTCAAGGACCACAGATGTATTAAGCTTCAGGCTGTGGCTTAAACAAATCCATGTCCAACACAGACCCTGCCCCCCCACCTCCACCCCTTCCCTAATGAGATCTGATCCTGATTAGACAGGTGGTCCTGGACGGTCTCTAAGTCCATGCTGCTGTTGTGACCAAACAAATAGAGGGGAAGAACAATGGTTTTATGGATTATTTCATTTGAAAAAAAACCAAGTTGTAATTTGGGGTTTTTTCTATCACGTGATTTATAAAGCTCATCCTCAGCAAAAACACCAAAAAAAAAGGGACCACTAATCTTTTAACTGGCTCAAATAAACCAAACAAAGGAGGTGATGTTGAGAGGACTGCTGTGAAGATCAAATGAAAGAAAAATTCTACTGCCAATGAAAAAGTAAACAGCTGTGACAGTGAAGGAACCACTGTAAAGTACCAGACTTTAGTGTGTTCTGTTCGGTCCCCAACAACAATGGAATTCAAGGCAGTAAATGCAGCAAGGCTTCTGTGTGTTGTCCAACCACAGTCGTCCAACCACAGTCGTCCTATGCGCCTGTTGTGTCAGTTTCTGTTAAGCTCTAGTTACAGTTCAATTTTTATTTTGTTTGAATACAGTTCCTCTTCACTGTTCACAGACCTACAGCACAGCATTTCACGGTGAATGAATGGCAACAGAAAAAAAAAGCTCATGTTTATAGGAGTGTTTCTTCAGCA
>NC_024320.1:73750-76079 GCF_000523025.1 Cynoglossus semilaevis
CTAGATTTGTCAGCCTATAAATAAATTAAATAGTTCTTGGTCCAACCTCCTGCTCTTCTTCTGTCGTGTTTGTTATTGTTTGTCAAACAATAGCAAAGCAACTTGTTAAAGCAAGGACACAGAAAGAAAAAAAAACATGCCCTCCAAGTTCACCAAGCAGAATTTGTTATGCAGTAAAACTTTAAACAACGAATCTGTCTCTGTCTTTCAATGGCTTTGAATATTGACGACGGACATTGGACGGGTATGTCCAGGAGGAGACGTTCTCACCCTGTCCCTTAAATAAGAGGTGTGGAAAGAGAGAGAACTACAGGCTTTGATTAATGTCCGCTGGAGGGGGGAGGGTGAGACAACAATTCCGGAGGACGGTGACAGACTTCCTTCGACACCGTTTTTGCAGATGATGGTGTGATGTTTGATGGATCTTCAATCCTATTCTGTCTCAAACTGATTTTTTGTTTATCAGGGGAATGATAATATTCCGGTTAGGCTTAACTTTTAGCAAATTATTGAAGAAAGATATTCAAGCCTTAAACAACTTTCTGCTTTGGTCTCATTCTTGGCCATTCGTGTATTTTAACAGTGTCACCGCTGAAAAAAAACCAGTGAGTTCTGTGAAGGTTGGTTGCTAGTAGGGAAGTAGAACTGTCCATGGTGCTGAATGGATGACAGTCACCCACACTGTGCATTGTTGACAACAGCATTTCTAGTGGAGATTCACCTATCAGGCCTCATTACACTTTTGTTTTAGCTGGAAGCTAACATTTAGCTTAAGTGTTAAGTGTTAGATTGTTGAACATGAAGAGTGAAAGAAAATATGTCAAAGAAATTAGACTAACCTGTAAATGTCATGCTCCAGGTCTAGCTTTTAGCCATCTGAGCTAAGTGTACGCTAAAGTTTCACCAATGGCTAGTGTTTAGGTCGTTGTTTAAAATGTTATTTTAGCTACAGCAGGATTTTCTTTTTGGCCAAGTGTCCTTCTGCCTTATCTCTGTACTTCACTAGCTTTAAGACATTTTACCGCTTAATTGTTGGAATGCCTTTCTGATATGTCATTTATTTATTTATTTGTTTCCCACAATAAAGTCAAAGTGTATAAGATATGGTAAACTACTTATTAGAAAGAAATGTGTAATTATCCGCACCTGAGCTTGCTGTACTACCACAATACTACCACAACTACTTTGATGCTCTAGCGCACTAGCCTGTTCAGTCGACCAGTTAGACCAGTGTCTCCAAACCTTTGCTGCGCCGTGGCATATTTTTCATTTTGACAAAACCCCACGGCACACCACCAAAGAAAATCTCACAAAAGTATATCTAATAAATGATCCTGTTTACTCGAAGACAATGCTGATATACTTGCAGGAATTGAAGAAAGACACACAAAGTACTTCAACAGCTCTCATTCTCTTGTTTTCTTTCTCTTTTCTCTCTTCTAGTTTTTATCTGCTGCCATCTACTGGAAGAGTTTTCAATTGTTCTACCGTCACTATGCATTGAAGAACATGAATGATAGTTTTCAGACCAATTAAGTGAAATTGGATACTTTTCTGCAACACACTTAATTCTCTCTCCTCCAAGTTTGCATTCCTCACATGTTAAAAACAAATCCACTGCACTACAAGACCATGAGGTGCAAATATTTCCTCTACCATGAAAACACACAGAATCCAAGGCATGCCTGCAGCACATTAAAAGATTAGCCCACTCTCCCACTGCGTCACTGTTGGGGAGGAGGGGGTGGGGGGCAGGGCAGTCAGTCAGTCATAAATATCAGCAGAGAGTTTGTTTGAAGGCTCATTGCTAATGGAAAGCAGAACTGTCCGCTGTGCTGAATGGATCACAAGCGTTGTTCGGAAGGGCTGGAGGGGTTGGAGAGGGGACAGGGCAGCGGATTAGGCTGTTAATAAAGTTAGCAGAGAAAAAAAAAATGCTGAGATTTCATATGATTGTTAAGAGGTTGAGGGTGTCTTTAAAGACCTGCTCCTGCAGTACTAGTGTTTAAATTAGTGGTCTTTAAAATAGGGGGGTACGGCACACCGAACCCGGTATGATTCTAGTTCGATCCAGACGTTCTCCTATTTTACATTTCTACATTTTTCCCTAAACAATAAAAAAAAAAAAAATTCAATAAGAAATGTACGTTTATATGGTAAAATGTTTTGTCTTATATCATCAATTTTACATCACGTTGAATAGTCAACATTATTCTTTGAACCATTTTCAGTGTTTATATATATGCATATATTTTTGTTAATTAGGAACACACAGTTAAAAAAAAAAAAAAAACACGCCTGCCCCACGCTGCACGCGCACTTTTTTTTT
>NC_024320.1:76123-109462 GCF_000523025.1 Cynoglossus semilaevis
AAAAAAAAAAAAAAAACACGCCTGCACGACGCTGCACGCGCACTTTGTTTTAGACCTAAAGAAAAGCAGCCTCAGAAGCCAACAGTCGGTCACAGCCTTGAAGAAGGATGCTCGGAGACAGAATGGAGAGAAGTCGTCAATCAATGGACCAAACCAAAGGAAAACAAGCAGACGTATAGATAATCCAGATAATCCCCGCATTCCCACAAACCATCTCTTTGACATTCAGCCTGTCTCCTTACTGTTGTGTTTCTCTCTCTCACACACACTCACACAGAGATATTATTAATCATAAATATTCTTCAAACTCACTGTATTGTCTCATTGTATTTTCTTGTGTGTTCAACAAACACAGCCTGAATCTAAATCCATGTAATAATGTCTTGTCTGCTGCTGCGTTTTCTGTCTTGTTCTTGGTCAGTGGAGTGGAAAAACAGCAATTTTGCTAAAACCTAATACGAGGAATTTCTCCTTGGTTTTTCTCACAAGGTTAATGTTGGATTGTGGGCTCTCCCTCCCTAAATAAAATAAATAACCTCATCACACACACACATACACGTATTTCTGCAGTACTGACACACAGGTACCTACACCTACTTTAAAATACCAAAATGGTTTTTGGGGTCTAGTGAGAAAGATTTCAGGGTCTTAACTTCAGTGAACCGCTGACATTTGATGTCCCCATCATAAGTTAATGACCACATTATGCACGAACAATGCTGATGCTTACACTCCAGCCCAGTAGGCAGAAATAATGCACTTTAGGACTGTTTACCAGCCGTGACGAAGAATGAATGGGTGAACAGTAATGGAAGACCAGACCAATTGGTCATGACCACATGACTTGACTTCTTTTATTTTAAACGTCCTGATGGATAAACAACACACTGCCCCCATCCTGTAGGCTCCGGTGTTACACAGCGGTCATAGTTTTTTCCAACCAATCAGGAAGGTCTTTGCTTCAAGTTCAGTCCCATTGTTTCTGCTCATTTATTGGAACTTTACCCACGGTGTGGACACACCACCTCTTATAGGTAAGAATACTTAACGGAGACAACCGTGTTTATAAAGACGCTGGAGAGAACGTGCCGAGAAGAACACGAAGGTCAGCTGTGTCAAAAACTGCTCCCAGAAGTGACGCTTGGTTTGATGCACCATCTCTGCTCTAAAGTGTCCAATCGCCAGTTAGGATTGGGCCAAAGTCGTCCACCTCCTCAGGGTCACGTTGGATGTGTTTTACTGCTCCTCGCCACCATGGCTCCTCCTGGAGCTGTCATATTTAGAAAACGGCCCGTTTCTAAATAACTATCAGCACTTGGGCCAGGTGACGGAGAGAGTAGTTACAGTAACCCAGAGAGAGAGATTAAAGAAGAGTGGACTTTAAACTCCATCGTCAGATCACACATTCAGTCAGGAGGCGTGGCCAGATGACATCACGTCATCCTGGTTTACTTTTCAGCCGTGTCCCATTTTAACAGTTTAGGATAAAATAGATATTTCTTGTCAGATGAAATTTGCAGCTCGGCGACTTGGTTTGATTATTTTGCAGTTCTTAGTGAATGCATGATTATATATGGACTTTGTTATTGGTCAGACGTAGACGGACTAACCAATGATCAGAATCCACTGGTTTACATCAGGATTGGCCCTGACTGGAGCGTCATCCAGATGAACATGAACAGCAGGGGGAGCATGAGGCGTTTCTTTTTTTTTTCAGATGTAGCTTTATCGCAGCTGTTTGTCGAGTTGGACCTCTCTCTGGACAGACGTAATGGAAGTAGAATCTGTAACAACACTCAGTAACAACGCTGTATGACTGGTTAGTCCCCGAGGTAAAGCACTGTTAAGGTAACAAAGTTTAACGACTGACCACTAAAAACCACTGAAACCTTCTTCTCAGTAAATTTACATTTCAAATCCAGAAAAGCTCTCAGAAGCTTCAGTATCATTGGTCTGTGACCTCTGACCTCTGGGTCCTGTCCATCCGAAGACAGAGAAACGTTGGAACCTTTTCCGCTGTCATTCAATTTCAAAATTTAGCGAGTGACCTTCAGCGTCAGTCACTGCAAAAGAAATCTGATGGACTTTTAATTCAGCTATATGTGTGTGTGTGTCTGTTCCCTGCAGTATAAATGTTAATACTACATTTAAGGAGAGGGAAGACGAAAAGAGGAGAGAAGAGAAGAGGAAGAAAGGAGAGGTGAGAGGAGCAGAGGAAAGGAGAGGAGAGTGTTCTCTGTTTGGTCCTGGATTAACACTGCATGGTTTATCAAACATGTAGCTTTCCAGTAGGTGGGCAGGGTGAGGGGAGACGCAGAGGACGAGGGACAGAAGGAGTGGAGGAGGAACAAGAGGAGAGCAGGAGGAGCAGGAGGAGGAGGAGGAGGAGGTAACTGGAATGTCTTTTGGAAGACATTCTTGGGAACAAGCAGCTGCAGCAGGACGACAACATCAGTCTATAATAAACCAATGGATAAAGACTGACTTTTCTATGTAATATTGACTTTACCAAAGGAATAAGTCCATCTCCTGTGAGCCAGCATGTACACGTGTGTGTGTCTGTGCTCTGATGTTTACTGTAACAAATCAGTCAATAGCCCCCCTGAGCCTGGGCTGAAGCCACACATCGACTGTATTTATTTTCCATCTCATTTCCTTTTTCATTTTCTCTCCGTGCTGCCAGGGGCTCACGGCCCTGAAGCTGTTCCACAGGAATGAACCAGGAGGCTTCTGGACAAAGACGGAGAGACGCCGCCAAAGACCTGGACGGGCATTAAAACAAGCACTCAGGTGGTAAACAAGCGTGACCAACCTCCGCCGACAAAAGCGCTCAGAGTAGAACTGAACTTCTATCAGCTCCATCAATTCCTTCTTCTTCTTCTTCTTCCCTCCAAAATGAAGATGGTACTGTTCAGGACAACATGTGACTCGTCAGGGTGAAAACACTGACAATTCAGTGTCTTCAATTCAGTAACTTGTTCCTGGGGAGTTGAAACCAGTCTGTGCTTTTATTCACTCTGGTGATTTTATGAACACCAGAGGGCAGACGTTTGTGGCACCTGTGGGAGGTTTTAGTTCTTTACTCTTCATTTAAACCTTCACTTTAAGAGATGAAGACACCTCTTCCTGAACCTGGAGGGTTCACCAAGCTAGTCTAATATGTTAATGTCCACACAGACCACCACAGTCTCATCTGTCTTCAATGTCCACACAGACCACCGCTATCTCCTCTGTCTTTAGATAGATAGATAGATAGAACTTTATTAATCCCTTTGGAGTTCCCTTCGGGAAATTAAGGCTCCAGCAGAAGTGCAGCACTAAAGACAGTAAGAACAACAGTAAGAACACACAGGTAAGTAAAGTACAATAAATAAAACAAAAAAACAAAACAAAACAAAATACAAATACAAAAAGAGTAGCAGCACACTGTTGAGAAACCTGAACAGTGGACGTTAGTAGATTAGTTGGTAATTATTGTTGTTGTATGTGTGGTGTTGTAAATTGTAATCTCAATTATGACTTATTATTATATTTTATTATACTATTGTTATTACTAAACTAAATTAGTATTATATATATACATATATATACATATATACATATACATATATATATACACATATACACATATACATATATACATATATATACATATATACATATACATATATATACATATACATATACATACATATACATATATACATATATATACATATATACATATACATATATATACATATACATATACATACATATACATATATACATATATATATACATATACATACATATACACACATATACTTACATATATATATACACTACAGCCATTATCACTAGGGGTTACTATACATTTTACTATATGTGTCATATTATATGGGATGGGGTGTGCCAATACATTAATTATTAGATTAATCTCGATGCGACACGTGACGATTCATTTAGAATTCATAATTCTTCAAAAAAAAATTTTTTTCATAATAACAAATCAACAGGAACACAACCGCTGCTTGTGGAATGTAAGTAAAAGTCGTGCGTGCTGCTGGGACCAAAAGAAGATGGCGGCAGTTAGGGGATGAGAAACATCCAACGGTTGCTGCCAGCGAACAATAGCAGAAGGATTGTCAAAACTTCCACGCAGCTCTAAAAGAGCGAAACTAATCTCATCATCCATCACAAATTTTATCGCTAACGATTTACGTCAAGTGGCTCTTTGGCCCAGAGACAATGTCTCTGTCATTGGTGTGGAACCCCAGGGTTCACCTCCTGGGCAAGATCGAATCCCGGTTTGGGCAGTTGGTACCTTCCAGTGGACTCACCACCCTCAGGAAGGTTCAGGGGGGTTGGTACGGTGCAGTGTGATTTAAGTGGTGGTCTTGGAGACTGCTGCCCCCGCGACCTGGTAACGGATAAGCAGTTGAAAATAAATGGATGGATTTCCGTCGAGATGCGGTCGCTGGAGCCTAGATACAGGAAGCCAGGTTGAGATGGGTGTTGCTGTTGGTGTTGGTTCTGGTACCGGCAGGAATGAAGAGGGAGTGGTTATGCACTGGGTGGGTGGTAGGCCACTGATGGAGGGAGAGGAGGGGGCAGCAATCAGATTGAACCGGTTGAAGAAGTTGTTCCAACTGTTTGCCTTCTCCACTCCCCCTTTACGGCCTGTAGTGGTTCTCACACCGTCCCAGACCTCCTGCGTGTTTTGCCCTGTTGCAGTTTCTGCTTCACTTTCCTCCTGTAGGTGTCTTTAGCCTCCTTCAGGCAGCGTTCCACCTCCCTCTGTGCTGCTCTCATCTCCTCCTTGTTCTTCCTCCTGAAGGCGTCCTTCTTCCCATTGAGGACAGCTTTGACTTCCTGTGTTACCCATGGTCTATTAATAGGGCAACACCGTACAGTCTTCGCAGGGGCAACCGTATCCAAACAGAAATTAAGATCATCCGTTAGTCGGTGGTTAGCTCCCTCGATGTCCTCATCATCTGGACTCAGCGGTACACCCCAGTCTGTGGTGTCAAGATTGTCTCTCAGTTCATACTCAGCTTCAGGAGTCCTTCTCCCGGTGGAGCGTTTGACAATCGGCTGCCTTTGGACCAAAGAGGTGTACCGTGGCTGGACGTAAACCAGGTTATGGTCAGACTTGAGACAGAGCAGTGACTCTGTATGCTTCTTTAACATTAACATACAGAAGGTCAATTGTCCTGTTACAATCCCACCACCTGATGAAAGTCAGCCAGTGCAGAGTCTAGAGTGACGTGATTGAAGTCACCAGAATTCAGTATGAACGCCTCAGGGTGTTGTGTCCGCAGCCCTGCTGTGACAGCGGGAGTTTTCTCACAGGCAGTGGCTGCGATAGCTCTTGGAGGGATGTGAAACACAGAGGGAGATCACGTGACTAAACTCCCTCCATAAAGACAACTACTATCTCCTGGTATGTAGTTCATGTCCACACATACAACCACTGTCCCCTGCTCTGCAGTCAATGTCCACACAGACTACTATAGTCTTTAATGTCCACGCAAACGGCTTTTAATGTCAGAGGCAAATTCGCTTAAAAAAAACTAATGCGGCTTAAACACCCTTACTAACAGAGGTCACTCTGCATAATATCATAATGTACAAAACGAATCGGAGGAAAAACTGTGTAATATGTAAATTCAAAAATACTCCTAGAATAAAGTAAAACAAATGTACAAAACGAATTGAGGAAAAACTGTGTAATATGTAAATTAAAAATACTCCTAGAATAAAGTAAAACACATCTTTTTCCTGCTTGACAAAAATACACAGACAGCCCAAACACTATTTCGTCATTATATCATTTTTGATATTTTGCCATCTTTCTGTTCCAATTTTAATACCTCATGTTAAGCATGTAACTCTTTATAATTGTGTATTAATATTATTGTGCCTACCGTATCACAGTATATTAGCAATAAAAAATTGCATTGTTGCCCCCTATGGTGATTTCGGTATCGCCGGATTCCTGCCAATACACACCCCTAATTTGACACATTCTTTTTGTTGTTGGTTTGTAGACCAATTTGTTTTTGGTTCCTGTTTGTGTCGCTTCATTCATTTTGATGTTCTGTTAGGTATAATTTATTTTATTGTTCAATTTAGGGATGAGGCAAAAATATTGCACTTCATCTCCAGGATCAAATTATTCCCTAATGTCTTCAAGCTTCTCAAGATAAAACTGTATTCCAGGTGCAATGTCTGTAGTGGATTCAATTTTTCCCAGGATGCCCTGCCAATATGACTGAATCCACTCAAGAAGCTACACATATTAGCAGTTGAGCATTTTTGTTTTTCTGATTTTTCTTTTTCAACATTAACAGCTGTCAAAAACAAAAAATAACTTCAAGGCTCCTTTCAGAGAAATACACAAACAGAAAGTGTCTGTTTTTAACATCGCCTCCAGTCTGTAAACCCCTCCCACATCCTGGAGAGTTAAGGCCATTCAGCTCTTTAATTCACTGTCATTTTATGAACCACATGCTGACTGGTTTATGGAGACGGCGGTGTGGAGAGGGGGAGGCAACACGGGAAGGAGTGGATGTCTCCCAGCTCCGTGGAGGAATGAATCTGTCACAGCCAATGACAATATATAGCCGAGCAGTACAAGTGCTGATGAATAAATCTGTGAGACTGGGGGGGCAGGTCAAAAATCAGAACCAGTGGTCTCCATACTTCTGAGTTTGTCCTTGAACCTTTCAGGGTTAGAGGTGAAGAGGTCAAGTGTACAGTCAGAGAAACTCCCAACTGTTAGCTTATCAGCTATTACTTAACACAGTAGCTAAAGGCTAATGAAAAAAAGCTCAATTTGGCTTGAAGAGTGGGTACTAGTTAGCAAAAGTTAGCAAAAAAAAGGACAAAATTTTCCTTCATGAAATAGTGGTGAAAATCTATTATTCATTAGTTATATATGCAAAGTTCTTGTTTTTTTTAAACATATACACATAGTTACATATATACAAATATTACTGCATATATTTTATAACTACTTTTATGAAAGCTGTCCAAAGTAAAAGAACAGCTAGTTCCCTGCAGAGCTGCATTGTCTTGTGTGCGACCGTCTCGGCCTCACACTGATGCTCAGGTGTTCCTCAAACCTTCAGTGTTCAGCTGTGCAGAAAATTAACTCTGGAGGCGACAGAGATTCTTACCACTCTGTGCCTAGAACCATTTTCTCCTCACACAGCCTATCAAAGGTAGCATTCTCTGTTCTTCCTCAAACTCTTTGATTTATATTCCTGCTCGGACCACTCCGGCTTTCGTTTAGACTCCAACATGGTCTCTGTGTCTCTGTGTCTGACTTGCACCAGGTCAGCTCTCTGTAAACCAATTTTCTTTATGGTTTTTGCAGAGAATGGATATTACAGACAAACTAGTAACTAGGAAACAAACACAAGGTTTTAAAATATTTGTTACGGTATAAAAACCCCAGCTCTTGGATTTTTGTCACCATCCTCTCTTATCTGAATCTGCCTAACCCTTTCATGCATGACGGTCACTACAGTGGACAGCTATGAAAATGTCATTTTCTATGATAAGAATAGGTTTTGATGGCAGTGTTGCATATAAGCCTCTACAGTGGACGCCTGAGAATCACCCAACACTGCCATACAGTGGTCAGCCTTTGCAACTGCAGAATAATTGTGTCAACATTCAAAAAGAAAATTTAGTGTATAAAAACAGAACCAAATCAGTTCTTTTTTTTATGTCTAAAAACACATCAAAACACTTAGTAACATTATTTTTAACTCAGTATATCATGGGTCATGCATCAAAGGGTTAATATCTTTAGCCATAGCTTCTTACTAGCTGTTTCCCTATAAAATACACTTTGGTTTGACTTGTAACTGTTCGTTCTCATTTTCTGTATTTAAGCCACTTTCTATGACACCAGATTGGAATTATCATTGGACTGAAGCCTCAGTAACATATTTTGGCTGCATGTTTGTACGTAAAGATATGATGTACAGCACATTGTACATTCAAGGTCAAATTCAGACATTGTTGTTTTGCCCTGAGCTTTGACTACAGTAACCCCCCCGCCCCTGGTCCTGAAGGGACACATGTTGTCTCACATGTTCTCCACATGTTTGTCCGTGCACAGATGCATGTGTGTTTATAGATTACAGTCACGGGGCCAGTACTGTGAAGCAATGTCAGCTCTTTTCAAGACCGGACTCTGACTCCGAGCCGCGTGGCATCTGTGTAAAAGGACCCTGGGGTGGTGGGCTGCCTGTTTGTCGATGCAGTCGATAACTCTGCTTGGGCAGTGTCTCCGTTCCGCATGCACTGTGGCCATTAGGAGCCACCAGGATGGTAGAATGGATTAGACCACAGAGTCAATGTGGAACATGAAGTCATCAACACCTCACTGCAGCTGCTGCCAGTGATGGTCAATACTGACTGACACACACACATGCATACACACACATACATTATATAAATAACTGTCACAAAGGCTAGAGTAAAAAAAAAGTCACTGGAGCTGATGGAGCGACTGACTACTGAGTGTCTCCATTAACAAAAGATACAGAAATAATGAATGGAGAGTCACATGATCATTGATGGACGTCATTAGGGCTGGGACGATAACAGATTTTGCTGGATGATATATTGTCAACGTTATTTTGAAACGTAACCAGTGTTGTAGTTATAACAAAGCACAGATCGTATGAGTTTTGTTTTTGCGGTATCTACGTGATTTTCTCTCTTTTTTGTGCATTCTTTTTCATAACAGTGATGACTCCTAAGAAAGCGAATGGTAAGGATGGTAGTGAATCAATGAATACGAGCGTGGTGCCTGCGTGAATGATCTAACACGTATGTGTGATCGCAGTACATCCACAATATGTACCATCCTATAGAAAGAAAAGAAAAACATAAGCTAAGTTAATTCTAAGTTTATGCAAGTTGCTTAAGTGTACGTGTAAGGTACGCTACGGAATCAGGTGTCTACGTACGGGCCAACTCTCTTCCCTCCCTCCCTCCTCCTCCTCCTCTGCACATGCCTCCATTAGCCGCTACTGTATCATCTGTCTCAAAGGTAAGAACATTTTATTTTATACTATAATTTTTGTGTGTGTGTTTATGTCTCTATAGCAATTAAAGACATGTTTTTCTCCATTGTTGTTAGCACTAATACGGGAGTTTTTCTCTGGGCCGGAATGGGTCATTTTTTTCTGTTATTTCTTACGGGAAAAAATGATTTGAGATACGAGCGCCTCGAGTTACGAGCTCGGTCCTGGAACGGATTATGCTCTCATCTTGAGGTTTCACTATATCCGAGAAAGACCCACGGATACTGATTTGCAAAACGTGTAATGCTGAAATTTCAAGAGGGGGTGAACGGTACACTCATAGAGTCTGTCAGCACACGTTTCACTGAGATCCATTTGGATCCTCTGCACGTGTCGCGACTGTACTTGATCCGCTTTATAAAAATCATTACCCATGAGGTAATGATCCGGGCCGATATAAAGCTGAGAACCCACTTGGAGACAGAGAAGCTCATACGAAAGAGCGCTCCTGCGCTGTGAGCTGAGTGGTGGGGACCCTGGTTGTCTGATATATTTTGTAAGATCCTGCAAGATAGCGCCTCAAATAATAATAATGATAGGTAGGCTATTCTGTTCCGACTATCAGTTGATTTTATTTCTCTGCTAGACATTTGACAATTTATTATTTTGACAATTATTTATTTATTATTTATTTATTATTAATTTATGCAATCGCAGTGCCTTGATTTTATTGAGGTTTAGTTCACATAAGTCACAGCCATAAATGAAATGGTACTTATAATTGGCATAATAAATTCTTTCTGTGTTTTTTTTTTTTTTTTTGTTTTTGTTTTTTTTCCCAGTTTTTGGGCATTGGTTTCCTCATTTTTTATTTTTCGCTTTCGGCTAAGAATTGCAATTTCGGTGCATCACTAGTAAAAATATTCCTTTCAGTTTAATGGTGTCCTTGAACTCCAAAGGTATACCTTGGAACTTTGCCAAAGCTTCCAGGAAATATTCCCGAATGCATTTATTAAAATGCACCATGAAATACACAATCGACAGCATGAACGTGTGAAGCACCGATGTTGTCCACGTTGACCACACTGAGAGTCAGTGTTAGTGCATTGGTGAACATTTGGTCCACGGCCAAAACATCAATGAAAAGTCACCAGCATGATTTAAAAACACACTTCTTTTTTTCTTTTTTTTTGGTAACTAAGTGCTCATTTTATGAGCAGTGGAAAATGATGGATGTGTGAAGCGACCGCGACAATTCTGCACCACATTAGAGTTGAGTTATTGATCACAGCAGCCAATAGAAATTCACAAAAATTACACAAACGGACATTTTTCCAATCTGTGGAGTGCGGCAGCATCAACAGTCAACCAATGATGTGTGAAATTAATTTGGGGAAAGTATGCAGCGAGCGAATTAAGTTATGAACACTTCTGTTTCTGAGGGCTGCACTTTGGAGACGGCCCCTGTGCTCTGTAAATCCAAAAGGATCAGAACACAAAACACCATCACAGCTTTAAAGCTTTGATAAGAAATACAAAAACGAAATAAAAAAAAAAAACATTTTACCAGGAGGATTTTGTCAGAGAGTAATATTGACACAACGTAATTAAAAAAACACATGAACTTGTTTCCAAACATTTTGTCTGCATTTTTTTTTTTTTTATAGTTGAAGAAGTAGTAAGACGGCCGTGGTAGAAGAAGAAAAAGAAGAAGTAAAGGTAGAAGGGCATTCATTTTCTAAGAGACTGGTTGTGTCCGAAATCCGAGATCAGGATCTACCAGTAGATCGCAAAGGGAGTGCTGGTAGATCATGAGCAACTAAATAAAAACAAATAAGATGTTACTATATAATTGTAAAGTGTATAGTAGTGACCATATACTGTAAGAAATAAACCATGTTGTGCCATACAGCTACACGAATCAATCAGTGACCCATATATGCAGTATATATGAAGTATGTTCATTCAATATATTTTAATGTTTCCAATATTTCCAATGAACAATGTGAAACCTAGTGTACATCCGATGTACACTTAGCTAAGCCAGATATCCCATCATGCATTGCAGTCTTGATGTCATGGCGGAGAGGGAAGCAAAATCTGGTCTGTCCATTTCAATTGTGCGACAGAAATGACGTAATTAACGGCGCACAGATGTAGTGTCCGAAACGGATATTGAGCGCACCTGAATATAAGCCGCACACACTAAAAATAAAAATTGTACATATACAGTATAGGCCGCACTGTAAAGATGTTACATAGAATGATAATTTTCACTCTTAAATGAAGTCGGAATAATTCCGTAGTCGGAATGCACAGTGGAGACTTAGTGATCTGCTCCAGGGCCAAAGCTAACATGAGCTACGGGGCTAACTCCCTTCACTTTGTGCTTGTCTGCAGCAGAGGTAAACAGAAAAAGGGAAGTTGGGGTTCCATTCTCTCTCTCTCGCATGCCCGACGCACATATACGCACACAGCCAATCACCGACAGACACATATGCTACTAGTATAACGCAAAGTAGCCTAACAGAAAAGTCATTGATCGCTAGCTGTATAAACTTCGTTAGCCCGTAAAAATCTATTATTTAGCCACATTATTGTTTAAGCCGCAGGGTTCAAAGCATGTGAAAAAAAAGGAGCAGCTTATAGTCCAGAAATTACGATAATTCCCTATATTTAGGCAGTAGGGAATAGGGAATGAGTGAGTGATTTCGGAAACAGCCACTATCTTTTCTTAGAGGTCTAATAAAGCTAGGCTGACATTGCTAACCCTCCCATCTTCCACCATTGTTTTTATTTTTATGGCGTCTGTGCATGCTGTCTGTTGCATTACTGCCACCTTCTGGCTTAAGTTTCATCCAGTTTAAAATTTTTCAGAGTCATACTCACTAATTTTTAGAAGTGAAATCACACACAGAGGGCATCACTACTGCATATCTCTACAAAGTCAAACACCTCCAGTGTTTACTTGCGTGTCTAAATATATAATTTAAAACATGGTTCTGTGTCTTATCTCTAGTCAACTTTTTTTTTCCCCCTCAAATTCTACAATGATACGATGCTTTGCTCAGTTGCCTAGATACAAATGGTGTGTGACTGAAACTCAGTTGTAGTGGGTCCAGGGTCAGTGTTGATGGAATATATTTATAGACACTCTCTTCTAATTACAAAGCACGTGGGTTTCTTTACTTTGTGGTAGCAGCAGCAGTGTGACGAACTGTCAGCATCAACACAACAGTTTGTAATCAGCGCCACAACCGGCTTCCTGTTGTTAATGTTCTACTTGATTAAATCCTCACAGCTCATTATTTTGTGTTGGTGAAATCACTGTTTACCAGACTGTTGTTGGGACTTTTGGTCAAATGTTTGCAGGATGAAAATAAAAACCCTCCAAACAACTCAACTCAAAATAGTTTCCAAGAACAGTTAGCTCACTAAACAACTAATTATTATTCTATCAGACTGCAAAAATCTTCTTCCTTAACAGTTATTCACACAGAGCCAGCTTTGATCTGAACCTTGGGGGACGCTAGGTATTCTTAAGCAACACTTTGGACTAAATGTTGGGACTAAATATTGTATCTCACACAAAAGCTGCTGGTTCTGGAACAGTACTGTACAGAACTCTTCGTCCGTGACTCAGTTATTGCCTTCAGCCCAGCATCATCAGAAGTACTTGGACTAAAATAGTACTGCGCCCACGTCTGTGAATAAAAGGCCGTTTGACTGAAACAAAAAACCTGCACCAGAGGAAAGAAACGCTCTGATGTTTGTGGAGGGGAACCAGAGGTCCGGGCCTGTCCATAAATGGACTGAACCACCACTCTGACTGGCTGTTCTGGGTGAAGAAAGTTCTTGAATTCCAAACTGTCTGTTCTGCTGCTTTTACTGCTGCTGCTGAAGTGCCAGCTTTGTCTTAGGGTTTGTCTCCCTCTTGTCTCTGGTTCTGGGCCACCTCCTTTGTCTCTAGGTTCTGTCTCACCTTGTCTTTTTCTGGGTTTTGTCTCATCTCCTCTGTCTGTGGGTCTGTCTCACCTCTTCTGTCTCTGGGTCTGTCTCACCTATTTTGTCTTCTGGGTTTTGTCTCACCTATTTTGTCTCTGGTTCTATCTCACCTCTTCTGGCTCTGGTTCTGTTTATCCTCATCTGTCTTTGGGTCTGTCTCACCACGTCGGTCTGTCTCACCTATTATGTCTCTGGGTTCTGTCTCACCTATTATGTCTCTGGGTTCTGTCTCACCTATTATGTCTCTGGGTTCTGTCTCACCTATTATGTCTCTGGGTTCTGTCTCACCTATTATGTCTCTGGGTTCTGTCTCACCTCTTCTGTCTCTGGGTTCTGTCTAACCTATTATGTCTCTGGGTTCTGTCTCACCTATTATGTCTCTGGGTTCTGTCTAACCTATTATGTCTCTGGGTTCTGTCTAACCTTGTCCATCTCTGGTTCTATCTCACATCTTCTGTCTCTGGTTTTGTTTATCCTCGTCTGTCTCTGGCTCTGTGTCACACCGCCTGTCTTGGGGTCTGTCTCACCTTGTTTTTCTCTGGTTCTATCTCCACTCTTCTGTCTCTGGTTCTTTTTTTCCTCCTCTGTCTCTGGTTCTTTTTTTCCTCCTCTGTCTCTGGTTCTTTTTTTCCTCCTCTGTCTCTGGGTCTGTTTATCCTCGTCTGTCTCTGGTTCTGTGTCACCCCGCCTGTCTTTGGGTCTGTCTCACCTTGTTTGTCTCTGGTTCTATCTCCCCTCTTCTGTCTCTGGTTCTTTTTTTCCTCCTCTGTCTCTGGGTCTGTGTCACACCGCCTGTCTTTGGGTCTGTCTCCCCTTGTTTTTCTGGGTTTTGTCTCACCTATTTTTTCTCTGGTTCTCTCTCCCCTTTTCTGTCTCTGGTTCTGTGTCACACCGCCTGTCTTGGGGTCTGTCTCACCTTGTTTGTCTCTGGTTCTATCTCAGCTCTTCTGTCTCTGGTTCTGTTTATTCTCATCTGTCTTTGGGTCTGACTCAGTTCTTCTGTCTCTGGGTCTGTGTCACACCGCCTGTCTTGGGGTCTGTCTCACCTTGCTTGTCCGTCCCTGGTTCTGTCTCTGGTTCTGTTTATCCTCATCTGTCTTTGGGTCTGTCTCAGTTCTTCTGTCTTTGGGTCTGTCTCACCACGTCGGTCTGTCTCACCTATTTTGTCTCTGGGCTCTGTCTCATCTCATCTGAGCACAGGAGACAAAGTCTAATAGAGAAGCAGGAGGAGGGACATTTAGGAGGACCAGGAGGTGTCTGTCTGTGTCTCTGTCTGTGTGTGTGTGTGTGTATAATAACGAGACAATAAAGTGCGAGTGTTCACTCTGTGGTTCACTCCTCAAAGACTCCTTCATCCCGTCCTGCACCTGAACTTGACTCCGTCACTTCCACGTCCACACAAACACGCTGCTCAGTACACTCAGGTACACACCAGTCGGCTACCTAAGCTTAATACACACAGTTACAGGGTTGATGGGGTGACTGAGAGCTGAGAGCACAGCCTGTAAAACCAGTCAGTACCAGGCTGGGTGCCATGTCAGCCTGGCACAAAAACACCTTCTGTGGTCCTGTAGAAATGGACCAGAGGCTCAGACGGAGCGCTGATACAGAATCCAAGGCCCAGTCTGAAGCTAACAGACTGTGTTCACGTCTGTGGGAACAATGGCTGCTCAACCGTTGTGCTCCAAGATCAATGGTCTTCACTGAATTCATTTTTTTTTAACTGTGTCTTCACTCTGGACCTTCTGGAACGGTTACAGCAGAAACCCAGTGTCTTCTGGGAGCAGCACCTGGACACAACCGGGGGGGCAAGGGGGGCGTGAGGGTTTCCAATAGAATATGGCATGCTGGACATAAGTGTACCACTGCTGTAATGCTGTAATGATAACAAGCCTCCAGCCACTAGGTGGCAGCAACTCATACAGTGGTTTGTACAGATAAAAATATACATGTTATCAGGTTCTAGATAGTATTTTAATTCGCTGGGCTCACAGGACATTTTTTTTTATTAACTTTAGTGCTGCAGAGGTGTGGACTGGGTGTAGATTTTGTCCTTTGTGTTTGTCCTTGCTGGTTGTCACAGTTTCAGTGACAGAATGACAGGTTCTTGGATCCTGGCACAGGTAGCACAGAGAGAGCAGACGGTTCTGACTGTGTGTCAGTGCCTCATAAAAAAAAAAACACACACTTCAGTCAACTATCACTTTAAGAGATCAGGGTTCCGACTGCTGTATGTCACACTACTGTACTGCAGAACTTTGATGGATCCATCATCAGAGGACACTCTGAGGAGGACAAGGGTTGTCACCGAGAATTGGATTCTGACGAGAACATAGCAGCTGTGGATGGATGAGATGATAAAACTGATCCGGTTCAATCTCCTGCCTGTCTGTCCATTCAATCCAAAACTGTAATCTCTTTAAACAGGAAACAATTCAGAGGTGAAATAATCCCCTCTCTGAAACAAGACCTCAATTATCCTTCAACATCTCTTTGGACCGGGCACCTCATCAGGTGTCCTAATCTGGACCGGATCAGCATCCATCAGAGCCGCAGCAGCAGAGCTTGACCCTGGGCATATCAGGGGGAGGGAGAGTTACTGCTCCTCATGCTCCTGCTGTCGCGGCTGCTCCTAACCAATCAGCTTGGAGTTTCCACTGAAGACATATTGCATGATGATTCACCACAGGGTCATTTACCTGATGTCACCTGAGCTGCCCTTCACTTTTCAATCTTCCTACTTCCCAGCAGTCAAGTTGTGTGAGTGTGTGTGAGAAAATGATGAAAAGTTGAGTCGTAATGACTGAAGCATATTTTAGGAAGTTTAAAAAAAAAAAGTTCTGTATCAGGTCTGCAGACTGTGCTTGGTTCCTCATTCTATTACAAGTTAAAGAACATATTTAAGTCAAGTCCAAATCTACTCTCCTGCGTGGACGCATAGAAGTATCTGTAATGTGTGTGTACGAACATTCCCATGCAGAGTATTGTATTTGTCAACTTGGTGACATACATGTGTGTAAAATTGAAGCACACCTCTGACCATGCGTACACTCAAAATCTAGTGGTAGAACAGTGAAATTACAAATAGCGGTTGATCGAGGCGAGACTCAAAACGCACTAAAACGGACCGGTTGATCGAGCGAGACTCAAAACGCACTAAAACGGACATGCAGCTTCAAGCCACCCTGGGATTTTTGGGCACTGGAAGACTCAGTAAGTTCTCTTACATCCAGCTTCCATAAAGACATAACCAACAAGCATAGCTTGCACCCATAACAGCACGTTAATTCCATTGACAATTAATAGGCTATTTTTTAATCTCACGGTAATACAAGGAAAAGGGCGCCTCTTTTCAGTCAAATGGGATGTCACATTTTTGTTTCTATATACGGGAAATTCCATTTTTAAAAGGACGGTTGTAATTTTCGGAGACATCGATCTGTGTCAGTGAAATTCCTCTTCTTTGCCATGATTTTGGTGATAGAAAACAATCCGTTTTCGCATTCTTAAAGGGATTGCTGCTAGTGATGTGCGGATCGATCCTGAAATATCGATACTCCCGATTCTGGATCTTTCTGCTCTGAAATCGATTCTGAAATCAAAATATCGATACTTTGACTGTGGCTTCTGTTTTATTATGCATTATGTTGCATCTTCCACAAATCTTTCTCCGTCTCCAGACTAAATGTGGGTCATTTGTCACTTCAGCCTTCTTTATACATAAAAAAAAAATCTTTTATACGTACTTCACATGCTGGAGGCCCTGGCAGAAGAGGCTGGCGTTTGGCTGTGGCACAGCCTCCGATTTAGATGACGTTTTCCCACCAATTATCTTCTGGTTACTTTATTCTTTTCTCTCAGTTGAATTTGTGTGAAGGCATGATTATTTATTGACTATAGATAGATGTACTTTATTATTATACTTTATAGACTTTTTGTCTAGTGTGTCTAGATGACAACACTTGTATGGAGTGTTAGAGCAATGATAAGTAGATGGGTGATGGTATTATTTGATATACAGTGCATTTCATTAATTAATTGTCATGATAAATGCCTCATTAGAAACATAAAAATTGTAAACAGATTTTTCCTTTAAAAAAAAAAAAAAAAAGACAAATGATAAAATATCGGTATCTATATCGGTATCGGCAATACCTGCCCAAATTTTACTCGGTATCGGATCGGAAAGGAAATTGGTGGTATCGAACATCGCTAATTGCTGCTACCATACATGGTCAATTGGAAGCGTTTCTGAATGCAGAACCCTAACCATGCATGAACACGGCAGTCGGATTTATTATCACTCATTTCATACTACTGTGCATATATATGGTGTACGCACCTTTGATAAATACAGATTTCTTCATACTCACACTCACGTTCTAAATTTCATTCTACGAACTTCTTTTACGCACGGTTGATAAATGAGGCCCCTGAGATTTCTGACTGAGGAACAGCTCCTTAGATTTAAGGTTTGTGTCTGTGACCAGGTTTTCAGTCAAAATGACATAAGAGAATTCCACACAGAGGTTATACACTGTTGTCGTTGATCAATGTCATAAATCAATCAAGTCGTTGATGCATGTAGTGAAGTGTGCACGAAATCTTGAACTACTCCTTTAACAATGACCACTTTCTATTGCTAAGTTGAAGTACTTCATCAGCTCCATAGCTGGATTTTCAGCCTTTTTTAAGGTTCTGGTCATTATTTCAACAAATTCAGTTTTAATGGCTTTCTGTCAGCAAAGAGGAACTCGGGTTTGAAGGTTTGACATCGTAATTTAAAAGAACATTTCAGGAGTCGAATAAATTATGTCATGCAATAATAAAGTTGTGCAGTTGATGGAAATGTCAAGAACTAATTTCTAAGATTACATTTTGGGGAGAATAAAAAATATTAATGGTTGATACGAGCTGGTATAAAAACAATGTTAAATGTCACTCAGAGAACGGGAAACGTTCTAGAACTTGATCTTTTCGACTGAAGTTTGACAGGTCTCTAAGTTCAGTGGGTGAGCGAGAGAGAGAGACGGAGAGAGGGGGAGGGAGAAAGAAAGAGAGAGAGAGAATGTGTGTGTTGTAGAGGAAACGTGAGTTGCGGCTGTGATATTGGTTTTGTCAGGAGTCGTGTCCTTTGTCGATTAAATTTGGGACATCAAACTTAATCTGACACTTAAATGCATCATCACGTCATTGTTTTAGATTAAGCACATATATACTGTATATATGCACACATATACACATACTTAAACATACATATATACAAACTGTATGTATATATGTGTGCATATATGTAGGTGTGTGTGTGTATATATACTAGGGATGCAAAAAAAAAAACGAAACCGAGAATGAGAAAACCAAGGCCGGAAACCGAAACACCAAAATAGATTATTATGCCAAATATTAGTACTATTGGATTTATGGCTATGACTGTGAACTAAACCTCAATAAAATCAAGGCACTGCAATTGCATAAATTAATATTAATGTTTGAAAGAAGGAGACAATTACAAAATTATGAAAAAACATATTTAGTACATTCAAAGAATGCCTGAAAATAAAATAAAATTCAAAATAAAAATGTTAAACTTGACCCGACCCGATGTGTACAATAAATGATAATGTACAGGCTTACTGGCTTACTGAAAGATTGTAAAATTGAATAGGTTCTCTCATAAAAACACAAAGTGCATTTAAGTCAATTGCCGGATCATTTCTCGTGTGCGCTGCTTTATTCCCCTTGCAAGTAATGATCTTTGTAACGTGGATCACGTACAGTTGCGAAGTGCAGAGGATCTATCTATAAATACTACGAGTGTACTTTTCATTGTTTTCACTCCATAGTCCGTCTCAACATCTCTGCTTAGAAGACGCTTTACTGCTGCCATTAAAGGAATAACATCTGCTACAAATGCATCAGAGAAGCTGATCTCTTTAGTTAGCTGCTCAAACGGGGCCTTACTAGAGAGAATGTTCTCTATTAAGACCAACTGGTGTGAAGTGAAAGTCACGGGCAACTCGTGGTCTGCGCTGTATGCAGCCAAAACTCGCTTTTGCGCAAAGTGTCTTTCCTTCTCTCTTATATTCAGCATAGCGATCGGGATGTTTGGATTTCAGGTGATAAATCTTACCAGGAGAAATTCTTTGTTTTTAAAGTTTTAAATTTAAGTATTACACATTTTGCCAACGCTATCCGTCGGTCTTTCTCAGATATATTAAAATGCATCCACACTGCAGAGACATGTTGGCACTTTCAGACAAGCCCGCGCTGGCCGCGGTTTTTGATTGTGTCATCATAACTTCCTGTTTCAGTGATAAAAGTCTTTCTTTTGGTGGCCAAATATTCGGTGCATCCCTAATAAATACATACATACACATCTATACACACCATATATATATATACACAGATATACAAATATACAAATTTATTGTATTGTGTAGTCCTGTAATTCAACATGTCAGATACTTGTATATTTTGGAACGAAAAAAAAAACTTTTTTCAAATGCCGACACACTTTAGTTCAAATGTTCAACATGAACTTCAGCGGATTTTCGGCGTCTCCTTCACTTCTCCTCCCACATCCTCACTTCCTCTGTTTTCATTATACCCCAGGTACAGACTGAGTGAGAAGGAGGCGCGTGCACATACGTGCATGTGCAGCAGTCTAATAAAAACAGCTGTCAGGGAGCACCAGTCAGAACCAAAATAACAATGAAGCCAAGACTTCCTCATTGACATTCAGAGCAGATCTGCTGCAGCCTGGTGACGACAGAAGCCCAGCACAGACCTGAACGGGAGAAAATAAAATACCCAGGATGCTCAGCAAAGCTGATTCCATCTGAGGTCACGGCTGTGTTCTGACCATGATACTGCAGCTGTGATGACAGTTATGTTAATATTGAACAGACACTGCATAATCAATAAACCCCGGAGTTTGACTCTGTTCTTTTCTGTCATCAAAACAAATCCAGCACCCTCAGATAAAAGATACAACACTCATATATTAGCATCAAAGTAACTTTAAAGATGATAAATACAATAATTACAACCGCAAGCACCAGTTGCAATTTTATGGCCGATTTTTTGATTTCGATTTTTAAGGATGTGTAACACGATGATTTTGTCGATTCCAATTTTCTAAATAGAAAGCAAAAACAAGAAATATGTTTTCAAACACAATTCCTTCAACGACTGAAAATGACATTTCCTACAAAGGCCACGTCTGGAAAGAAAATGCTGACAGCTAGGCTCGGATTGGGTTTGTGGTTCTGAACAAGTTCTCAGTGGCTCCACCCCTAGTGCAGGGCAATTAATTGAAATTTGATTTTGATTACGATTTTGACCACGATCATGAATTGTGATACGATTGTACCGTGAAAATAAACACAAAAAATATATTTAAAAAAAAAGACCAGAATTTTAGCCAAGTCAGATGGTATCAACAAAAGACCACAATTTTAGCCAAGTCAGATGGTATCAACATCAATGGATGTAACAGCCGTACTAATCAGTTAATTTGGCTTACAATCACTTCACGGGTGGATGTCCTTTACTAAGTCATCACACAGTGACCAGTAAGAATCCAACACTGTTGTGACTGTAGGGGGTGCACAACACACAACCAGAGCAGACGGTGACTCACTGCCTCCAAATAACAAACTGTGGCAAACTCAACAGGTAAGAAGATGAAAAGGTGCTGAAAAAAAAAAAAAAAAAAAAAAAACATCAACACGTTTGAAAGCTAAATAACACGTTTTTAATAAACTACATCTTCTTCAATCTTCACAGCAGGTAAATGGTTTGTGGTATCATTAGCTGCCAGCAAACATTTTAATATTAATTAGCTGAAAGCGGAATGAAAAGACCTGGCACCTCAGCCTCCCACTTAATTAAAGCCATTTATCAATATTTCACATGGTAATTACAGAGAGCAATAGAACATGATGAAGGAACCAGTTCTCTTAAAGTGGCTCAGTACCTGGAACAACAGGAAACCACTGAAGATGTCAGACAGATGTCAGTGATCAATAACTCATCAATAATCTACAGACATGTTAGGAATCTGATCATGTGACCATCTGCTTTGGTAGAAATCCTGCCTCCTGCAGGTGTTAACTGTCATTTCAACTCCCTTGTTTTTGTCATCAGTCACTGCTATCAGCTGTTGTGAAAACCACACTCACTCAAGTCCAATGACGAAAACAAAGATTTAGGCGAGAGTTACTGGAGTCACTTCCTGTTACATTTATAACTTTTTACGTCTACAACTAAAGCTGAGTGATTCTTGGCAGTGGCGGCCTAGTGGCTAAGGAAGAGGACTTGGGTTACTAATTACCACTGAGGTGCTCTGAGCATGGCAACGTCCCCACCCACTGCTCCTCAGGCACTTAAAGCTGCCCACTGGTCACTTTGATGATGGGTTAACAGCAGAGGTCACATTTGGTTGTGTGCTGTGTCTCAATGACAAGTAGTTCACTTTCCTTTCCTTCAAACACCTCTGTATGAACAGCGTCATCTTCACCAAACACTGTGTAATATTCCTGATCTTCTGGTCTTTATTTGAATATAAATTCTTTATTGTCTAAATTCTGTTTTGAGATTGTATGTATTTTACCTTTTTTTTGCTGAAAACTTGAATTGAAAACAATTCTGTTTTGAGATTGAAGACATCTATTGTATTGTATGTATTTTACCTTTTTTTGCTGAAAACTTGAATTGAAAACTTTTAGTTTTAACTTTTATTTTTATTTTGGCTAACTTTTAGATTTATACATACATACGTTAGTCAAGGTAATTTTTGAATTAAATTTTAAATTTTCCTCGGCTAACTTTTAGCCATTTTCATCATCTTTAGATTTATACATGCATGTTAGTCGAAGTATTTTTTGAATTAAATTTTAAATTTTCCTCTAAAAGCCAAATAGAAAGAAAACTAATATTTTAGCTAACGTTAGCTTTGACCTTTGTATCAGGCGTATTGTAGCTGATGTTAGCTCTGGTATCTGTAATAGGACTGTTGTAGCTAATGTTAGCTCTGACCTCTGGGTCAGGCCTGTTGTAACTAATGTTAGCTCTGGTGTCTGAACCAGGACTATTGTAGCTAATGTTAGCTCTGGGGTCTGTACCAGGACTGTTGCAGCTAATGTTAGCTCTGGTGTCTGTACCAGGACTGTTGCAGCTAATGTTAGCTCTGGTGTCTGAACCAGGACTATTGTAGCTAATGTTAGCTCTGACCTCTGGGTCAGGCCTGTTGTAACTAATGTTAGCTCTGGTGTCTGTACCCGGACTGTTGTAGCTAATGTTAGCTCTGGGGTGAAAAAAAAAAAGATTTTCTTTAGTGTCACCTATTCTGTAAATAATCAAAATCTGCTCTACAAATTCTGTACTTCGTCTTTTTGTCGGCATCATGTATCTGCAAGGCTTCTATCACTGTCTTGTGTTTCACCACATTATTTTTATACATTTACTACAAATACAATCTCTTTACCCTAAAAAAAACCCCTCACACAAATGATGTTGTGTTTTCTATAATTCCATTGTCTCCATCCGTCACAACACAGCCAAGGTAATCAGGAACCAATCCAACCTCCTGCCTCAGGGTCAAACCTTGATTTTCCTTCATTCTCTAAAACACTCGTCTTTTTCGGACTCTTCTGTGTTCTCTCTTCTCTCTTTGCCAACTCTTCACTCCGCAGCCAAAAGAACCAAACAAACAAACCCTCTGTCTCAACTGCAGCTCCACCACCTTTTCCACCCTCCCGTCGTCTCTCTTTTCTGATTAAAAGCTGGACCGACTCACACTCATCCACTTTAGGGAGTTGTCTGGGAAATGTTCTTCTTTTTCTTGCACTTTTAAAACTTTTGGCCAAACTGCAGCCGATGGAAAAATGTCAAAATTCTCACACCGCAGGACAGGATGTAATTTTTTATTTCTTCCTCCGACCTTGAAGCAGAAAGTTAACGCTGCCAAAAAAATTGTAAGAGGCATCAGTGGAAAAAGTGCTGAGTGAAGCAAACGTTAACAGGGACTCGTTTTCTAACTGGAAGGTGTCCAGTGCTGCTGGAGCCGGAGGCCAAATCAGCTGCAGGAGCAGTTAGGTGTTAAGTGCTCCTCCTGGGGCTGAAGGGTGTTGATGAGGAGCTGAAGGAGCTCCAGGGAGAACGCACTTTATTTAATCAGTTTCACAGCCGTGCCATCTCCTCAGTCTGCTCCTCGCTGTTACCAACAGACAGCTGTTGTGTTTTGGAAGAGGCTAACAAGGGTCCAGTCACAGCCGCGCATTTTATTATATATGAAAATACACAACGAACCGCGGTCAGTCCTGGAGCCACGGTTTTATCAAAATTTTACTTTGGGATGTTTTGATGACTCAGCGTTTTCTTTGTTTCATCATTTACTTCGTCTTCGTGCGTCATTAAAGCCCAGGTACCATCTAGGTTCTTTTTGAAAACTTTGACTCATCTTGGTAAACGTTTACCAAAGAACATAAATGTTTTATCAGGAATTAAAGACATGAAAGAATGAAAAAGTGCTCATTATTGACCCAGGTGGACATGTGTCCTAACAGCTCAGGTTTGGTTGGTCCCAGTTAGAAGACAATACTCTCTTTCCCCTTGTGTTTTTTTTTTTGATCCCTAAGGATTTGCCTATTTGTACTCAGGTATGGCTTTTGAATTTTCTGCCTGAGATCAGAATCAGAGCCTCAACCTCAGGCTCAAAAAAACAGGATCCATGTCTCTGTCCTGTCACATTCACTGACTGACCCAGCATGTCACACAGGAGATGATAAGATTTAAAAAAAAAAAAAAAAAGAATCTGAGTTGAAGAGGCGACAGGGAGCAGGTCCAAGGAGGACCCCGAGGAGGAAGAGAACAAGGAAATACAGCTGCAGGTCACTGTCTCTCCTCATCTCATTAAATCTCCTCTGATCAGATCCAACCATGCGGCTTGGACAGATAGAAGCTCTGTAACACACAGATGTGTTGAGCACAGCAGTTTCCTGCTGCAGACTGAACAGCCAGCCCGGCTCTTCATCGTCTTCACAGTTTGGTTGTTTTACGGACGACAAAGCCACAAATCAATCACACAAATTATTTTCTTGTTGCAACCTGGCTTTGATGAAACGACTGTTTGCTGATTCACTGGTGATGAAGCCACTTGTGACGACATGGCTCTAGTCTGATCCTCAGTGTATGCGTCATTTCACGGTCCGAGCTCTGCTCCCACTGAGTGGATGAAAGCACCAATCAAAGCTGCTGTGGTGTGAAAGACAGTGATCAGAATCCTGAGGAGAGTCATCAGGCAGCTCCACAGGTCCATAAAAATTCTGACAGACACTTAAGTTTGGTCCGTGCTGCCTCCCTGACCTGGCGCCTGATGTACTTAACGTGCGTAGATTTCATCGTGAAAGGGGGCGTACGCAAAAAAATCCAGAAACTGTCGTAGGTATGGAAAAATTCTGACGTATCAAAGTGTGTCTACGCAGGAATCCAAGTACGTTTTGTTTGTAAATCACATCGTGGCATTGAGCGCACGTGCAAAATCACCACACCACGCCCCTACTTACATGTGCAAATATATTTAAAGAGGCCGTGATTCCCATGATCTGCAGGTGAATTCTTCATGAAGAAAAAAAGGTTTTATACTTTTAAGACTTTATTTTGTGCGTTTGCAACTTTGATACATCACGCCCCGGAATTGTTCCGTACCT
Source organism: Cynoglossus semilaevis (assembly GCF_000523025.1). Lineage (NCBI taxonomy): Eukaryota > Metazoa > Chordata > Actinopteri > Pleuronectiformes > Cynoglossidae > Cynoglossus > Cynoglossus semilaevis. Next base: position 100,869 of record NC_024320.1, read on the forward strand.
ACGACAGCTTCTGGATTTTTTTCATACCGCCCCTTTTTCACGATGAAATCTGCACGTTTAGAACATCAGGCTCCTGCTCTCCAACATCTGTTTGAGACGTCTCATCAACAAGAATTATTGTGGCGTAAACAACAAGGAAGCTAATAATCTTTCAGATGGAGATGGGAAATTAGGAGAATGAGGGAGGATTCTGGAGTTGTTGTTGTTCAAACAAATCTGTTGGCTGTTGAAGAAGGACTTCAAAATAAATCAATCCACGTCACTCCTTGACTATAAGGACCTAGTGTCCTAGTGAATGTGACATTCAAGGGGACAGTTTCTCTACATGTTTACAGCTAAGTGCATGTTTAATCATGGAAAAAAATATAGATTTGTGTCTCAAAACAAACTGTTCTGATGTCTAACCCACTGTGATCAATGAAGCCGTCCACATTGGCTCCAACTTCCAGTTCCAGTTGTGGAGATTCCCTGCCGTCCTACAGTTACCTGTCGTGACGATCCACGGCCAGGCTCACCGGCTCTGTGGACGAGATTCCTCTCGCTGTTTTTGAGGAGAGTTCCTGCAGTTTTCGGCTCAGCCTTTCCGCTCCTGATTTGGCTCCGCTGCCCAGAGGGAATCCGCCGCGGTGACGTCACCCCCGCGGGATTCCCTATCAAGTCGGAGTAGCCGCTTTAGCCATTGGATCTCTAAACGGAGATCACGTTTGTCATGTTTGTCTCGTTTTTTGACTTTTTGCTCCAAGCGGAGACTCCCTTTGTTCAAGGACTTTTCCATTATCAAGACGCCTGTTTAGACTCCGCGTGCATTTGAGAGACTTCCTTTTTATTTCATGTGGAGATTCCTTTGTTGACAGACTCCTTCAGTATAAGAGGTGCTCGGAGAGTATTTGTACCTGCTGATCCAGCAACAAACCTTTGAAAGAGCTTTTGCCTTAGTGTGTTGCATTTGGGTCCAAAGGCCTGACATTCCCGACACTTCACGTAGATGTCAAGGAACCAAATATATCAGATTCAATCTCCACACCACCTTAAGTACACACATACACACAGTTGTACAGGGTTGAAGAGTTCTGTTAGGCAACTGGACGTGAATTTTCTAAAAGAAGACGTTTCACCTCTCATCCAAGAGGCTTCTTTAGTTCTGGGTGTGAAAGAATAAAGCTACTTCAGCTCCCCCCCGTTGGGTGGGGCCTTAGGGTCAATTGGGAAAGTGTAAACAGTCGTTAAGAGTCTGATGGGTCATTGTAATCCTCATCAGAACGGTTTCGGTCACCTGCCTCTTTGTTACGTGAAACTGAGGAGAATCTTTTAGTTGGCGCAAGCTCATGTAGCAGGGAATCGTGAGCCCAGCGGCAAATCTCCATCATGTGCACTGGGAGAAGAGTGCAGCGAGTCACAAGCCGGGCCGCCTGGGACTTACTGTCCAGACACGTCTTCTGAGTAATGGTCCAATGACGATGGGAACGATGACACCGCACCCAAGTCAAAGAAGCCGAACGTATCGGTAAGTTTCAACTTTTTTTTGTGTGTCCAAGACGGCGCTTAATTTTTTTTACTTGAACACATTGTAAATATTTGTTGTAACGTTATATTACCATCTAGAAAGCTTTCTGTATTGTCGGTTTAATTTAGAGCGTCAGCCGACATTATTTGTTTCATGTAACGGTGGGTCAAACATGACAGTGTATCGCTATCGCTTTACTACAATTCCCAGCGCGGCGTGCCACACCGGATCACTCTCCAGTGCTAAACCTCCCCCTTTCAAAACACTCCAAAGAGACCCAGACATCACCATCCTTTCAGCAGACAAAGGTAGGTACCGCGCTGAGGTCAAAACTCTTCTCAGTGACTCAGCCACTTATGAATCCCTGTAGAAAGATCCCACCAGAAGCTACAAAAAAAAAAGAAGGTAATCAGCTGCCTCCAACAGCTGGAAAAGGATAAAGCCATCGATAAACCTCTGTACCACCCCGGCTATATCCGGGAAAAGCCATTCCCTGTATTTGTGGTCTCCCCAAAATCTACAAGGAAGGAGCTCCATTCAGACCCATTATCAGCAGCATCAATTCAGTCACTATACCATACCACTGATAACATCGCCAAACACCTAGCCTCCATCCTTTCACCATTGGTTGGGGACACACCTCACCACATAGCCAACTCACAGGACTTCGCCAACAAGATAAGGGGCCTAAAACTGGACACGGACGAGACCGTGGTTTCCTACGATGTCACATCACTTTTTACATGCATCTCCACCACAGAAGCAGTAGCAACAGTGAGGATGCGCTTACTACAAAATCACACCCTGCCAAGTAAGAACTAACCTGACCATTGACCACATTTGTGCCCTTCAGGATTTCTGCCTCACCACCACTTACTCCCGGTTCAACAAGTCTTTTTACAAACAGAAGGATGGCTGCGCTATGGGCTCTCCTGTGTCTCCCACAGTGGCGAACATCACCCAGTTACTGGTCCCGGTATGTGGACGACACTTGGGTCAAAATCCAAGGTCCATGAGGTCAACAACTTCACAGACCACATCAACGCGGTAGACAGGAAAGTTAAGTTCACCAGAGAAGATGTGAAAAACAACAGCCTTGCTTTCCTGGACTGTGCGGTTCACATCACAGAGGACAGACAACTCAACATAGTTTTGATTCACACCACCCACTGGAGCACAAATTAGCGCAACAAAAAGAGGCCCACAAAGAGGGAGGACAATAGGAGGGGGAATGTCGTCATTCCATACATTTCAGGAGTTTCTGAAAAACTTTGGAGGATCTTTGACCAACACCAGATCCCGGTACACTTAAAACCCAGTAACATCCTAAGACAAAAAACTGGTTCATCCCAACGACAGGACTCCAAGAAACAAGCTGGACCATGTGGTTTATGTCGTTCAGTGCAGTGAGGAGTGTACGGACCTGTACATTGGGGAGACCAAACAACCACTACACAGACGCATGGCCCAACACAGGAGGGCCAACTCCTCAGGACAGGACTCAGCTGTTCACATACACCTCAAGGACAAAACACACTCCTTTGAAGACAACAATGTACACATTTTGGCCAGGGAAGACAGATGGTTTGAGAGAGGGGCCATTTTTGTCAACCTGGAAAAACCATCACTCAACAGAGGAGGTGGACTCAGATACAACCCATATACAAAGACCACTTAAAAAAACAAAACAAACAACTAGCAGCTCATGTTGTCATGGTGACTTTGCAGATGTATTAAATGTACATCATTTGAATGTGGGGAAAAAATCAATCGATTCATCATCAAAACATAGTGACAGCCGTGTAAGAATATTCACAGTGGAGAACCCTCTCTTCTATTTCATTGTAAACCGTGGTTGCAATACAATAAAGGCTATTCTATTCTATTTTATTCTCTGTGTGTGTGTGTGAATAAAAGTTAGTACTTAACACAAACCTTATTCCAAGTTGGTACAGTTTCCAAGGAAACAAATGGTGTACAAATGTTTGTCGATACACTTCAACAGTTACCAGTTATAACAAAAGCTACTTTAACGTTTTATTTAGTGTCAAATCTACCTGTATCTTTGTCGACCATTAAACTAAGTATCAATCAGTTAGAGCAGTGGTCCCCAACTGGGACCACTGGATTGTTTGCCGAAAACGAAAAAAACCAAATATGAGGAAACCAAGGCCAAAAACCGAAACACCGAAAGAAATTATTATGCCAATTATTAGTACCGTCGCATTTATGGCTAGGACTGAAAAATCAATAAAATAAAATAAAATGAATAAAATCAAGGCACTGCAATTGCATAAATGAATAAATAAATTTAAAAATGTCAAAATAATTAATTGTGAAATATCTAGCAGAGAAATAAAATTAACTGACAGTCACATAGGAAGTCAGAACAGAATAGTCTGCATATTATTAATATTTGAGGAACTCTCTGTAAAGAGCTCACAGAACGCCCTCATCTGGCACACTGCTCTCTTCCTCCTGCGCTGTGCATTCTCCATTTCCAAGCAACTTCGCATTTATCGCACCACGGATCATTTGATCGATCAGTGATCTTTGTAACACGTATCAAGTACAGTGACGACGAGATCAGGGGGAACCGAATAGATTTGTGTGAAACGTGTGTTGACAGACTCTATGACTGTTCACCCCCTCTTGAAACTTCAGCATTACATGTTGTGCAAATCGCAATCCGTGGTCTCTTTCTCAGATATATTGAAATACGTCCACACGGCAGAAATGTTGGCTTTCAGACAAGCCCGCGCTGGCTGGGTTTTTGCTTGTGTCATCATAACTTTCTGTTTCAGCCGTGTTGTTTCGGTGATAGTCTTTCGGCCGAAAATGCGCTTTAGGGTCATTTTCTAAAGGAGGCTGTGCGAGGAACGTCAGGTTACCTTCACTACAGACAACGCTAGTAACGTCAAAAAGGCTGTGGAGCTAAAGGACGTTTTGTTACAACAACGAAAACCTGTGCTTAAGTTTCAAATGGGCTATGATTTGTACCCTACCACAACTTTCTCTAAAAATGTGTCAATCACACCAAAAGCAATACAAAGGTTACCATCAAGTACTATCAAGTTGTTCTTCCATAGTCTCTCTCTAAATGAGTCCGCAGAAATGCCTTCAAGTTGTCTCCATTTGAACATAAACACCCTTATTCTTAGAAATATCTTTTTGATATTAGGTTACAAAAAAACATTAAGTAAACTTCAGGTTTTGTATTTTAATGTTTTGAGTTGAGAAACAAACTATCGTTATTCTCCGTGTTTTCGTTGAGTTGAGAAACATACAAACTATCGTTATTCTCCGTGTTTTCCTTGATAATCAAGTATCAATCAAGTACACATCATTCATTTATATCGTAAATCGCGGTTCGATAATCAAGCAAGTACACGTCATTCATTTATATCGTAAATCGCGGTTGCAAATCACAATCTCAATCGCACATTTTCATCAAATCGTGCAGCACCGGTGCTCAGGTTACTCGCAGGCGAGTGGTACTTTAATGGCGATTTGCATAACTTTACGATTTTATTATGGAAACCACCAACCTGGAAAGCTGCTGCGCTGCTTACCGCCAGATTGTAAACAATGCCGAATGTCGCAAAGCAAAATGTCGATTTGCATCGTTGTGGAAGGCACAAGTTCAAACTTCAGTTCCTACATTCCTACATTCACACTAACAGCAAAAACCAGTGTTGTAGTTTTGACATTATACTCTGAAATTTATAAGGTGTGAAACTACTTTTGGATCCATCTGATGACTTTGATGTGGCCTCTGATGTTCTCTTAAGAGACAGATACCATCAAATGTTGGTTTGTATTTCAAAGGGACTGCTTTTAGGTCCGAATGTTCTTTTCAGATTCAGAGCCAACTCTGTCAAATAATTAAGAACCAGAAGGCTGGTTATTTTGTGACCCGTGTGTGGACTGTTCCTGCTCATCGCCGTGGATCACAGCCTTCAAGGAGTCCTTCTTCACCCTCTGATGTTAAAAGCATTTATCCATGCTGCTAGAAAATGACTTCAATAAAACCTGGATAAAACAAACCGTGACGACAGAACAGGTGTCAGTCTGGCAAAAAAAAAAAAAAAAAAAAAAAAAACAGGATCCAACCACAACTGAATTCCAACACCAAAGGTTTCTGGGAGTTTATTCATTCTCTGAACTACAAGATCTGCCGGGATAACCAATCAGATGCCTGCTCCTGCTGTGTACTATAATACTACTAGGATTGTTAACATTCAAAAACAACAGTGGCCTGGAGTGAGTTTACAGCAGCAAATACACACGCACACACAAACACACACAAACACACACACACCCCTCTATGGTTACCAGCTGCTCAGAACGGTGTCCCGTTACCTGAATACTTAAATGACATCCTTCTTTGAAGTAGTACACAAGAGAAAACAGTCCATCAGTCAATCAAACCTCGCCAGTATATCAGCACATTAACACACACACACACAATTCATATGGTAGTAGTACAGTGTGGTACTCATCCATTTGGACTTAGTCCAGAACACTTCATTCTTCTTCATCTTAATCAGCACAACCGTCACACTAACGTCTGACCTCCTGCCTCTTTGGCACCAGGTCATAGTTTTTAGGTTTATGAAAGAACTGATCAGAGATCAGAGACGTCCACAGAGAGAGAGAGAGACTATGTGTGACAACAGTCAACAATAAAGTCCACATGAAAACTGACCCGGGTCTAGAAGACCTGAGGTCATCTAGGTTCTATGTTCAGACCTAAACAAAGAATGTAATCTGATTACACAGTAACTGTGGATTCATTACAATTAATCATGACTAATTGTATTAATGGTTTAAAGTGTGGCTAAAAATGTTTCTTCACAGAGGTGGATGTGAGTCACTGATTGAAAAGTGTGGAATAAAAGCAGCAGGTTGATGTGAATTATTATTAATCTAATCAGGTTCAAATCCAGTGTTGGTTTCTGCTTCCTGTCTGAAGCTCAGTCAACACCGACTCATGTTCTCATCTGAAACATGGTTCCATCACTATCAACAGTGCTAAAGGAGTTCTATTTCAGTGTTGTGTGGACATGTCCATCACCAACCTGGAAATCTCTGGACAAAATGTATTTGTATACATTTTTCATGTTAATAAAAAAAATTATCCAACTTATTCCAAGCTCCTACCTTCACAGCTTCTGCATGCGTGACCTTGTCAAAGACCTTGTCGTTGACTTTCATGATCTGGTCTCCGATACGAAGTCCCTCCTTCTCTGCCAGACTCCCGGGCTCCACCAGGGACACATAGATCCCCACTCCGTGCTCCGACCCCCCACGGATGCTAAAGCCCAGCCCCTCGTTGCTCTTGTGTCTTTTCATGCTGACCTGCCGCAGCGCCCCCGGTGGCTCGTGGATGAAGTTTCTGCCCAGCAGCGGCACCAGCGGAGCTACACTGTCACTGCTGCTGCTGAGGGTGTCAGGAGAGCCCCGGAGCGCCACCTACAGTGGAAGGTGAAGATGCAAAGACAGGGTTTTATATTTGACTTTTAACGTCATGAGTCAAGGTGTTTATTGTTGCTGTCGTCCATGACCATGGACTGCAGCACCACGTTCTCTGTATTACTGTAGTTCCACCTTTATTCGTGCTTCTGTATATTTTTTTCCTTGATGGTGCAGCTATCTCCCTGTTTGTACATAGTTTTAAACAGTACACATGTACAGTATGTAACACAACAGTAGAAATTGTTGTATTTGAATTTTATTGAATATTCATGAATTACTTCATCTTCTAAAACCTGGTCATTTTTCCAGGGTGGTTGGAGGAATCAATATGATGGATTATTTACTATTAACTTTGACGTCATCTCATTAAGTCAATTAAAAAAAAACAGTCAACAAATCAGAAACAGTGGATCAAATGTCATCCACAGATAGACAGTTCAACTGAATCTCTATTCCATTCTCTATTTTGTATTATTTTAATTTTGAAAATTATGATCCAATTTAGAGGAAAAGCCATGTGACAGATGCTAGAACTGTTCTGGCTCTGCTTCTGGAGAACTTGGTCTACGAGTCTTTACGTCAAACTTCTGGATCAGGTGATTCTTGACAGCATAATACTTTTTTTTTTTTTTTTTGTCACAACAAATTATCAGCCCACAGCACTGACCTGGAACTCTGGAGGAGTGAAGTGCGTTGAGGGCAGGGTCGGGCTGGCTCCGCGGGGCATCGGGAAGTCGGCCGCGGCCGGTTCTGCGCTGCCGTTGGTCGTGGCGACTAACTCCGACTTGAGGTAGAGTCCCTCGGAGGTGTACTGCTCGAAGAGCAGCTGGTCAGAGCGCGGGATGACGAGCCGCAGCATGGGCAGCAGCTGTCGTTTGCTGGGCGCGTCCAGAATGACGTGCAGCGTCTGCACGAGGTCGTAGACGTTGCGCTTGGAGTGGTAGACGTTGAGGCAGTGGATGAACTGCTCCCGCTCGTAGTCGCTCAGCAGCAGGTTGAGCGCGTTGTGCAGTTTGCGCACGTTGGCCGACAGCGTGCGCGCGCTGGAGGAGGCCACGGAGTTTGCGGAGGAGCTGAGAGACACGCGCTCCAGGTCCGTGATGCTGCTCATGGCTGAGACCGGGACCCGGACAACACATACACGCACACGCACACACACACGCAGGCGGTGCGGGTTAGAGATCAGTAAGCTGTGCCAGGGGGAACTGCGAGTTCACTCCGGAGATGGACATCTCTGCGGCGGCGGTGGCTGCTTCAGGAGGAGGCGCTCTCCGGTACTGGTTGTGTGTGTTTTAACTCCAGAAACTTCACAATCCAGCCATGAAAATCTAAAACCCGTCCCTGAAACTAGTTCTTCACCATCATGACCTCAATCCAAACATCCGCAGCTGAACGGGATTCAAGAAAAGTTCGTGCGTAAAAATGCGTCAAAAAACGAACCACAGTCTATCCCCGTTGATAACAGGTCTCCGAGGATATAAGTCTGTGCGTGTGAGGAAACCCGTGTTCGTGTGTGTTCGTGTCCGCTCCTATTTCCTGCAGGTCAGGTGGCCACAGCCGCGGCTGGCCCGTCTCTCGGGGTCGCCGCCGGCGTCCCGCCTGCGCCCCCGCG
>NC_024320.1:109885-134364 GCF_000523025.1 Cynoglossus semilaevis
CGGGGGGGGGGGGGGCCACCGCCCGCGGCTGCCTCGGCTCTGGTGTCCGCGTCAGCGTCACCGCCTGCGCCGCTGCGGCCGAGGGGGAAAAAAAACCACCTGCAGCCGGCGGCAGTTAATAATGAAATAGGGAAAATGCAAAAGAACATCTAAAAAAAAAGAAAAAAGTTACTTCGGTTTTTGTAAATTCCAGCCCTGAGTCCTCGGAGTTGAAATTCAGCTTGACTGAGTTTTCGTTCTAGAAAATCGACACCAACTTCTCTGGAATTCTAGCAGGTTCTTTTGTCCGAAGTGGTTCCGGAACCAGGTGACGTTTCCTCTCGGCTGTAGTTTTTCCTGTGTTTTTATTCCCAATAGCTACAGTGTGAAGGAGGAGCACAGCTGCAGGTCCACGACCTCCTCTCCTCAGCAGCTCGTCTCTCCTCCACAGATGCTTGGAGGTAACTGATCAACAGCGACTCGAACTGTCCTCTGCCAGGAAGTGACGTAACAGCGCACAGCCAATCAGTGCGCAGGAGGACGTCAATTCAAGACGCAATTAATTAAGATCTATATTTATATCCAGATGGGAACAGATAAAGAAAAAAAAGAATTGAAAAAAAAAAAGTATACTTTCTGAACTCTTCCTCTCATTTTTTAATCCAGTTGTGGTTGATTTGAAATTTTAGGGGGAAAAAATCAACGAGAAATAAACAAATCAAATTGCAACCCAATCGTTTTGAAAAATATTTAAATTCATATAATTTGAAAAAGTAATATCAAAGGGATGGCAATCTATCTATGTTAATCTTAGGAATAAATTAAAATAATATAGCATCAAAATAACTAGCATTCAAATACAATATACAGCGCACTTAAAAACATTTTATAAAAGTTAAGCTTTTTATGCATAAAAAGTGTCATTTCAATAAGACTGTGAGTTCAGCTGGTTATTAAAATTGGTCATTTTGTTTGATTTATTTTTGGTTGCAGGTCAGCAGCTGAACTGTCAGTGCAAATGACAGTTAAATCTCTGCTCTGAACTGGACCAGGAGAATCCTGTTCTGATTAATTGCCACAAAAGATTTGAATTTTCCTTCATATCTGTACAAATATGTGAAGAAACAGAGTCAGTGAAGCATCAGACACAGGGGCTGATGGGAAAAGTGGAGACAGTCCTAAGCCTTATTTCACATGAATCAAAACAAACCAAGGCACTGAAATACAAACAGAGAGTCTGAATAATGAACCAGTAAAATTCACAGTCTCATCAGAAGTCAAACAGAAGATTCTGGAGCTTCTTAGAAGACACCCACACACACACACGTACATTTTCTCACAACACAACACTGACCAATTGATCCACGTCTAAAAATAACTCCATGTGTTTGATTGATTATTTCCAGTTGAGGAGGAAGCAGGAGCAGAGCTGCTGCTTAGCTATTCATGCACTCACAGAGCATTTACACACACTCACAACATCAACCCTGATGATACGCAGACAGAAGACGCCGGACATCAGCTTGAGCCTCTGTCCTGGAGCAGAACCCTCTGTAGATCTACGGTTCAGAGCTGTTCATAATATAAAATACTGGTAGAGTGGAGTTGATGGAGACGAGTGTCAGCTGTGATTGATGAAGTACCGCAGGGGTGTACTGCAACGCGAGCTTAGTGCCTTAACAAGGTATGTTGAGTTTAAAGCCAGGCTCTTCTGTGCTAAAAAGGTGGCTCTCTCTTTTAACCTGGCAAGATCGCCATGGTAACTTACACTTATGTAGGGAAGGTTGTAGACGCAGCTCAGGTAGCCTCTCTTAGCTCCTCCCCCTTACAGGTGTAGCATATACAGTAGGGCCTCAAAATGACCAGGTTATGTTCAGAGTTTCAGCTTAAAGCGGCTACAAAAGGACACTAGGTATTGATGCGTAGTGATCACAAATCAAAGTACAGACCGACTCTGTGTGTAGGCATGCACAGTGGGATGGAAACAGCGGTGATTTCTGATGTGTTTCTCACTCAACCTTCATGAAATAATTAAATTTGTGATGCAGCAAGCGAGAAGAAGAAGAAGAAGAAGAAGAAGAAGAAGAAGAAGAAGAAGAAAGAAGGAGGAGGAGGACTCTTGTTGTCCCCTTCATTGAAAGAACGCTACAGACATGGGTTTGGACCAGGGAAGTAATTATTATTTTTAAAAAAGTAAAAGCACCAAAATGACAAACTTAAATAAATGAAAGTCCGGCCAGGGTATCAGGAACCAAAAAAATAAATGTTTCTTATTTTGTTTCTTATTCCGACTTTAAAATCCGAGGTTTTTATAGAACTATAAATCTCACTGTTGCCCCCTGTTGTTTATCAACACAACATGTCCAGGAAAGTCAATAAAACACGACCAGAACAACGAGAACTGACTGAGGTTTTTTTCACCGGTTTTTGATGGAACTCCTCTACCAACGCAGGAGGTTTCTACTGAGAGAAACAGCTGCAGGCAAGAAATAAAGCCTGAAACACACACACACACACACACAGAGATACACAACTATCCCACCCTGAGGTAAACCTGAGAAAAACACACACTCGTCCGATTCTGTAAAAAGGATTTGGGATTATGTTTGGAGTCTGAACCATCTGTCTGCAGACGTTAATCCTCAAACTGCATCTGTAATAGGATTAATGATGGAATCACTCCATCAGTATTTGTGTGTGTGTGTGTGTATTCGACCACTGATGCAGATTAACTTAAATTAAATATTTTTTTTCCCCTGAGTATATTTCACTACAGATCAGACTTCTCATTGTTACAGTTTTAAGCTTTTATGGCTTTTTTTTTTACTATCAAATAAACAACAATAATAAAGTGTAACTCTCGGACTGGAGTCCCCATCTGTGAAATTCCAGAATTCTGTATTATATAAACTAATGCTTAGGCTGTCCTCAGTTCTGATCTCAAACATGGATCAACAATGCACACACACATACGTTCATTTGTATCCAGTGGTTTTCAATTATTTTCTGTCATGCTCCCCCCTTTGGGACAAAAATGTGTTCACGCCCTCCCAACTTACATCCCTGCAAATTGAAATACTATCTAGAACCTGATAACGTGTATATTTTTATCTGTACAAACCACTGTATGAGTTGCTGCCACCTAGTGACTGGAGGCTTGTTATGACTCAAGAATTACAGCAGTAGTGCACTTATGTCCAGCGTGCCATATTTCATTGGACCTCAGAGAGTCTCATCCAAAGAACAACACCGTGAACTGATGTGACTGAGGTGAGTTTAAATGTTTCTGATCAGTCACGACTGAAGGAGAAAAAAAACAGGATTCTTAAATGCAAATGTTTGTCTTTAATTGCGCACAACAGCAGTGAAAGATCGTCATCATCATCATCATCAACACCTCAACATCACCATCCTCCTCACTATCGTCACCATCATTATCACCAACATCATCATCACGATTACATCACCAACATCATCACCATCATCCTCCTCACAATCGTCAACCAGCATTAAACTAAACTTATCTTTATTTGTCATTGTGACACAGCACAGCACAGCACACCATGCACAACGAAATTTAACCTCTGCATTTAACCCATCACCAAGTGAACAGTGGGCAGCCATGGTCGGCGCCCGGGGAGCAGTGCTTGAGGACGATGCCATGCTCAGTGCATCTCAGTGGCAACCTGGCAGTTGGTGGATTCGAACCTGGGGCCTTCCGGACCGAAGTCCGCTTCCTTTTCATCATCACCATCATCCTCCTCACAATCGTCAACCTGCATTATCACCATCATCATCACCAGTCCATTGGAAACAAGTTTGACTGAAAAAAAGAAAAGAAACAAAAACCAGAGAAAGACCAAAAACCTTCTTCTAAAGAATTCACAGAGAACTTATTCAAACATAATGTTTTTAATTCATGTCATATCTACAAAAATACTCCGTTTTTATTCATGTCATATCTACAAAAATACTCCCAAGTACACGCCACACCATGATGCAGCAGCAGTTCAATGAAGAGGGTTGATGTTTTTTCAGTAGTAACGGACTAAAGCGACTCAGACAGTTCTTAACAGCAGCAGGACATGAACTGAGGCCTGGAGAACAAGAAGTCCATCAAGAAGTCCGTCATCGAATTTCCATTTTTGTTCCATGTTCCAGAGCAGCTTCAAGGTTCTAACGTGGTAGTTAAGTTTTGTTTCTATCCATACACTTGTAGAAAAACTCTACCAAAGTCTGGCGTTCTGCATGTTCTGCTGAAAGACTTGAATTGTTAACTTTGACCTGAACAAATCAAAAGGTAACAAAGGTCAGCTTTAACCCCCACACTTACCCAAACGTAACTAGTTCTTCATAGACAGGCATTTAACTCAGGATGAAGTGCATGACATTTGACCACGTTTCTTTTCTTTACTTCATTTAATGAGGCATGTGCAAAAGTGCAATGTTGGTTCTTCATGACCTAGAACTGCGGGTGGAACGTTGCATCGCTGCCCTCTGCAGTCTAACTGTAACTCTGGTCTTGGAGCCAGGAGTAAAAGTGATCCCTGAACTGACAGACCAGAGCCGGGACACAAGTGCAAACAGGTCATGACTCCGAGCAGTACCACACAAAGTTATGTACTTTTCAAATATATTTACAACTTCTTGGAATGGAGGTTGAGTGATTTTGACAGAATTCTACTTGTGCTCCTCCAGATTTTTTTTTTTTGTAGCTTAAGAAAAAAAAAAAAACTCCCTGAAGGCACCAGGATTCACATATTTTACAAAACCCTGCCAGTCACCCAGATATTGAACCACGACCATGAGGTCCCATGTGGTTCCAAAGAGAACCAAACCAAAAATCCTTCCTATGGTAGAGACCAGCTCTGACAAAAGATCTGACCAGGAGAATCCTTCATGTCCACAGCAGCAGTTAGTGAGGTCATTTTGGAGGAGGGGGCCAGATAGGCAGAGGGTGGGCCTCGGTGTTGAAGATGTACTTGTCCAAGCTGAGCAGCTCCATGTCGTCAGAGAACAGAAGGAACAGGTACTTCAATGTCTCGCCTAAGAAGAAACTCTCCATCTTGTCCCGAGGACCAGGGTTGACGGGGTCGCGAACGTTGTTGATAGAGGTGTAACCTCCACTGGAGACCTGCAGGAGAAGAAGAGGAGGAGGAGTACCTCAGACTACAGGCAGACACTCGGGACACGTCCATGCGATGTATTCGAAAGACCACCAAGTCTGAACTTCATGTCTTATTTCTTCAGACATGGAAGAAACAGTGAAGTGAGAGAGACGTCACAGCGGTGGTGGTGGTGGAGACACCAATGACGGAGCTCCTCAGTGGAGAGAACAAGTCGCAGCAGCACGCTGCTCCAATACTAAGCCAACTTCAAAATAGAAGTGTGTTTATATTTTAGTTTAATGACACCAAATGTTGCTGCTGATTAGGAGTGGTGTCCTTCTGCGTTCTGGTCTGTTGATTTTACTGTGTGGTTTTACTTTTATTGTTTGTGACATTTAAGGTTAACTTAATGTGTTTTTACTTTCATTGTTTGTGACATTTAAGGTTAACTTAATGATGGAACTGATGATAATCATTGTAATGATAATTATAATGATTATAACATTTATATGTTAATAATTGACTCTGTCCTATTGTCACTCTCTATTAACAACTATTTTAGTGGAAACAGAAGTATAACTGTTACAAACACTGGTATTTACTAGGCTTTAACACAAATATATCAACCAAACAAGCAAGTGTGTGTGTGTGTACCTTTGTGTACTTGTTGAAGCTCTGCAATATTTCCCAGCCCCACTCTCTGTACTTCCTGTCCTTGGTGAATCTGTACATGTAGAAGAGACTCTCCACCGTCTCTGGACGCAGCAGATTGTGTCTGTCTGCACTCTGAGGTCACACAGAGGTCGGGAACACCAAGGTTAGATTCACGAGCTCAATTTAAAACCAAACTCCAGTGACACTTGCTTTGAGTTGTTTAAGGTTAAAAGGTTTCTGGTCCACAGTACAAACACAGTCATAGCAGAAGAGAGATTTGTTTGAATTAGAAATGATGCATTAATGAATTCGTTATCTCAGCGATTTTATTATTTATTTTACGATTGTAAATGTCTGTAATTCTATGGCTTCTTTGTAAAAGTCTGTTGCTTACTTCTGCGACACTCACAGGAACCTGAAAAGAAGATAATTAACCTTTCGCGAAAACCCTCTGCCCCAAACTTAGCAATCTTTTTTTGTGCTTCACCTCCCTCAGGGTCGTTTGGTACTGAACATAGACTGGTTATGCTGCTTCGTGATAAAAGACCCATTTTTCTGCTGATACCTCTTTTTTTAATGTTATGATTAATGGGCCTCCAATAGAATATGGCTCGCTGGACACAAGTGTACCACTGCTGTAATGCTTGAATGATAACAAGCCTCCAGTCACTAGGTGGCAGCAACTCATACAGTGGTTTGTACTGATAAAAATATACATGTTATAAGGTTCTCAATAGGATTTCAATACGCGGGGGTGTGGGTCGAAGGGGAGTGGAGGGGGCCTGAAAATAAGTTAAGTTAACAGTAAATATTTTATTTATATATATTTTTTTTATATTTCATTTTATATACTAAGTTTGAATTGATCAACAGATTTTCCGTAAAAAGTGTGATTAATCACGATTAATTGTATGACGAAAAAAGATGAAGAAAAAACAGGTCATTCTAATTAAATAAAAAATTTAATTAGAATTAAATTAGAGACGCAGGAGCTGCTGCTCCACTACACCAGTAGGAGGCACTGATATTCGGGTCCAAAATAAAAACACCTCAACACTGAAGCTACTGAATGACATTTTTAACTCACCACTGGGGGCAGCAGTTTGTTAACTTAAATTTCTGTTTGTTTTTATAAAAAAATGTGGTTTTTGTCCAATGGACTGCGGTGGAAGAGGAAGAGTTTTATGATGTCAAAACTGTGTAGTTTCAAGTTGAAAGCAAGGTAATGAAGCCTGAAGCCAAAATTCAAGCGGTTGGAACACAGTGTTTAGCATAATTTAGACAGGGTTGTGCTAATGTTTGAGGGGCCACAATGAACGGTTGAAAGCGCTGTATCAGGTACACAGGCCTGAGTTTTCCAAGGTCTAGCAGGATTCGATTTTTAGATTTGAATGAAACAACATTAAACTTTTTTTTTTAAGTATCTAATCGTTGACTTTGGGTTAGAAAACACAAATACATGGACTTACCTTGACATAAACATCACTTGTGTCACTGGCCTGCAGGTTGAAGTGTGCGATCTCTGGGCTCAGCCCAGTCTCCATCTGTTTGTACATCTGATGACACGTCTCCATCAGCTGCACCGCCAGGTCCATGTGGTCTCCAGGGAGACCGTTGTGGAATCCCAGAGCTAGGGTTCCAGGTAGAAAACAGACCAAGTGATCCTGGTGAAGAGGAGAACAAGGCTGAGCTTAGATTTTAGTGTCAGATATAAAAGTTCTGGTTTCACATCTTCACAACGTCACATGCTCGCAGCACTGACCATCTTGGGGTTGAAGCGGTTGTGAGACAGCTCTCCAACAAAAGTCAGTTTACTGGGACCCGTCTGTCTGATCAGGTGTTTCTTCACTCCATCCACAGCCTGGAGGTAGTCCTCCAACAGGCTGTACACACAGACACACACACAGAGAGATATGACATAGTCACCTTGATACACCAACACATGCAGTACATGTGGCTCCGTTGGTTCTCTAAAGGTCTACGTACTGGTCTTCAGTTTTTCCTCCCTGCAGCCACTGTTTCAGCAGATACTCATAGTAACTGTCTGCTCTGGCCCCCAGTGTGAAAACCCCTCTGTGGCTGAACTGACCACTGTTGGTGTTGATGAACATCGGTACCAGGCCGTCGTGTTTCCCTGGCAGCTTATGGACCAGTTTGGTCACCTCGTTCACGACCTCCTGAGAATTCAAACACATTACATTTTTCAAATTATTTTTTACGGATTTTTTTATTTTTTATTATTGTCTTTATTTGAAATTACCTCCAGACAAAATTAAAATGTAAAAATATTATTATACATATATGTCGTGAATGCATTGGCACAAGGGTTACAGCTGGGTATACATATTTGAATATGAATATACATATACAGCAGATAAAGTAGACAAGTATTGAACACATCGGTCTTCTTATTAATTAGAATTGTAAAGGTGCTCTTGTCATGACATTTCCACCAGATGTTGGTGACAACCTATATTTACTGAGAAAAATGGTGGGGTGCTCAAAATGTATTTTACTTGCTGTATCTGCTGTGTATATGTATATATATATATATATATATGTGTGTATATATATATATATATGTATATATGTATATATATGTATATATGTGTATATATGTATATATATATATATGTATATATGTATATATGTGTATATATGTATATATATATGTATATATATATATATATATATGTATATGTATGTATATGTATATATATGTATATATATGTATATATATGTATATATATGTATATATGTGTATATATATATATGTGTATATATATATATATATATGTATATGTATGTATATGTATATATATGTATATATGTGTATATATATATATATACATATATATATATATATAAAAACTACTCTGACACTGAAGTCAAAGTCAAGTCGACGAGCAGCTTAACGACGTCATCACATTGGCAGAGGAACTACAGGCACGTCCATTGACGATCATGTGACTCTCCATTCTTTACTTTTGTATAATTTGTTACTGGAAAAAAAACTCGACGATCACATTTCCAGACACTGTTTTGTCTTGAAGCTCCTGTTAAGATGGCGGCTTCACTTGACAAGTGATGATAATATATAGTTGTACAATTCAAGACAACTTCAGACTGTGTCAGTTTCCAGACCTGGTACTGAGGGTCCTGGGTGAGGCGGCTCAGCTCCCTGAACTCCAGCTGGATGCTGGTCACCTCAGCTAACGTACTGTCTGTGGTCCAGCGAGGAGGGTGAGCTGTTCCTTTTCCAATGTTGACATCAGAATAGGGGATCTTTGAGGGGGTCTTGAAGGCCGGCATCAGTCTGGAGCCCAAGTCTTTCTTTGAAGGGAGCAGGAGATCAAAAACACACAAACATCACACTTTTAGAAGGATGTTAAAGCTGCTGTGTTCAACTTTTGAAGCTTAGTGGACATACCAACACTAACCCACCCTAATCCTAACCCAACAACACTAACTAACCCTGACCCACCAAATCTAACAAATCCCCACTCCAACTCTAACTAACCCTTACTCCAACTTTAACTCAAACTAACTCTCTTGCTTTCTCTAACTCTGACTAACTCTAATGCTAACTAACTCTAACAACCCTTGTGCTAACCATATCTGATTAACTAACGCTTACTAACTCTATCTCTAGCTCTAACACTGATTCTAACTCCAACAAACTCCAATTACTCCTAACACTAACTCTCAGTATAACTAACTCTAGTTTTCATGAAACAGACTGAAAATGCTCAAAAGAAAAGAAAACATCATAACAAAACTTCAGCCAAAACACAAGAAAATTTGATAAAAGTTTCCAAAACAGTACTTAAAATTGGACAATAAAATTTGCCAAATCATAGCTTAAACAGTTAGCTTAACCCCAATTTTCTGAATGAACCATCTTTGACACTGATGTCGGAGTGAAACCAACTTTAAACCTTTCATTTTGTTTGACGTTTTATATCTGTGTTGTGCAGAAACTCACAGCCTTTTCCAGAAAGATTTGCTGTCCCGTCAGATGAAACGTGCTCAGCAGACTGCCCAGGATTCTGATGGTGGTCTCAAACAGATTCACATCCACGTTCCTGTCGAAGGACAGCTCCTTCTCTACCCACTGCTTGGCCTCCTCAAACTCTAAGTTGAATCAGACCAGAGTCCGAACGTGAGACACAGAAAGAGAAGACGAAGACATCCATTGGGGTGTAAGATTTGGGGAGTGCTTCAGGTACAACACCTTCTTTGAGTCCCATGATCCACATGGTGTCCAGGGAGTCGATGAGGGTCAGACCCAGTCCAAACCACTCTCCGAAGGTCTTTGATATTGGCTTGAGCTCATCGTGGCCCCAGGCGTAGCTCTTGTAACCCTTCCATGCGTGTCTGAAGGCGTCTCGTACCACCTCCAGTCTGTCCACTAGTCAACACAGAGACACAGAGGACTGAGTAAGAACTGAAGGCCTGGTCAGAGTAAAGGTCTTTTGCAGTCGTCGTTTGCTGCAGGGAGAAGCTGTGAGCAGTGATTAAAGTCAGAGACACGGTCACATGATCCTGTCCCTGAGCAGACAGACTGAGGAGTTCAGAGAGTGAATTAAAAAAAAGAATCCTCACTTTAAAGATCATACAGCAGCCTAAGGAAAAAAAACTCGATCCATGAACCTTTATTCAGGAACCCCACAAGTTCTAACCTGCTGTCTAAATTTAGAAAAAAAAGTCTTTATGTGTAAAAATAAAAGTTCTTATTGTCTTAGTTCATTGTCTGATCCCTCTAAAAGAAATACAAACCACAGAGTGGTACTGAACAGTACTGAACACCCTGACAGTACACACTCTCTTTGTGTTCTAAGCACAACTGATGACTTCCTCTATGAAATATTCAGGTTACAGGGTTCAGGATTACATCAATGCCCTAAAGGAGGTAATCAACACTACTCAACATGACAATATATAATATAATACAATATGATGTAATGTAATACAATATACTGAAATATAATAATTAATAGTTAAATAAAAACTCACCACCCTGACCTGAGGTCGAAGCCTCCACTGACACAAACTGGGAGTTGAGTTGAGTATTACAGGATGGACACAAATTATGTGTATATACTCTGTATTAGAGTAACAACTAGTGGATGGAGGGGGGGAATTATTATTAGATTTCAGTGCACGTTGTTCGGCACATGCACAAAAGTATGTTTGATCTGATCTTCCATTTCGGGAATCTTTGAAAATCCCAGATCACCTCCTCTCCTCCATGTCTCAGTCTGCTCTCAGAGAATGTCTTCTCTTTCCAATTCTGGAGGGTGACCGGGTCACAGCTTGCTTCTTTGTCTGGTCTTAGGACTGAAATACACTTCCTTCAAACGTTTCTTCAAAGAAATGCAAAATAAAACCTCAGAGGGTTCTAGATCCAAACCCCTTGATGAGCTTCAGTCATTTAACAGGTTTCTTATTTGAGTTTGATTAAAAAATGTAGCAGTTGATCAGATTTAAAAACCTTCCTTTTTGAAGGTTCAGTTAAAAACTTTTAAAAACCTTTGGACCGATACTTGATATCTGTGTATTTCTGCACAGACACACACCTATGTGCTTACATGTGACTTTAAAGATGAAGTGGGTGTGGTGACATCACCAGACAGTGTTGTTGACTGAAAGTCTTAGGACTGGTGAGAAAATAATAACTCACGTAGAACAAACACAGTTTCTTTAACAACTCTGTCTTCTTGACTCAGTCTGAACGTCGCGACATCCTCTTGGCACCTAAGGTCATTTCACCAAGCAGCTGTTTTATGGATCCATCATGAAGATATAGCTGAAGTCAGAGTGGGGTCCCAGTTCTCAGAACAACTTTGTAGCTATTGTGAGTCAAAAGTTTGGACCAACCTTCCAATAAGTCAGAAGGGGGCGCTGCGGCTTCTTTACCATCAGCAGAGGGTGGAACCTCTGTGACCTGCTCGGCCTCAATCATGGCTCCTCTCCAGCTGCTGGAACAGAAGGGAAAAGTCAGTAAATCCGACTTGACAGCTGTCTGTGGCTGAAGGAACGTCGTCCTTGTCTGAGCAGAAACATTCCGTCTGCTCTTCTTTGTCTCAAATAAACAGATCACCTGACAACCTTCTTCTCTGTGCCCTCGCCCTGTCCTCCGTCTCCTCCACCCTTGGCACCTGTGTCAGACATGTTGCCGTCTCTGTGCAGACCCGCTGGACCTCTGCTACTCTCAACAGGTCGTTTCTGTGAAGAAAAAAAACAGCTACGACTAAAAGGTGGTAAAAGAAACAAATATTGAAGGTGAACAAACATGTGACCATGAAAAAAAACCATATGGCTCCAAAATAAGTTTCTGATAAAAAAAATTGTCATCACACCCGTGGAAGTCTCAATCATCAAAACATATTTCAAAACAACTGCTGACCCTTAATTGGAGGTCGAGCCAACATTGGCACATTTGGTCCTCTGGGTTCTGCAAAATCATCCGGAGTATTCACCGGTCCCACACGTGGACCTGCCACAGGAGCAGGACCTTCAGCAGCAGCTGGACCCAGTACAGGATTGACCCCTGGAGGCAGATCTCTGTGCTGCAGCCAGTGTTCACTGTCAGACAGGCCTGTACAAAACAACAACAAAGAGAGGGGATGGGGGGAGGAATAGACTTGGTTAATGGACCAAACATAATATTTGACAATGTCTTCATGTGATGGTGGAGGAAACTCAGACTGACTGGAGGTTGTGGTTGGAGCTGTTTACCTGCCCACTGCTCTGTGATGCTGGGAAACAAAAGAGCTCCGATAATGAGCAACGGAGCGAGAAGGAAGAGGATGAGGCTTCGCTGGAGTCGAGACAGCTGCTTCCACTTCTACAGACGCATCGTCAGGAGAGGACATAGAGGACAAAAAGAGAAAAAAATACATATTGCACTTTACTTCAACAGAACACGGCAATTTCCACAAGGTACAACAAGGATCCAGCTGAAAGGCCATTCATTTCTGGCCCTAGTTTTAAAATGAAACCTGGAGGAAACCTGGGATCAAACTGTTAATATTTCTTCCTTGTAAGGCAAGGACCACTTCTTTCACAAGCTGGCCAAAGATATAGCATAAAATGTCTCATTTGTTTCATAATACAGACCACATGCTGCTGCAGCAACACAGTCACCTACAGCCTGTTGTATAGTTATGTTTTAAAACATTTAGGTACTATATGTCATGGTTCAATAGCTCCATAGTCAAAGTTCATACTCACCCTCCAGCAAGACTGCCGGCGGTGTTTGCCGTTGTTGTAGCAGTGACTGTGAGGGTCTCTGACTGTCACGGAGATGTATTCTTTTCGAGAAGGTGTATACATCTCTAATCAGGAACAGAAATGACTGTAGATGATGGAAGCTGTTTGAAGAAAAAAAAAAAAAAAACAACCGTGTGTGTGTGTTCACTACTTTCTGGAGGGATTCATACTGTAGCTCTGCTTCAAATTGTTCTTACCACAATTGGGACTCTGAGTCAAGAGAATAGGTTTGAAAACAGGAGACTTAATGTTGCTCACATGAAACCAAATTTATTTAAAATGTTATCATTTTAATAACAAAATGTAATATCTTATGGTGTAGGATTCATAACAAGAAACTAAAAGGCAAGTGCACCTCAGAGTGAGTCAAAACAAATGTCTAGGACTGTATGTTGTTGAGCTGCGCAACATTTATTAAGTGTGTTGCATCATATTTAATCGATAACCGATACTCACGATTGCAATAATAGTCGTGTTGCTTAAATAGCGATAACATTTTTCAGTCATGATTCAAAAACACGCACCTGTGTCCGTTCACCTCCGTCACAGCAACGTTAAACCTTTTTGACAGCTACAAATGTTAGCCAACATTAGCTTGCTGTTGTGGTCCGCTGTAAATGAACGACAGGGGGCGCCTCCAAACACGTAAACATGAAAAACAGGCCAAGGAAGAAAAACGAAAATTTGACGTTCAAAACCGTTTTAACCAACAGATAAACCGCAGTAAGAGTTAGCCACAGTTAGCATCATTCCAAAGAAATATGCAGGAAATAACCTGTGGGCGGGACTGTGCGTCATGTGACGTGTCCACGTGCAAGGCGTAGTGTGGTGCATTTAAGTACTAGCTATATAGTCGGAAAAACGAGAGAGAGAGAGAAAAAGTAACACATTAAAAAAATTCACAGACAACAAGAGCAATGCAGTGTAATCGTCCTGCATAAAAGCGGCCTGTTGTTGGGAACAGGGCTAAATTTGCTATTGCTGCGTTCAATATGAATTGGACATTACAGTTCCGGAAAAATGTGATATAATGTAAAACTTTAATAAACATACACAAAAGTTAACTATCGGGCTACACAGAAATATTTGCTAGCATTTTAAATATTTTTTTTAGTATTACAACAATCCAATAAGACGAGTGATGATTGTTAATGAGTTCTTGTCTCAATTTCCGCTTAGTATTTACTTACCCAGTTAAGGTGGTTTCCTAATCTGTGTAGGAAAACACTTTGACCAAATGTGTCCTATCGTTATATTCGTCACATCCTTGTCCATTTATCATGCTGGGACCTGGAAAACTTTGTTTTTGTACATATAATAACTTTAGTAATTCATTATTCTACCATTGTTTCCATCACAAGGCTTTCTTGTATTTGATGTCAGCATTAGTCTTATAATGAAAACATAGACAGAATCAAATAAAATTAGTTTATTGAACTTGATTTTTATTGTGCCACAGAATATATGTTCTGTGTTCATCACCAGTTTGTTTGATGTTTTTGACATTATAGTCACTTAAACTCTTGAATTTCATGTTGACTGCTTTCAGTCGGTGATGTTAACGGAACCACGAGGTCATGTTCCTCAGTAATGTCTTCTGTTTTCAACAGAGCTGACTCATATCATACGACGCAGATGTCCAGCATGTCATTTGACAGATTGCAGCAAACTAACAATGATTTGTCTTAGTCAACTAAGGCCATCACGTGGATGGAAACAGGATACGAGGAAACGTAAATATACACAATAAACACAAAACTAGAGACAGGGAGATGAGTTCATAGATGAAGACTTGTGATGAGGTTGACGTTAAAGGTGATGTGTTTCATTTGTTGTTGTGTTTTTGTTTGCTTTTTGTTTTTTTTTTACAGTTTAAAGAGGCAGGTAATATGAAGCTAAGAACACACTCCCTGAGAAGTTACTGTTTCCACTGCACCACTGCTGACTGTGGCTCTGAGACACAAATGCTGAAATCCAGATTCTGTTGAGAAGCTACGAGGCCGTGAGCACTTTCTCTGGACACAAGCACTTCTCTGATTAGATGAAGTACCGGTGAGTTCAACGTCCAGGAGCAATTACTCAGTGTAGAGCAGGAACTGTAGGACCGGGCACTTTTTCTTCTTCCATCAGAAAAGTGCTGGTGACTCTGGTGCTTTCACTTCACGGCTGAAAAGATGTAAAAGACCTTTACAGTACACTAAAACAAATAATTACAGTGTTGCTCTGTGGGCAGACACGTTTGTTTTACAAGACAATAACAGAAGTGAACTGAATTAATCCTTCAATCTGAGTCTGCACCCTGACGATAAAGGGATAATTCAGGATTTTTGTAGTGGCAATATACTGACAAAAAAAAGAAGAAAAAGAAACAGATAAAGATAACAAGACACCTCCCCTCCCACAGCAAAAAAAGTTAATCAAAGACGCAGTTGATTAATTAAGACATTTTATATCGATGGGGATTACAGGAAATGACCCATGGGGGGTGTTTTTTTTTTTTTAAACCAAACCAATTCCATTTTTATTTATCTACTGATTAGCTTAAAAATGCGTCAACATTGTGCTTTCCTTGAAGGACCAAAACAGGATCTCACTGTTTTATTTCAGTGCCGACACTGACTGTGGCTGAATCTTCAGAAGTCAACGAGTCACTACGTCCAAGTAAAAGCTGTAGTTTTATTTTATAAAGGACATTTTGTCATCTTTGTTTTTTTAAAATATTTTGTGTTGCTCTTTCTCACAGTCTTATATAAAGCAGAACTGTCTGTTTCGTAGTGGGCTTATTAATGTCTTTCCCTTGACGTGTCCATCTGGATTTCTAATCTTGGCAACTATAAAACATCCAACTGTTCCAGCATACTATAGAACCAGGATTCTAAACTATTCCTGTCCTGTTACTGCTAAACATAAACTGACCGACACCACATATAATATAATGTACCTGAGATGTGAAGTACAATATTAAGAAAGAGCACTGTACTACTGATAGGACTGTATGTACTGCAAATTTACATGTCTGACTTTTTTTGAATTATTGTATTTGATTAGCACCAGATATGAGAAATTAACCAATGAGAGGACAGGAGCTGTATTCCCGTCCAGGACACATTGTTAAAACCACACTCGATGTTTTTTGGCAGCTGGATCTGCGTGTGACACCGACACAATTAACTTTCTCTGAGGTTCTTGTGTGAACATCACCTTAACAAAAGGAAAGAGCAGCACTGTCTCTGAGATGAACAAGGTTGAAGAAAAAAACCTGAACTATCCCTTTAGAGCGATGAACAAGGTTGAAGAAAAAAAACCTGAACTATCCCTTTAGAGCCACTGAAATGGCCTGCTCTTACAAACGAGCCCCGAATATATAACAAAAAGGTTACAAAAAAAAAGTACATTTTTAAATTATTCATTGTGAGATAAATGTCTCTGTAAACAGATGTGACTTCTCTGTGAGGACAAGCCCTGGTGTCCTCCTAGAGTCACCGATGAGGAGTCACTCAGTCAACATGATACAAGAGGAAGAGAAGGAAGAACCGTTTTCCTTTTTTCCCCGCTCTCCTCTCCGTGTCCAAGGTGTGTGTCCCTGGACAATGTGAGTCTTCTGGGGCGACACACTCTTTGGCACCTCTAGCTGAAACACACTGGACCCACAGTGAAGCCAAAGGGATAGGTGTCGCTGTTTCCTCCTGACATTAGAGCCAAGTCTCTGAGAGGAAGGAGGTGAAGGTCCTCAAACTCAAACACAGACTCCTGAAGGTTGGAAACAGCGCCCTCTGCAGGCTGGAACATAAGATTGACATCATACAGCGTATTTGTTCATTATTATTAGTTTATTATAGGGTGAAGAGCGTGAGATACGCACCACACAGTCTTTGAGAGAACCCAGAAAACTCTGCTTCCTGGTGTCAGTGAGGAATTTGACGTCTCTGTCTGTCTCACCCAGTTCGTGTCCCGGGTGGCAGGAGTAGGTCACCTTCTGGATCGCGGTGCTGCTGTGTAACTTCAGGAACCTCATCTGGACCACATTAGCTCCTGGATAGTAGAACTGAGCAGGAATAGGAGAATGTTCACTTGATGAACTGTACCATCTTCAGCGCCAGCGTCCGTAGAGACGTTGACATCACGTCAAACAGCAGTGATTTGATTTAGACTGAGTCAAAGCTGATTTATGAACTGTCACTGAGTTCACACATTCACACTCATTATCTACACTATGAGGTTCACGCGGTCCATCAACACTGTCTTTCAACATGTGAACGTGGGATGAAAGTCACATGGATGTTTGTGGAGGATGAATCCTCCACAAACTGTATGAATCTGATTGTTTTAATGACTTCAGAATGGATGGATATCCTTTTACCTTTTCCTCCACAAACTGCATGAATCTGATTGTTTTAATGACTTCAGTGATGTCACGTTCATCAGCCAATCAGCAGAATGACTCACCTGAAAGCCCTCCTCCATCTGACTAAGCCACTCAAACGTTCCGTCCTCTGACATCTCCTTCATCCAAGCTTTAATTGGCAGCTGTGGAAAAAAAACATGTTTGATTTGTAACAGACGAGCACATTCATGAATACAAATACTGCTTTTCCAGAGTGCAACAGCATATTCAGAGTCATGTGTCTGTAATAAATAATAATATAGTATAAAGTCTGAGAAATGACAGATTAACGTCTGGTCATGGACCAATGATGATTTACTCCTGAGCGTCCCTTCAGACCTCAGCTGACCTGGACTCTGTTTCACTGGTGTTCCTTCTGTTTTTCACTGACAGCAGCAGCATCTGATGCTGCTGAGAAACTGCTGTCACTGCAGACCCAGAGTTGGCCTCAGTTCTTCTACAAACAAACTTCAAAGATGCAATGTTTCGCCTTAAAGTTTTGCGCTGACGTTTGAAGTACCTGTGAATCCCGAGGGTGGAGGCAGGTCTGGACAGAGATGGAGGAAAAGCTGCAGTATACCAGCAGAGCGTCAGCAACACTGCCCTGGTTTGGATCAATGTAGTACATTCCTGCAGAGACCAGCGTGAACGAGAAGAGAGTTCAGTTTCAGAGGTTTGGGTCTGCGGGACAAACCAGCCTCACCTTAATAAACACTGGTACATCAGTGTTCTGTTTGCAAAGGTGAACTTTATATAATATTTTATAAAGCTGAAACTTCAGTAAATCCACTACTACTACTATAAACCTACCGCTGCTGTACTCAGGGCGACACAGCCACAGCTCAAGACAGGTCGTGGCTGGATGCTCTTTACTGCCATCTGGAGGATCCAGCAGCAGGCGCAGTTCCTGCTGCAGAGAGTCCAGCACAGTCTGGATCAGAGGGTAGTTGGGTTTGTCTGACAGGTACATCAGGTCCTAAACAGGGAGGACAAATACAACACAGTAAAAGATGGAGAGAAATGTCATGTCATTGCTTCACTATGATATTCTACACTCTACTGGGACTAAGGTTAAAAAAAACCAACAAAAAAACAAACAAACCCAAAATACTTGCCTTGAGTTGAGTCAGAGTAATGTTCAGTGATACTCCAGGAGGTCCAGGAACACCTGGAGGTCCCTAGAACAAGAGTTTGAACAAAAACAAGTCTAATAAACGTTCAAATATATATATATATGTATATATATATATACAGTATATACATATATACACATATATATGTATATATACAGTATATTGTATGTATATAAATACACTGTATAGTAGTATAAGTACTGCTAACCTTAGCTGCATTACTCGTACTGCAGTAATAGTAGTAGTAACAGTACTACAGTAGCAGTAAGGAGACATTCAGTGATGTCACTCTGAGGTTGTCCCGGACCAACTCTTGAATCTAAATGGCAGTGTTTGACTGAATTATTGTTAGATTTTGGACACAGTTTTACCTGGTCCTGACATGATGGTCTGTTCTCACACTCACACTCACACTCCGTCCAACTTTGAAATCCTTTCCTGATTTAAGTTTGGTGTTTTGATATGGGGATATGTTAATTGAATTATTATGTTCTTCTGAATGATCGTACAGTTCATCTTCCTCAACCAAAGTTGATTAGAGTTTCATGAGACCACGTCTCAAGTCTTTAACTATCGGAGAATTCACGTTTTGTTTCACACCGCAGAGCAAAACTTCTCATTTGTGGAATTGCTTCAGGGACTCACCGGGAGGCCCTTCCTTCCAGGTTGACCAGGAGAACCAGGGTACCCTTTCAAACCCTGGAAACCAATGAGAACAAGTGAGTCTGCTTCATTAAGATCCAAACATCAACTACAGCCACATGAACATGAAGATTCTTTACACAATTCAACTGCTTTATTAGGAAGAAACTACAGCTTAATAATAAATAATCAATAATCAGGTGAGTGTCAGTTAATGATTTCATACCTTTAATCCAAACAGACCCTGAGGGGGAGGCGGAGGGGGGGAAGAGAAAACATTAAGGTGACATTTACTGTGGTGTAAAGTATTTAAGTGACTAAAACAGGCGTGGGCAAACTTTATGACTCGCCGGCCACAAATATAATATATAAATAAATGACATAGCGGTGCTTTGGCCCAGGGGCAATGTCTCTGTCAATGTTGTGGAAGCCCAGGGTTCACCTCCTGGGCAAGATCGAATCCTGGTTAGGGTGGTTGGTACTTTCCAGTAGGTTGGTTTAGGGGAATTGGTACGGTGCGATGTGATTTGGTTGGCGGTCATAGAGACCGCTGCCCCCGCAACCCGGTAACAGATAAGCGGATGAAAATGGATGGATGGAAAATGGATAAATTACATATATAATTTGGAAAAGTTTGGTGGGCCAGATTAAAAAGCTGAACCAGCCGCATCTGACCCCTGGGCCTTAGTTTGCCCATGCCTGGACTAAAGAGTAAGAGTACAAATAATTTGACACTTGCTGCAGATGGAATTAAAAATTGTCATAATAATGTTAATTGAAAACTTACAGGCAGACCAGGCATCCCTGGTTGACCTCTTGGCCCTGAGGGACCGATACTCCCCTGAATGAACAGAACATATACGGTCATTAAACTTCAACGTCCCAAGTATCATCTCATCAAGTAGATAAAGTTCCATCCTAATTCCAATCCTAAATGGAGAGATGTGTGGAACCTGTTCTCCCTTTGGGCCACCTGGACCTGGTAATCCAACAGAACCACGGACTCCCTGAAATGGAACACACCGTGATTATTATAAGGTAGGTTTTGGTTTCTTGTGGATGAAGCAGGAAAAAACGTCCAGTTTTCTATATCAAACTTGAAAAATATCAACTATCTCTACCTTTGTGCCATCACCTCCAGGTGGTCCTGGCACTCCCATGTCACCCTTTTCTCCCTGTTAATATTAACGATCAGTTAAACTTGATAAAAGTTTCACGTTGCAACTCAGTTAGTATCATTACTAGTCCTTAAATTCTGTTGAATTAAAGTCAAAGTCACTCTGAATTCTATTAAATATTTCCTTTGGTATATATATTTATGTGAATATATATAAACATATATATATACAGTACATATACGAATATATATTAAAAAGGATTTATTTTTTGTTACCTCTTTTCCTTTTTCACCGTTTTCTCCTGACTCTCCACGTGACCCAGGGATTCCCTGGTGACAGACAAACCAGGTTTAGATGAGAGAATGTGGAAATCAGGAAATCAGCAGAATGTGTGTAAAGTGGACTAATACATGGACTTACAATAAGACCTGGCCAACCATGGACACCCTCTGGTCCTGTTTCGCCTTTTTCTCCCTGAATGACATCACATGCTATCACCAAACAACACGACCGACTGTAGCAGACGTTGAAGAACTCTGAGCTTCACCGTTCTCACCTTTGGTCCTCTCTCTCCTCGTGTTCCTCGAAGTCCAGCCCTCCCCCGTTTACCCTGCGGAAGAGTGCGTCATGTTTTAATGACAAAAGACACACGCACACACAGTTGATGACAACATTAACAAACTTTTATCTTAAACTTAACCTTAAAGATAAATATATAAAAACGAACAACTTGGTATTACAACTACAGTTGGTCCTCCAGAATGACTATACACAAGCTCAGGTAGAAATCATTGTAATGTTTACCTGTATTTGTTCTATAGGAAGCAATGGAATAGTTAGCACAGATATAATGAAGATAAATAACATCAGTTTGATCAAATATTTTTTACTTACCAGACCATAGGCTGCTAATTATTTCACACGCTTTGAACCCTGCGGCTTAAACAATGATGCGGCTAATTTATGGATTTTTACAAGCTAACAAAATTCATACCGCTAGCGATCAATGATTATTTTGGTAGGCTACTGTGTGTTATACTAGTAGCGTATGTCTCTCAGTGAATGTATGTGGGCGTAAATGTGCGTGGGGCGTGTGCGAGAGAGAACGGTATCTGAAGTTGAGAGCAGTCTGAGCCCCTGTCATGTTGAAGCGTGAGTTGGTTATACAGGAGCTGTTAAAACTTTGTTTATGTTCTGTTGTTGACCCCAACTTCACTGTTTCTCTTTACCTCTGCTGTTGACAAGCACAAAGTGAAGGGAGTTAGCCTCAAAGCTAATGTTAGCTTCAGCCCTGGAGCAGGTCAAGTCTGCCCTGTGTATCCCTACTACGGTTGGGGCTCTGAGGCAGAAAAGAGCTAAAGTGTAACCAGCCAAAAGAAATCTTTCTGTGTAAATATCCCATGTTACAAGGTGGACACCTGTGGTTTATAGAGAAGTGCGGCCTTTGTATGTACAATTATATTTTTCTTTTTAAATTTAGTGGGTGTGTCTTATATTCAGGTGCACTTAATAGTACAGAAATGACGGTATTTTTTAATTTTAAGAACAATGTTCTTACCCTCCTGCCAGTCAGACCAGGCCTCCCTGGAGATCCACTCAGACCATCATCCCCCTGTGAGAAAACAAACTGGTTCAGACTGACACAAGGTGACATCATTAACATTATTAACACAGGTCTACTTCATAGTCAGTCACTAATCTCAGCAGGATATGACTGCCCTTCCTCAAAACAGACCCATTCTACTGCGGTACCTGCAGACTGAAGGATCATTTATGTAATGACTGCCATTAACACCCAACCTTCCTGGGACTTAATATTAAAATCATTTTACCTTCTCTCCATTTTCACCTGGTTTCCCCTCAGACCCTGGTTTGCCTGGTTCTCCCTGTGAAACACAACAACAATGTTCATAGAAAAACGACTGACTTCCTTCATCTATAACACTGTGCACACATGACAAGTCCCAAAGAGTCCAAGAGATTCAAATGATGAAATCGTACTCACATCTGCGCCCATTGCACCTGGAGGACCCTGTGGTCCCATCTCCCCAGGAGGCCCCTACAAAAACATGCAGTGTCAGCAGTGTTGAGGAAAGTTAGCATTAGAAATGCTGGATTCAGCTGCAGCCGTTGTTTCAGTTTTTTTACCTCCAACCCTGGGAGAGCTGGAGGACCTTGAACTCCAGAGAGACCCTCCTCCCCCTGCAGAGGGGATCAATATAATTAAGTCAGACCTATGGATATTTGCACACAGCCAAATGCAAATAGTACTAATATATGCAGTATATATTAATACGGAGTGTGCTTACCTCATCATATTTAGAATTTTATGTCTAGACCAGTCAACACTGACCTGCTCTCCAGGTGGACCTGGAGCACCGGGGTCTCCCTTTAGTCCAGGTGGGCCTAGTTCCCCTTTATTCCCCTGGTCTCCTTGTGGACCCGCTAGTCCTGCTGGTCCCTATCATGAAGGTGGCACATCGAACGTAAAGGTAAAATGATAGTTATAACATCAACCAATTTGACAATTAAATTAAAGTTGAGTCGACGGGTAGTTAATGACATTGTTACATTGACACTGACAGAAGAGGAACAACAGAGACACATATATCAGCTCTGGTCACATGTTCACATCTCCAGTCACTCCATTCAGTATTCAGGTCTTGGTGACAGTTTCATCATCCAGGACAGACAGAAGGATCTGTTCTGATTATGTAGCTGCTCCAGCATTACATCAGAGGAATTCCGCTACAGTCATTTCAAAGTGTCAACTTTGTTGTTTTGGTTTGTTTTTGTTTGATGCACCACTGGGACAGCTCTTCCTTCAGAGCGTCTGTTACTAAAGACTGCTCTTCCTTCAGAGCGTCTGTTACTAATGACGGACTGCTTCATGTGTTCTTGTGTAACTTTTCCTTAACGTTAATGCCCATTTATGAAGTGATTATGACTGCTGAGGATATAATATCTGTGTGAGCCAATCAGAGCTAGAGAGTACGTTGGCATACACACAGAAAAACGCCTCCCATGGATGTGTCACTCTTGATGATGTTTTACTCACAGTCGGTCCAACTCTTCCTGTGTCTCCTTTAACACCACGGACACCCTTGATTCCCTGTAAGTGTCACCAAAGTCAAGGTTATAATTACAGAACATATTAGGTGCTGTCTGAAGGATGTTTACTGGACATCAGTTCACCTGTGGTCCACCTGGACCAGGTGGCCCAATAGGTCCTAAAGTCCCAGACTCCCCCTAAAGAAATGAATGAAAAAGAACTACTCCATGAAATAAATCTGGTTAAAGTCTAACAGCAACTGTCATAATAAGCGTAACACATTTTTATACCTTCTGACCCTGAGGACCATCCGGTCCAACAGGTCCAGGTGGGCCGGTGCTTCCCTAAAAACACAGAGAATTAAAAAGAAAATCTAGTTTTTTGGGTCACTGTCGAAACAAGACGAACTGAAACCAAAGACATGAATGTCAGAAGGTCAGGTCAAAGACAAAGACAGGACGATGCCACTCACCTGTAAACCAGCCAGACCGGCAGGACCTAATTTACCCATCAGCCCTGGCTCACCCTGTTCAAAATAGTGATCATTAAGTATATACATTGTCTTGTAATTGACCAGTGCAATATGACTGGACTCATTACAGAGCTACAAGTGAAATGACATAGAATATGAAGTATATTTAGAGATTTCTGATCATAATTAAATATATCAAACAGATCAGTACAAATGTATGACATACATTTGTAAGAAGACATTAGGAATCAAATGTTTACCATGAGCCCAATGTGGCCTTTCTCTCCTTTTGGACCCCTCTCTCCATTGTCTCCAAGGGCTCCCCAGGAGCCTTCATGTCCAGACAGACCAGGAGGCCCCACCTCCCCCTGAGGACAACAACAAAGTTGGCTGTGTCACATCGGGGTAAGATCGCAAAAACACATCACATACTATATGCTGGTCATCACCATTATCATTAACATCAGCATCACCATCAATATCATCATTACTATCATCATCATCATTATTACCACCATCATCATCGTCACCACCATTATTACTACAATCATCATCATCATCATCATCACCATCATTATTATTACCATCTTCATCATCACCATCATTATTATTACTATCATTATCATTATTATTACCATCATCATTATTATTACCATCATCAT
>NC_024320.1:134452-136565 GCF_000523025.1 Cynoglossus semilaevis
TTACATTATCATTAATATTAATATTACCATCATCTCCATCATTATTATAACTATCATCATCATTATTATTACCATCATCATCATCATCATCATCATCCCCATCATTATTATTACCATCATCATTATTATTGTTATTACCATCATCTCCATCATTATTATTACTATCATCATCATTATTATTACCATCATCATCACCATCATTATTATCATCATTATCACCATCATTATTACTAGTATCATCATCATCATCATCACTACTGTTATTACTACCATCATCATCATCACCATCATTATCATTACCATCATCATCATCATTATTATTTGTATCATCATCTTCATCATCACCACCGTTACTATTACCATCATTATCAGCTACATTGATAAAACTGAGTAAAGCGATTGTGATGTGACTATGAAGTGATTTCTGATCTTTACCTTCTCCCCTTTGAGACCAGAGTCTCCAGGTTCCCCAGGAAGTCCTACATCACCCTGCGGAGGAGAATGTAGAAGGGACTGTGTTAACTGTCTTTCTGTAACAACAGTGTCACTTTGTCTTTTCAAACATTAACATTCCATGAAGATGTGATTTTACATCATCTTTACATTTTACAATTTGAGTTGTGTGGCGCTTTGGCCCAGAGGCAATGTCTCTGTCATTGGTGTGGATCCCTGGGGTTCACCTCCTGGGCAGTGGACTGAAAGTTCACAACGGGGTTGGTACGGTGCAGTGTGATTTGGGTGGCGGTCGTGGAGACTGCTGCCCCCGCGACGAAATAAGCAGATAAAAATGGATGGACGGATGTAATCTGAGTTGTTGATCCAATCCACTGATAAGGAGATCACCCACAAATACAGTACATTTAATAAGCTTGCGTTTAACTTTTGTTGGTGTTTTGTTGTTTAGTTCCAGAGTAGAGATGTTTACTTGATGTTCCTCTCAGGATGTCTGGGAAATCTCTGTTTCATTATCTGTGTAATTAATGTCTGACAAACTGAGTGAATTACGAGCACAAGCGCATTGTCAGGAAAATGTAATTTCACAGTTTATGTCACCGTGATGGTGATTCAACATTTTTCTAGTGATGCCAACATTACAGGATAATAACTGTAATTAAACCAATAAATACATCTAAGCACCATCTGTAGACCATAAAACCACAGACTGTGGACGGTCTGTTAGATGTGGTCACAGTGATGTAATCAGGTCTTTAAATTCTTCAGTGTTTTAGAACATTTTGGAGGTTCCTGTCGAGCTCGTCAGTCATTTCTAAGACACATCTCAACAATGGTCAACATCTGTGAATTGTTTAGGTTGAAGAAGAGAAAAAAAATTCTAACCTCCACTCCAGCTTCTCCGGGTGGTCCCTGTGAGCCTTTCAGACCCTCAGGTCCTCTTTCTCCAAGAGGCCCTAGAGGACCAGGTTTCCCATGAGGCCCTGGGTCACCCTGTGAAAACATATTTTCTGTGACTAGGAAAGCGAGTAATGTTGAAGAACTGGACCTGTGTTTTGAAG
Source organism: Cynoglossus semilaevis (assembly GCF_000523025.1). Lineage (NCBI taxonomy): Eukaryota > Metazoa > Chordata > Actinopteri > Pleuronectiformes > Cynoglossidae > Cynoglossus > Cynoglossus semilaevis. The sequence continues at coordinate 135,967 of NC_024320.1, forward strand.
GTGTTTTGTAGAAAACCTACTGTATCTAACAGTGGAGACAACAAAACAATGACTTAATGTCACCTACCAAATCTTCAACACCTCACTGACCTGGTCTCCTTTCTGTCCTGGTGGACCCTCCAATCCGGACAGGCCAGGTAGACCCTAATGAGACAAAGGTGACAACAAATCACCAATTGATGGCATCAGACTGAGTCCAGAACCCTGTGACAGCAGTCAACAGGCCTGACACTGAGTCCATTGGTCTTGTTTCAAACTAAATGATACTGTTTGACTGACCCGTTGTCCATCTTGTCCTGTAGGTCCAGGTTCACCTGTTGGACCAGGGGGTCCCTGAAAAATAAACGAGTTAATATAGTCTATGTAGTCATGCATTTCAGCAGACTATTGACCAATGACTGTTTACCTTGTCTACTCCTTTCCCTGGTTCCCCGGGTAACCCTTCAGCTCCCTGTGGTCCCTGAGGAGATCCACCAAAGAAACATTCATTACATACTGTGCATTAAGATTGTAATGTGATGTGCAAATGGCATGCCTTTGTATTAGATAAAACTAGGAATATATCCATCTATATCATGAGTTTGATGTAGGTACCCACT
>NC_024320.1:136623-141580 GCF_000523025.1 Cynoglossus semilaevis
GCTTCCCCGAGGTCCAGGTTTTCCACTTGCTCCATTGGTGCCTGGAACACCTGGAGGACCCTGGAAAACATTGAATGAATTTATATCTTAATGTAAGACATGTTTGGGGAATGAGGATGCATTTGAAATTTAAATCAGATGAGATGACGGTGAAGTCACTGATCCTGTAATTCTAAATAAATATGTGACTCAAGTTTAACAACAACACAGTCAGACGTTACTGTCTGTCTTAAAGAGTCAACAACTTTCATCTGTGATCCGTTGCAGATGAATTGTCTTTCCCCCCCCCCCTCTTCCAGTTCATTCCTGGATCATCATAAGTCAAACTCACAGCTGGGCCCTCGATTCCTTTGGTCCCTTCATCTCCGGGTCGACCCTAAGAGGAACAACATTAACTTCAGCATATGTTTTAAAATCCAGTAAAACTAAAATGTAGATATTAGTATAACTGTGAAGAACACTAACAGGTGACCAAACAATAGGTAGACATTAGCGCATCTTAAGAAATGTTCTACTTCTCACCAGAGGTCCTGGGAGTCCTCTCTCTCCAGGAGAACCTGGACGACCCTAGAAATAAAAGAGAAGAGGAGAGAGAGTGAGAAAGACAGAGAGAGAGAATGAAAGGAATTGATATTATTACTGAAGGTCATCTAGTGCAACGTGATGTGTTCAAGGCCATTTTGGCAACATTTTAGTTGTCGATTTTCTAGTGCACTTGTACGTTTTTTTTTTTTTTTTTGCTGACAGGACAACAATGATCCCTGCTTGTTCACTATTGGCTTTAAAGCAGAAGTTGACAGCTGACATATCAGACTTTTCAGTGCTGTCTGGCCTCACTGTAGCGCAGATTGATGGGTTTCACCACAGTGAGTGAGCAGAACAGACGCAGCAGTGGGGCTGAGATGAGCTGCTCAACCTCATCTGTGTGAAAATGACTGTTGTCCTGCAAAAAGACGGTCTTATATCTGTGTTCAGCCAACCAAGACACAGACAGATTGAACACATACAGAGTAAGAGCATTACACTCTGTGTTCAGCCAACCAAAGACACAGACGGATTCAAGGCATGAACACATACAGAGTAAGAGCATTACAGAGAGAAAAAGGAGCTAAGATACTGTAGCTAAGATATGGGTTCCCATACTTCTGCATATCTGATGGGTGCCCCCTTTTGTAAACAAATTTCGACACTCATTTTTATATACATATAATGTATACAGTAATGTCATTTCCCAGCTTGGGATCAAGTCTGTCTGTCTGTTTATCTATCTATCTACCGTAATTTCCGGACTATCGAGCACACCTGAATATAAGCTGCACCCATTAATTTTAACATGGGATATTTATACAGATAGATGTTACAAAGAAATATTCTTTTCACTTTTAATGAAATAAATGCTTTTTTCTGAACAGTACCTGTAACACGGCTGGTTACACGTTAGCTCTTTCCTGCTTCGGCGCCCTGAACGTCGTTGTAATGGACAGGGGAGACTTAGTGATCTGCTCCAGGGCCGAAGCTAACATTAGCTCCAGTGCTAACTCCCTTCACTTTGTGCTTGTCCACAGCAGAGGTAAACAGAAACAGGGAAGTTGGGGTCTTTATTATCAGCCTCCCCACACACAATAGAACACAAACAGTGTTTTAACAGCTCATGTATAACCAACTCACACTTCAACATGACAGGGGCTCAACTGCTCTCACTTTCACTAACATTCTTTCTCGGGCATGGCCACACGCACATATACTCACACAGCCATTCACAGACAGACATACATTACTAGTATAACACAAAGTAGCCTACCAGAAAAGTCACTGATCGCTAGCAGTATTACCTTTGTTAGGCCGTAAAAATCCATTGCTAGTTGCATCATTGTTTAAGCCGCAGGGTTCAAAGTGTGTGAAAAAAGTAGCGGCTTATAGTCCAGAAATTACGGTATATTACACGCACCTTCAGATACATATTTATAGAGGCTGCATTTTGCGTTTTATGGGTAGAATGACCTTATAATAATAAATTGCTCCAATGACTGAGATCAGGACAGTCAGTCAGGCTACGATTGACAGTCGTTAGACACACAACAGTCGGAGGGACTGTCCTGGACTTTAGACTGATTAATATTGTTGAGGACAACGACTGGACTCAAGGTTAGAAAGAAACTCTCCACACGTTCTGCAAGAGATTTTGCTGGACATTTTTTACAGATGAATTATTATACTTTTTGTTCCTTCTCTTTTGTAAACCCAGGGCAACAAAAATCAGTCATCCAAAGTTTAGAGAAGCAGAGAGAGAGTAATAGCGCCTCCGTTTGGCTGTTATAATAAGTTGCACTTATTGCTTAGCCACAAGTTATTATTACATATTTATTGCTAGCCACAAGTTATTATTACATATTTATTGACAAACAGATTAAAACAACTGAAAATGTATCAGTGAAATTAAAAACAAAAACAATAATACCAATACAGTGGGGGCAATTCTACTGATTATTAATTCATATTATTAATGATCTCAGATAAGTTCAGTAAACTTGACCTTTAACTCCTACATCAATTTTAACAACCACATTGTTTGATTGGCCAATTAAAATGAATGAAGAAGTATAAAGTACTTAAATATCAAACTTACAGGAGGTCCTAGTTTTCCAACAGGTCCAGGTAATCCACGTATACCCTGCTCCCCCTAGTGGAATAAAAAATAAAAGTTTTTGATTGAAGTATTTCTTTTGACATTGTTCGTTTTTAAAAAACTCCTGGATGATACGATGATGAAGAAAAGACAGGTGAAATAGTATCGACAGAAGATCGTACCCTTTCACCTGGCATACCCGGAGGCCCACGCATTCCTCCATTTCCCTGAATGCCCTAGAAGACAAAATAACACAAACATATTTATTAACCACCAGATCAACAGATACTTCCACCCCCCCACACACTCACTCTTCAGGCAGTAATATATGACCAATAACATATAGCAAATATATATTTGGACACAGCGATTTTTATTAAAACACTGTCACATAATCCCACTTGTAAACTGTTAATAAATGTCAAGATACAACAATTAGAAAACAACAGAAGAACTGACATTTGATGAAACTTCCCATTTAAGCAGTTTTAAGAGCTGAAGAAAAGCCTCAGAAAGTAAACTGTGGTAAACCACGTATTTGATCCAACAAGCCAGTGGTACTGAAAGGCAGTCTGTACATATTTTACATATTAAGAGCAGCAATGATTCAAAAACATTAAAGATAGTTATTCAATAAACAAAGTATTTCAATAAAGTACTACTGTAATTCATTTTTGTAATCATGAAGAAGTCACCAGTCTCCACCATCATAAATTAATGATGATCAATTGACAGCTAGCCTGTCATTAATCTAATTAAAGGATTTGAATTGATTGACAGCCATCCTCTCTCTTTGTGTTTTCCATGTGACAGACACAACATGAAGCACTTACATACATGCCTACTGGGCCCTGAGGTCCCTCCACACCAGACTTGCCACTGAAGCCCTGAGGAGACACAGCGTGTTAAGAACAAATAAAAGACAACATCACTTTTGGACGTTTGGCTGGACTCACCCTCTCTCCTGGAGGTCCTGTGAAACCAGGAGGTCCTGTCTTCCCTGGTGGACCCTGTCAGATAAAGAACCTTGTTACTCAACGAAATTACCAGTCAACTTGGACCTGTCTGAATACTGAATACAATAGTTAGGACAGTGTCAGAGAATGATTAACTACAGGTTACTTTCTTGATAACTGCAGTTTAAACCTCCCTGTTCTCATCAGCAATTGTTTGAATACGTTTGTTTCAAGAGCTGATAACCATGTTACGGTACTTCAAAAAAAAAAATCCCACACAGTGGTTCAGGGACAGGACTTACCATTGGACCTGGGGGTCCATCTGCTCCTGACTCCCCGACAATGCCAGGAAAACCCTTGACAAATAGAAAGTACAAGTAAAACACCATGATCTAAGCAAAAGACCTCGGAAAATTTGAAAGCGTTTGTCATCTCTGTGATAATTAAGGAGAACGTGCAGTCAAGACAAACTGTGAATCAGCACTTCAGCTGCTTCATCAACCGTGTTATTGCTTTTAGTCTTTTCATTTGACTCAAGTCTCAAAGTCATACTCCCTTTAATTATGGACATGGGTAATTTAAAGGCTGCGTTGGTCTTCAGTATTGTTGTAATATGACGTTAAAGTTGGAAAATCAGCGAAGGCAAACTAAAGTCTGTGTCCAGGACATCATCTTAGGCAGATCTTAGCATTGGCCACGTTTGCCTAGGGCGCCACCTACTTGAAAGGGAGATGATGTCACCCTGAGCAAAAATAATTACAACAAAAATACTATAAATAACACCAAAGTGTTTTTTTTTACTTGTCTTGAAAATAACAAAATGTATAAAAGGAAAAAAAAAATAGTGTTACATGAACAGACTTCAATTCTACCCACAATCCAACTTTTATTTATTTATTTTATATATATATTTTTAAAATTTTTTTGTTATATTAATTTGAATTATCTGTCCAACTGCAACCCTGGCTTTCTTTGTGTAATTTCATTCAATTATTATTTTTTATCATTATTTGAAAAGACTGGGGGCCTGAGGACGTCACAGACTGGGGGCCTGAGGGGCACTTTAGTATTTCAGTAAAATGATAGGCAGAACTTTCACATTTCAACTGCTCTCCCATCACTGTAGTGTGTTGTTACTGTTTACTCCATGGGCCAATCAGTGTAGTGGACACTGGTTTCTTTCTAAGGAGGTCTAAGTAGGGAGCCTGGTGGTGCTGAAGGTCAGCTGTCACCAGTTTTGTCAAAGCCTGAACACTAATAAAAGACCTGAAAGTTGTGGGTACAAATCCTAGTAATGTTAAAATTGGGTGCAATGCAGCCCACGTTACTTTCTTTAGAAGCCCACTGACACAGACGTCAGCAGACACATGAATTT
>NC_024320.1:141680-161333 GCF_000523025.1 Cynoglossus semilaevis
AAGGATTTGAATTGATTGACAGCCATCCTCTCTCTTTGTGTTTTCCATGTGACAGACACAACATGAAGCACTTACATACATGCCTACTGGGCCCTGAGGTCCCTCCACACCAGACTTGCCACTGAAGCCCTGAGGAGACACAGCGTGTTAAGAACAAATAAAAGACAACATCACTTTTGGACGTTTGGCTGGACTCACCCTCTCTCCTGGAGGTCCTGTGAAACCAGGAGGTCCTGTCTTCCCTGGTGGACCCTGTCAGATAAAGAACCTTGTTACTCAACGAAATTACCAGTCAACTTGGACCTGTCTGAATACTGAATACAATAGTTAGGACAGTGTCAGAGAATGATTAACTACAGGTTACTTTCTTGATAACTGCAGTTTAAACCTCCCTGTTCTCATCAGCAATTGTTTGAATACGTTTGTTTCAAGAGCTGATAACCATGTTACGGTACTTCAAAAAAAAAAATCCCACACAGTGGTTCAGGGACAGGACTTACCATTGGACCTGGGGGTCCATCTGCTCCTGACTCCCCGACAATGCCAGGAAAACCCTTGACAAATAGAAAGTACAAGTAAAACACCATGATCTAAGCAAAAGACCTCGGAAAATTTGAAAGCGTTTGTCATCTCTGTGATAATTAAGGAGAACGTGCAGTCAAGACAAACTGTGAATCAGCACTTCAGCTGCTTCATCAACCGTGTTATTGCTTTTAGTCTTTTCATTTGACTCAAGTCTCAAAGTCATACTCCCTTTAATTATGGACATGGGTAATTTAAAGGCTGCGTTGGTCTTCAGTATTGTTGTAATATGACGTTAAAGTTGGAAAATCAGCGAAGGCAAACTAAAGTCTGTGTCCAGGACATCATCTTAGGCAGATCTTAGCATTGGCCACGTTTGCCTAGGGCGCCACCTACTTGAAAGGGAGATGATGTCACCCTGAGCAAAAATAATTACAACAAAAATACTATAAATAACACCAAAGTGTTTTTTTTTACTTGTCTTGAAAATAACAAAATGTATAAAAGGAAAAAAAAAATAGTGTTACATGAACAGACTTCAATTCTACCCACAATCCAACTTTTATTTATTTATTTTATATATATTTTTTTAAAATTTTTTTGTTATATTAATTTGAATTATCTGTCCAACTGCAACCCTGGCTTTCTTTGTGTAATTTCAATCAATTATTATTTTTTATCATTATTTGAAAAGACTGGGGGCCTGAGGGGCACTTTAGTATTTCAGTAAAATGATAGGCAGAACTTTCACATTTCAACTGCTCTCCCATCACTGTAGTGTGTTGTTACTGTTTACTCCATGGGCCAATCAGTGTAGTGGACACTGGTTTCTTTCTAAGGAGGTCTAAGTAGGGAGCCTGGTGGTGCTGAAGGTCAGCTGTCACCAGTTTTGTCAAAGCCTGAACACTAATAAAAGACCTGAAAGTTGTGGGTACAAATCCTAGTAATGTTAAAATTGGGTGCAATGCAGCCCACGTTACTTTCTTTAGAAGCCCACTGATTTATTTATTTATTTTATATATATATTTTTAAAATTTTTTTGTTATATTAATTTGAATTATCTGTCCAACTGCAACCCTGGCTTTCTTTGTGTAATTTCATTCAATTATTATTTTTTATCATTATTTGAAAAGACTGGGGGCCTGAGGACGTCACAGACTGGGGGCCTGAGGACGTCACAGACGTCAGCAGACACATGAATTTAAATTAAATTAAAAAACTATATTGACAAGAACATGAACAAGCTCCCATTTTAAGCAGTAATATTGCAGTATACGTTAACGGTTCAAGTTCCCCACTGACAACATGCAGAACAGTTGGAACATGACGATAAAAACCACCTGACCATATTCTCATTACATCGGCGTCTTTCATGTTGGCCTGTTGACAGGGCTGTGAACTGCTCCACAGCAGTGTCTCATAAAGGTCTAATAATGTGTTTCTGTGCAGCGGAGCAGCCGGCAAAATAAATAATGATGTCATTTCGTGAATGCTGAGGTCATTTCACTAATGCTGTCGTACCGTCAGTCCATTACCGCCGGCAGCTCCGGTTGCACCAGAGAAACCCTGAAACAGAGGAAAGTAGGAGCAAATTGTTATAAATGGTGTAAAAACACTTCTGAAAGTTTTTATTTCTAATAATAATAATAATAATTCTACACAAATATATATATATATATTAATTCTTACAGAAAAAAAAAACAGGTGGTCAATAAATAATCATTTACCGCCCCCTGCTGTTAACATCAGTGTTGAATGACTTATGACTTGAGAAATAACGTTAACAAACACAGGCACGCACAAATCCAACATATGAGAAAATATATCATAGAGAACGGGAACCTGTGTACCAGGCTTTCCTTCTGGTCCCTCTGGTCCTGCTAGGCCTGAGAAACCCTGAAAGGAATCAACAAAAACACACACAGTGAATGATGTCTTATCACAACGTGATAGTGTTAGACAGACTTTGTCTCAAGTATCAAGACACAAACCAACAGAAAGACAGACATTTGTGTATCACTGCACAGAGTAGACACTGGCACTCGTGCACACAGATTGATCTATTGTGTCACAGTCACAGTTTGTGTATTGAAATATTATGACCTGTTGCGTTAGACCAGTACTTTTTAAATAGTTGGGCTGGCCGCCCTTGGGGGAATATGGCACGCTGGACACAAATGCTGTAATGCTTGAAGTTTTTTAATTTTTTTTCTCTTATTTCTTATGGAAAAAAAATAATTTGAGTTACAGTTACGAGCTCGGTCCTGGAACAGATTATGCTCAGATCTCAAGGTGTTACTGTATACATCAGTTTCCCAATAGTTTTTCATTTCGCAGGGATGGGTGGGCGTGAAAACGTTTTTGTACTGGGTGGCAGAAAATAATTGCGAACCACTGAAGTAGGAAAATGCAATCTTTTCAATCTGTTGAAAAGCCTTTGAAAGTGCTTTACAAATAATTCTACTACATTCAAATATTCTAAAAGCCCCAAAATCATTTTGAAAAATAATATTGTCAATTGTCAGCTTTACCGGAGGGCCTGGTTGTCCAGTGTGACCCCTCTGTCCAGAAGGACCCTGAGAAAAGACAAACATACTCATCATATTTGACATGGTCCCACGGTCACATTAACCTGACTTCCAGGCGATGGTGTGAAGAACAAAGTGACTTCAGTTCTTCATACCTTAGTCCCTCTCGGTCCTGGTTTTCCCTTCCTTCCATCTGGTCCTTTGTTTCCCTTTAGAGAGTTTTACAATGTGTCAGGATCCAGACTAAAGAGAGTCTTTCAAATACTTCCAGATGCAGGAACAGATGATTCCTCTTTGTCATATTGACTCAGAGTTACAGTCTCCAGCTGGAACCACTGATCCAAATATAACTCACATTTCACAGCTTTTTCCCTTTTGACTGTGTAGTAATCTAATAATGTCAGATTACCTTTAGTTTATCACACTTTTTTTAAATTAAGATAGTGACAAACAAAATGCTGACTTTGCTGCTTGTGCCCCCGAAACACATATATAATGGCAAACAGCCCAGGAGATGACAAAGGAAGAGACACATAACAATACGATAGCACATGACAACGAGTATATATTAAAAAGAAACAGCTCAATAAATAAACAAAAGCCAGCTAATTCAGTAATAATTAATATAAATATCAAAACAAAATCCTTAATAAACAGGACTCGTGGTCTGTTTCTTATTAAAGAATGGACCACCTTAAATATTCTTTAAGGTATCAGGACATGCCACCTTAAAAAAAAAACCTACTGCATGTTGCGGTTGTGTGTCATTTTTTTGTAAAAAGTACCGTGTTTTTTTTTTATAAACTGTTCTTTCTTCAGCCGCCAGGGGGCGTTCTAGCAGGAAGTGCAAGAACAAGAGACAGGGGAAATCAGTATAAAGAACATGGTAGTTTTTGGGTACCTGGATATCGGCATCTTATAGTCCGGTGCGTCTTATATGTGTAAATTTATAGTTGTTTTTTTTTTTTAAACTCAGTGGGTGCGGCTTATATTCAGGTGCGCTCTATAGTCCGGAAAATACGGTAATCAAAACGTATAATTGAATTGTCACATGTGGCATCACAACAAATCTCACCCCTTATTTGAGCCATTAGCCATGTTGCAACAAACTACTTTTGCATGTCTTAGCGTCTTGGTGTGACTAAATGTGGGAGGCACAGCTTAGTGGATCTGCGCTCAACAACGCCGCCTAAGGCAGACTAGTTGAGCGCAGATGCAGTGAGCTTTCAGCACAGGGCGCGTATATAAGGGGAGTAAGAAAAAAGAGTATTGATATTTACAGCACTGTATCGATTTTTTAATTAACAATTAACATGCAAATATTAATGATTTCAATCATTTTGATTAACAATTAACATGCAAATATTAATGGGCATCATTTTATTTTGCTTTCCTTTTTTCTCTAGAAATGACAAATGTAGATCTCTCTGGTCCAATTTTAATAACCTGAATGTTAAGCAGGTAAAAAAAAACTCAACATATCGCATTATATCCCATTGTTTCCCATGTATTATAACTACAATAGACCTGAAGTCTACTTCAATGTTCCCGTGGGTTCACATACAGTAACTTGAAGTAACTGAAACACGTGACGTCACCTGACAGTTTTATGTGTTCAGACGTACAAAGAACATTCACCTTTGATCCACGACTGCCCTGTTTTCCCTGAGGGCCAGCTTCTCCATTAGGGCCCTGTAAAAAAAAAACAAAAAAACATTTTACTGTTCAGGTACAAAACACTGATAAGAATACAGCGGTCCCTCTCCTATCGTGGTAGTTGCGTTCCAGGACCCATCATTGTATAGGAAAAATCGCAAAATAGAGACGAGATAGGAGCGAAATGAACAAGAGAGTGGCCGACAGACAAGGGGAGATGCTGAGAGATGCTACAATGCATTAGCCAATCAGTGTGAGGAACAGAAGAGCAGGCTCAATCAGCCAATATTACACAGAGTACGCATAGTTTTAGCCAATAGTACGCTGTGTATGATCTCGTCTAGGTAAACAACGCTACCGGCAATCGTTAGCAAATGCGCTTATCTCAAATTTTAAAATGAGACTATACATTTGTAGAGCCAAAACCTTCATATGTATGAATATTTTCTAATGTTTTTCGCGATATAGTGAAAATTTTGCAAGATTGGATTTAAAAAAAAAAAATCTGCGATGTACTGAGGGAGCAAAAAGAAAAACCGTGATATAGAGAGGGAACGCTGTACACAGTATTTACAAGTAACCTACAGACAGAGAAAAGAGCATTCACCAAGTTTACTGTATAGTCAGTACCTCAGTTCCTCTGACACCCTGTTGACCCTTAGCACCTTGGAAACCTGGAAAGCCAGCGGGGCCTCTTTCTCCCTGAGGGCCCCCAATACCTGCTGCTCCACAAATACCCTAAAAAAAAAAAAACCCCACCAAACACTAAGTTGCACACAAATAATATGGCTATGCAGTTCAAACAGACAGTTGGCACAAGAGTTGGTGCGTGTGTGTGAACAGTTTATCTACTCAAGTTCAACATTATGTCTGGATATTGAAGTCTATGCTGCGAGTACTGTTTCTCATCACTCAACAGTTTTTGAACAGACACACAGCCTTTCTATTGGTTCTCTCAAGGAAACATAGTAACAGTGCCAGACACAGGTCTGGATTTCTATCTTAAAAACCTGTTCCGACATGTTGCCTTTTCACTGACAATTATGTTTCTTCTTCTTCTTTTTTTTTTTACTGAAGCAGAGAAACATAGTTCTTACTTTTTGGCCTTTAGGTCCTGGATCTCCTTTGTCTCCATCTGGTCCTCTGTGTCCCTGTAAGGAGAAAAATATTTAAAAAAAAGATTCAGTCTGAAATGTATTTTCAGTAATTGTCAACATATCAATGAAACAAGCACTTACTGTATTTCCCAAAAATCCCATTGGGCCGGAAACACCAGGAGGACCCTGTTCATAGAAGTATTAAATACATTAAAAAAAAAAAATATATATATATATATATATATATTTTTTTAAAATTCTATGGAGAGACAGAACACTAGTGACTCTCATGTTACACACTGAGTCATTGATTGAGCAACTGAAATAATTTCACCAGCAGGTGGCATTGTTACATAGCCATCAGGCTATGAAAGGAAAGGACTGAAAGGAAACCTACATACACTGACTTGGCTGAAGGAGCAGGACTGTTCTGGACCTTGTTTGAATCTGGTTTGAAGCAGAACCTTTACAAGGGTTCTTGAATGTACTGGATCTCAAAACGTGCAGGACACGATGAGAGGACTGACCAGAGTTCAGAGATGTTCAGATCAAAGTTTAATCCTGTTTATTGTAGGGGTGGTTAAGCAGTTCTGCTCATGTTCTTAGAAATGAAATACTGTGAAATGACAGACACTTCACACTGAGACACTGACTTCAATCAATCCTGACTTAAGTCTGTGACACAAGCTCACGGCAGCCTGTGTCAGTTGCAAAGACTCACACTGTAAATTCCCCCATTGTGGGATGAAGAAGGTACTCATTATCATTATTATTAATGTAGTTTCACAGTTTTCTTTTCTTACTTTTATTCCACTACAGAAACCAGCAGCAGAAAAAGAAGCTAATTTTTACTGTCTCTACTTTGTTTGGTTACAGAATGGTATTACTATGTGTTACGGAAGCAAATCGGGATTTAACAAAGTCAATAAATACCACTGGTATTACTATGTGTTACGGAAGCAAAATGGTGATTTAACAAAGTCATTAAATACCACATTTTGAGTACCGATAAATTAAAAATAAGAACAAGACTGGAGTCCTAATTCCTACTGCATGCTATGGTATAAAACGATAGATAATTTAATGCACCAGAGTCTGTGAACTGAACAGTTGAATGCTTCAATGACCTCATTGGATGGAAACATGTTCTTAATGATCAGCTAAGGCTTTTTCTATGGAGGACTGAGAGTGCCAACATTAAATAAATAAATACGTAATTAAATATGTCATTAATTAATTAAAATAGGAATTAAATAGAAATGTACCATTAAATAGTACCATCCAGTGGACACACCAAGGTGCAGTGTGATTTGGGTGGCGGTCATGGAGACTGCTGCCCCCATGACCCGGTAACGGATAAGCGGATGAAAATGGATGGATGGATGGATGGATGTACCATTAAACAAATAAATACATAAATATAAATTTAAATGTGCCGTTACTTATTTGAAATTGGAATTTTCAGTCCACTTTCAGTCCTCCATATTTCCATTTTTTACAACTTGTCTACATTTACCACAGCCGTGGAATAAAAGCTAACAGTGTTGTTATAAGAGCCAAGATTCAGCTGAGTTCAGATGAACATAAAACTAATTTTTAGAAATGTGATTGCTGTAGAAAATGAATTCAACTGTCGAGTTTAAACAGAGCTCACCATGGGCCCCTCGAATCCTGGGTCCCCCCGCTCACCCATTGGCCCTACTGGCCCCTGAAGGCAAAAACAAAAGAAAAACAATGAAGGGAAATGTATTGTTTTTACAGGAACATATACTAGGTGTTGTTTCTGTTAACACCCGACAGACAGACAGACATAGAAACACTGAGATAACAAAGGCAGACCCACAGGCTCTCCTTTAGGCCCAGGACCACCCATCAGTCCTAACAGTCCCTGTAGACAGACAGAACAGAACGAGAGTAGAGGAGGTGAATTAGATTGGACTAATACCAAACAGACTACTGTGTCTCCTCTGGACTCACCTGTGTTCCTCTAAGTCCTGGAGCTCCAATCTGTCCCTCCAAACCTGGAGGACCCTGAGTGAAAAGAACATGTTAAGACCTTATGTCTCAAAGGTAAAAAAAAAAGAAAGAAGAAGAATCGATCAAAGGCAGTGTACCTGTGGACCTTTGTGACCAACAGTACCAGCTGGTCCAGCGTCGCCCTGAAAGAAATTTAGTTTCACAGTGAAAGTCCTGTCACTGTTTGGTAGAGGTGGACTTCACATGTATATGTTGAGAATATCTACTGTTACAGTACATTTGAAGTCACGTGTCATTCGAACGTATCATTTGATCAATGGGTGTCTATGACTAGCATCCAGAAACCACACATTGGTAATGAAGCTGAGGCTGACTTCACATGCCGGGGAACTATTAACGGGCACAAGATCTGTCTTTGTGTCACGCTAAGGAAAAAAAGGCCCTTAACTGAACTTTAGCACAAAGTTCCACAGAATACTGAGGAGGAGGCTGTGGTTTATAAGTGGGTTATTAGGATTCCTGGGTCAATTTAAGAAAATCAACCATCAGCCATGCAATGGCTCCAATTCACTGGTCCAGAATACATTAGACCACTTCATGTCACACTTGGCAGAGAGCCTTGTGATGTGTTCATGAAAACTCAGCCAGAGGAGGTTTGGATCTCAGATCCACACACTGACATGGTTTTGGATCTTTTAAGTAACTTTGGAACTTTGTGGCGGTGGAGTTGTTGTGGTTTTTAAATACTTCCACTTTGTAATAAAATCACTTGCAGATGATTATGGGAAATACCAAAGACAAGACACCCTAGAATCAGACCCGATTTGGAAAATAAATCCTATGGTAATTAGATGTATTACAATTTGGAAAATAAATCCTATGGTAATTACATTTATTACATAACTTTATTATTATTTTTTTTTAAATCTTAGTCTGTGGTGAAGTGCTTTACTTTATACATGGGTGGCATATGAAGTGTACTTTGATCTGCGTGTACTCAATCTTACTCGAGAGCCGTTAACGCCTTGAGCACCAACATGTCCCGTCATACCTGGTGCACTCTGTTAAACACACACACACACACACTTTTAAAATCAACATTTACATTAAATATAGTATTTGTTTTATAACATTGTTCTTCTTCTTTGCTTACAGGTGGCCCAAGAAGACCTGGAGGACCAGGCAGTCCGTCTTCACCCTGGAATCATAGTGAGAGTAAAAGACAGGAGAGATGATGTGTGTGTGTATGTGTGTGCGTGCGTGCGTGTGTGTCAAGTATGTCAGAAAGCACAGGTCTCACATCCGGTCCACATGGTCCTGGTGAGCCGTAGCCACCTCGAATCCCAGCAGGGCCCTAAGGAAAATAAGAAGTACGTGGCCCATTAATGAAAAGATTTTCAGCACCAAACCCAGAGGACGATGAAGTAGAATGTTGGTACAGGACACAAATCTGTGTCGGCATAGACTTTGACTGAATTGACAGATAAATGAAAGCCCTAAAGAAGGGGTGTCAAACACAAATTCACAGTGGGCCAAAAAAAGAAAAACTGGGATGAAGACGCAGGCCAAACTTCATATTTATTGAAAAATTGCTTGCAATTGTGTATGTTTACCCTTTTCTCCAGATATGAAGATGTTTCTCTATGGAAACAACCTTTAGTTCTGCTTAAACATTAAATCTGGAACAACCAGAGCTTAATATTATAAACACATGAGATTTTGTTTTTCACAGGCCAACGACAACAAAAAACCCACAATAGATGAGCTATAACAGCGCATACACTGCTAATACTACAAATCCTGCCAGTATATAGGGTCAATATATTGGCGGGCCAACTTTAGTACACATTTGATATGATCTTGCGGGCCACATATAATTACACTGCGGGCTAGGTTTGGCCCCCGGGCCTGAGTTTGGCACATTGCCTTAAAGCCTCAAACCTGTCAATATAACTGTAACAACACATGAGGTACAGTGACTGGAGGTTACTGAGAAAGACAACTCACTGCTGGTCCAACTGGGCCAGGACGTCCAGATAAACCAGTCGAACCCTGTAGGAAAAAGGATATGGAATATGAGCGTTGTTAAGAACACACATTTAAACGACATTTGACATTGAAAAGGAAATGGATGAATACACCACCAGTACCTTCTCACCAGGTTCACCGACGTCCCCCCTTGGACCCTTGAGGCCTTCAAGACCCTGTAGAGAAGGGACAGTTACCACCATGATTTCTGAAAACACTGTAATATTCCACGACCAGGACTGTCGGCCGGGAACAATTAGCACTTCAGCGTGAAAACACAGGTCCAGAGCTGCTGCTTTTGTAAAACAAGAGAATCGGAAAGTCATAGGACTTAAAGAACTTCAGGATGAAGGTGTTGCTGTAACCTGACTGACTTTCTAAATGTATTTATGCTTATTTTGACATGGTTTTTGACTAAAGCTGAAACATTTCTATGACAGAACTGTTTGCTGAATAAAACAGGCTTTATTCTGGTCAAAGCAAATCTGTTCCATGGCTGCAGTTGGCGGACTCAGACTAAAGCTTCTAAATCCACATACTGCATATTTGATTCCTCAAAAACACAGGATATTGAATTGGGATTCTTCGTTGTGTCGCTTCATTGCTCACCTCATCACCCTTTTCCCCTTTGGGCCCTCGTTCCCCTCTGTGTCCCCAGAGGCCCTGATGTCAAAAGCAGGAGAAGGGAAGTTTTCACCAAATGTTTTTTTTTTTAAAAAAGGGATGATTTATGAGCTGTAACATCTTGGTCATAAACACGCTGTACTGTTCGCGAATCCAGTCAACGTACCGGTGACCCAGGAGCTCCAGGTGACCCAGGCTGACCGTCCTCTCTGTTTTCACCTGGCAAGCCTGGGGCCCCAGCTGGGCCAGGAGGACCTCTGGGACCCCGTTCTCCCTGTCAAACAACAGATACAATCAGGACGCATGTGATATTTACAATGTCTAACTGAACCTGTCAGTAGAACTGAAACACAAGTCTGCAGATGTGCTTTACTGTAAATACCACGTGTCTTCACACACACAGAGACAGAGAGAGACATCATCTTAAGTCGGAGGAGACATTAATCACCTCAACAACATCACACTGTCCACACCACTGTGCTGTGGAAACAGGTGGAGGAGGTGTTCAGCTACAGCTGCGCTGCCATTGGACAGAACAGTGTTGCAGACATGATGGATGCTGTGTCCTACAGGCACCAACAGGTCTGGTGGACAAGGGATTTTTTTTAAAGCAACTTTTGGACAAACAATCCCTCACATGTGCAGGACAGAGGCTTCACCTCAAACTCTGCTAATTCACACTCTAATCAACTAGACTGTTACTCCATTTTAGTGTTTGAGTGTGGTCCATGTGGGACGTTCTCTCTGATCCTTCTCTTTAAACTGAGACACTGACCCACAGTTCTCAAACACGGCGAAAAGTTACTTTTACACTTGACTTGTGTGTTGACTGTTACGTTATTATTATTATTATTTTATTTTTATTATTATTTTATTTTTATTTTATTATTATTATTATATTATTATTATTATTTTATTTTTATTTTATTATTATTATTATTTTATTTTTATTATTATTTTATTTTTATTATTATTTTATTTTTATTATTATTTTATTTTTATTATTATTTTATTATCATCATTATTATTATTATTTTATTATTATTATTATTATTATGCAGCTGCTTCTTAGTAGAGAGTTTTTTCAATGAAGGTCGTTTTTTTCTATCTGTACCACTGTATGAGTTGCTGCCACCTAGTGTTTGGAGGCTTGTTATCATTCAAGCATTACAGCAGTGGTACACTTGTGTTCACCAGAGAAGTACTAAACTAGCCTAACACTGGAGTGAATAAGGAGGTTACCGCAGTGACAGGGAGACAGAATGTCGGTCACAAACACTACGCGTTTTAAATGGAGTGACAGTGGGATGTGTACCATTTCTCCCGGTACCCCAGGATGTCCTCGATCACCAGGTTCGCCGGCAGGGCCCTAAAAGAAGGATCAAGAAAAATCACAATGTTTACATTGTGATTACAAACACCAGATTAGGATCAAGAAAAATCACAATGTTTACAAACACCAGATGAATTGTCCTTGGTATTTGGATCTAAACCAAATGAATTCTATTGCTCACCCGTATGCCTGTCCTGCCCATCTCTCCATGGGGTCCCGGAACACCTTCTTGACTCTAGGAAGAAACCAATCTGTGGTCAACCAGAGTGAAACAACAACAACAACAATAATAATATGTAATAATCATCACAGTGTACTTACAGGCCAACCAGCACGAAGCAACTGGTAGAAGTTGGTTTGCTGCAGGAAGAAGGGTTGCAGAGTCAATTCTTGTTGATGAGGACACAACACGTGTGTGTGTGTGTGTGACCAAGCACTCAGAGGACCATTTGATGTGAAGTGTGTCAGACCAACATTAAATCACACACAAGGTTAGAAAAAGAGAAGAGCGCCAAATGGTTCTCTTCATTTCAAATGGGTTAGAGTTAGAGAACTGTCCCACAGTAGACACTAACTGTGATGGTTCTGTCTCTTTGTACTTCGATCCACATTGAAGCGCAAGAGTGTTCTTTCCTCCTTCTACCTCAGATAACGAAGGACTTTAAAGAAAAGACATCATTCAAATGTCTTTAGGATTAGGTTAACTCTTAGCTCTATTCATGTTGTAAAAAGACAGCGACACGTTTTCAAATACATTGACCTGTGATCGTCATCTCACCTGGAAAGCAGCCCATTCCTCAGCAGTGTTCTTCCACAGGTACAGGGCTGGCAAACCTGCAGGCCCAGGAAGTCCCTGTTCCCCTTTTTTCCCCTGTCGGCCTTCCAGCCCTGTTTTTCCCTATCACAGAAGAAGAGTTAATGGTGCAATATGATCATATAAGTGATAGTTAATATTGTTAGTATTTAAGACATGACATCATCGCAATTGCAGTTCCTGGATTTTAAGAGTTCTAGGTTGAAATTGTCCTTTAACAACAGTGCTGCACTTCTACACAACTCTAAACATCATCACAGGCTATTATGTCATAAATAACATGAATTCACCTTGTCACCTTTGAACCCAGGCAGACCAGGGTCACCGGGACAGCCCTGTGGAGAAAGTAACAACTTGCAATAAAATGCTTGAAAAGACAGCATGTAAAAAGAATGCAGTTTAACCGACACATTAAAATAATATTTTTACACCACTGAAATGGTGAGTACAAAGTAATAGAAATACTTGGTCCTTGTACAACTGACTGAAATTTAGATCACATAGACAAAGGAGCTGCCAAGGGGACAGTACAGGAGGGGACACGGCAGTACAGGTCAGAACAGGGTAAGCGGGTCAGGACAGAACAGGAGGGGACAGTACAGGATAGTGCAGGACATCACAGTGCAGTTCGGACAGAACAGGACAGGAGGGGACAGGACAGTGCATGACAGGTTAGAACAGTACAGAACAGGACAGGACAGGACAGGAGGGGACAAGAGGGGACAGGAGGGGACAGAACAGTACAAGACAGGTTAGAACAGTACAGAACTGGACAGGACAGGACAGGAGGGGGCAGGACAGTACAGACCAGTACAGAACCGGACAGGACAGGACAGTACAGGACAGCACAGGATGGGACAGAACAAGACGGTACAATATAGGACAGGACGGTACAGGACAGGACAGCACAGTCAGGTCAGGACAGAACAGGAGGGGACAGGGCAGTACATGACAGGTTAGAACAGTACAGAACAGGACAGGACAGAACAGGAGGGGGGAGAAGGGAACAATACAGGATGGTACAGGACAGTATACTACAGTCAGGGCAGAACAGGATGGGACAGAACAGGACAGGACAGAAGAGGACAGGACAGTAGAGGACAGTAGAGGAGGCGGCAGGACAATACAGGATAGGATAGAACAAGAAGTAAAGGAGGGGACAGGACTGAACAGGACAGGGCGGGACATACAATGGAAGACCATTAAACTGAATGAGATTTGAATAGAGCAGAACTGTACTGACATTCAGACCACACCAGTAATTAAATGTTATGAAAATATAAACGTCATATTACACACACTTTGACAGGATTTACGATACGAAGAAACAGTTCTTGTTACAGCAGATGACACATTGGAACTGATGACAGAGGCAGTAATGAATCAATGAGCCCTGTGTGTTGTGACCCAACATCTACAACTTTAGAGAACAATAACTACATAACGTCCATAAATTCATTGTCCTTCATTGTCAAGCATTTGGCTTCAAACAAACAAACAAACAAACAAACAAACAAACAAACAAAAACAAAATCACATTTTCTCCCAGACGTTGTTATTTATGTGGGAACCTTCAGTTCATTGTAATAAATAGTGTTCTTGTTCTTGTGTTACAGAACAGGTACTTCGTTCCACAACAAACTGAGTTGTTCCATTTGATAGCATTTGAAGTCATTAGTGAAAGTAAACTGTTAACTGAGCTGTTTGATGAGAAACACTGCACTTGCTTCGTGTGTTCCATCTGCCAGTCAGACCTTCTGAGACTAAGACGGAAAAATCCTCTATTGTAACTAAGGACATAACACTGGTACTGGTGTCAGGACAATGCTGCAGGCTCGTCTACTGTATGTTATGAGAAGAGCTGTTGGACTGTACCGCAGGAGAGCACAGCCGACAGGACGTCTTCGTTCAAGGCTTTAATCACTGCCGTCCGGCTGAAGAGAGCCCGTGTGTGTTTTACAGCAGCGTGACTCCAGAGACCAGCCCAGACAAGACCAGATGCGCCTGCTGGTTCTAGGTCTGGTTCTGTCTTTCCTGAAAGCTGCTGCGACAACTTCAGCACCAGGTAAAGCCCGATGTCATAAATTCCATTTTCTGATGTGGTATGTCAGCAGTCTAAAGTTTGAACCATGAATCAGTGTAAGGCCATGAATAAAAGTGCAACGACTGGTTAAGCACACGGGTCTCAGAGTGCTCACGTGGGAGCATCAAAGACGCGTGAATCAACATATGTTTCAGAGGCGTATCCTCGTCTGATCAAAGTCAGATGGCAGCTTATGGAGAACAGCTCTTGTAAGTTGTTAAAGTACAAGCAGACGTCACACATTCCCCGAACACCAGGTCCGTCCTGCTTTATCTGATATAATACATCAACTTTATTGTAACGCTGTGGGGAACCTTGGCTAAGGACGTCCACAACACTGCCATGGAACAACAGTAATTCCTTATTAAAGACACACCAGTCACGCCTGCATAAAAAGAACTGTTTTTTATGAATTCTTTTAGAGTCTCCGTTGGATTTTGGGTGTAAAAATAAACATGTTTAGCTTTATTAACAAATTGTTTAAAAATGATGGGGTTAAAACAACGTTATCCCTGAAACACAATGAATGAATCTCACTCTCCAAGTTCAGACAAAGACTTTTTTGGTCTTTCTCTTTGTTAGACAAGAGCAATGGTAGTCCCCCTCCCTCCCCCCGTTATTGTCTTCTTCTGCAGTCCTATTCATGTACTCTAAAGTAGTGGACCCCTGGGCCATGGACTGGCACCGGTCAGTGGGTTAATTGGTACCAGGCTGCACAGAAAAAATGCAGCTGCATTGCAGAATCAGCTGCATAATTTGCCTATGGCTCACACTTGATACAAGATGCTTGCCTCGGTCACGTCTTACCCGCATCCGCTACCTTCTCGGCCAAAAACGCATCACACATTGTCACTAAATTGAAACCCCTAAGCTAGCAAAATGAACAAAAAACATCCAAAAAATCTTTGGAAAGTTTCTTTCGTCTTTAAAGAACAATTCCAGGAGTCCTACTGGAAATATAGATTTATTGTGACAGGTTGTTCCCACTCTGCATAATTTGAACGTCTCTCTAATGAGGCCGTCAAAACTGATTTGTCACTTTGAGACCAAGCGTTCTGCATTTAAAGACAAGCGATGTTACAAGGACGCTGATGATAAAGTTGCAGATCCAGTGGCTTAAGGTTTATTATTATATTTAGAAAATACCGGTTTGCATGCCGGTGGTATCATTTTATTAAAGGCCGATCTGTGACATTTAACTGGTCTGTGGCACAGAAAAGCTTGGAGACCACTGGTCCAAAGGAAGGTGTGAAGGCTCTGTGAGACAAAGTATAAACATGTGCTCCGAAGCAAAGACCTCTTCAATTATTCTGCTGGTGTCTACAGTGTAATAAACGTGTGATAGACTACAACGAGAAAGATGAGGACTTGAACAGGGTTAAAAAAACAGGACCATCTCTGCCTCTGCACAACGGTTTTAAAACAAAGACATCAGGGCAAAAAAAGTATCCTGAGACCACTCACCTCAGGGCCTGGATCACCTGCTGGGCCCGGTGGTCCCCTCTTCAGTCGGTACATCTTACCATCGGAGCTCCGGACCAGGTCCTGCTCTACAGATATGATAGTCACCATACTGGGCTTCTCTGCGTCCAGCTCACTGACAGAGATTAAAACATTAGTCCTTGTCTGACTTTCTGTCTGTTCTTTTGTTTCCTCTGCATCTGCAGGTGTTCTTGGCAGCGAAGGGATTTTAGAGGGTCCAGGAAACACTGACGAGGGCTTCTTTTCTGTGCCTGCTGTATCCAGGTCAATAATATCATCAGTGGGTTTTCCTGGGAACAGAACTGCAGTCCTTCCATTTGAATCAAGTTTTTTTTCCGTGGTGATGTTCTCCTCCAGATTTTTGGAAGACGTCTCCTTCTGGTTTCCTCCGTTTCTTGACTGTTTCCTCTGGTCACCGTTCTGCAAGATCCGATCCAATAACTCTGTGTCTTCATCCACCACAAATAAATCGCCACGAACCACTGACCCTTTCCGGTTAGGTCCTGTTAGCATCGTCCCATCCCCTCTGGAACTTCCACGACGTAGAAACGCATTCTGTTGAGAGAGAAAAATAAAAACAAAACAACGACCTTGTTTATTAGTTCATACTTGTATATGTTGGTAAACAGCACCAGAACTAATCAAATATCTTTGTATGTGATTTCCCCACCACTGGTGACAGACTCATTAGCTTCAGTTTATAACTTTAGACGTTGATCTATGGGAAAGTAGAGTTCTTTTTACAGCAGGAGTCGAATCAGTAGTTTTGACAAGGTAAGAAAATGTCAGGGACAAATAACCCAATGAGTGCTAACCTTATTATATTATTATCATTATTATATAATTAATATAATTTCAGACCATACAGCAGCTCAATGTCTGTATCAGATTTGCTGAAATACCTCCAAGACCTTTTTAAAACAGTGCAGTGAGTAGACAAGCGTGGACATGAAAAAAAAAAAAAGAGAGAGACTGACAAATCAAAACACCTCAACCCAGACATGAAGAGGTAAAAATGTCATCTACTGTTTTCTGACATCATTTCATCTGTCTTCCAGTTGACAAGGGTCTCAACTTTTCAACATTTCCCAAATCCTGTTCGTCATCTTTAACTACACACCACATCTGACTGGTGTCATTTCTTTCCAGAACATGTAAATGTGCAGTCTGTAATTATAATGGCAGTGGTTAGCATTCGGCCTCCCAATGTAATAAGAACAGTGAGCACTTCTGTCAAGTCCATGCTGTAAACCCAATGTTTCAGGCTATGGAGATGTGGACAAGGAGACAGTATCTACAGGTCATCTTTCTCTTCTGCAGCTCAGTGTAGACTTAAACAGAACCCTCTCTGTCTATCTGTCTGCACTTGCTAGCACATTGAGCTAACATGTTAACAATAATATGAAGGAACCGGTCGGATCCACGCAGTTAGAGCCGACCAGTTGACGATCTGATGAGTAACACCCCAAAGTAAACTGGCTGCAATGCCTCTTTTGTACACCAGGGGCAGAGTGATTATGTTCTGCTTTTCGTCTTTATCAGTGTAAGCCACTGAATATAACATTCCTTCAGTGTTGGTGAGTGGTGGTTGTGAATTGTAATTTAAATTACCGGTAAAAAAACAATTCGGAAGAAACAGGCAATTAATCAGCTTTTTGGTAAATTGGTGAAAATGTAGAGGAGAATTCACTGCAAACCTTAACTCAGACAGTCCCAGACGTCTTATTTACATAATCGTGAGCCTGCATGAGAATCATGAGTTGTGTTTCTGGGTTTGTAATTGCAGTTATTGCAGTGTTACACCTGAGACAGAGAACAGGCTCAGCCCTGTCATTGTCCATGTCCTTCATCTTTATATCATTTGAAGGTTGATTGTAAAGTGAAATAAATTGAGGAATTAAAAAAAAAAAGAATGGAAAAGGAAGTAAATCATTTAAAAAAAAAACATTAAAAGTAACGGAAATTTTAATGATGACGTGATTTAGACTGTACTATAAATAACAGCTCCCTGCAATAAACGGACCGGTACAAAGTTCCCACTCTGACTCACGTTATAAGCACGTAACCGATGGCTTTTCAAGTGTAACTGCCACTTATTCATTTCTAACATTTTCCACCGGTATGGTTCCTTTTGTTTGCCCACAGTTTTCTGTTTTTCTGCTGTACTGCTGCTGCCAGGATTTCATGCACAGACAGATGGAGCGCAGTTTAAATGCCTGGAGCAGAACATGATTTATCCTCGTCCTCCGGCCATCTATAAGTCATTGTATACCCATCCATCCATCCATCCATTATCATCCGCACTCTCCCAGACACTTCCTCCAGCTCTTCTGGGAGGATCCCGAGGCATTCCCAGGCCAGCTAGGCGACATAGTCACTCCAGCGTGTCCTGGGTCTTCCTCTGGGTCTCCTCCCAGTAGGACATGACCCGAGCACCTCCCGAGGGAGGCGTCCGGGGGGCATGTAATGTAAATGTCCATGCCACCTCAGCTGACTCCTCTCGATGTGGAGGAGCAGCGGCTCTACTTCGAGCTCCTCCCGTGTGACAGAGCTCCTCACCCAATCTCTAAGGGAGCGCTCTGCCACCCTGCGGAGAAAGATCATTTCAGCCGCTTGAATCCTTGATCTCATTCTTTCGGTCATGACCCAAAGCTCATGACCATAGGTGAGGGTAGGGACGTAGATCGACCGGTAAATTGAGAGCTTCGCCTTTAATTAAAAGAGAAAGAAAAAAAATGTTTCTCTGTGTAACATGGTTAACCCTGACCTCTAACCCTACGGTTGTTATGGGCATGGAGACAATGAACCACAGTGGTTCATTGTCAGAAGTGTAGCTGTTTTCACAGAAGCACATGTGTCCAGAATATCTCTGAACTGCAAAAAAAAAACAAAAAAAAAAAACAAAAAAAACCAGAAGTTGTTTTTCCATCCTTCTTGGGTCGTCACCAAAGACTTTTACCAGTAATTATAGTTTACCGCACTGAAACAACACCAGCTGCCATAATGAGTCTCAGTACAGCTCACAGCCAAATTAACACCTTTCACAACCAGAATAATGGAAGCCAAAAAGATTTCTTTGTTCCAACCCGGAATCGTCCGAAGGAGCGGAGAAGTCATTCGCCTCCCGCTCCTAAAAACAGTTCCTGCAGCTGAAAATTCTTTAACATTTCACAGCTTCTTTATTATTATTTTTTTTTATTTTGTCATTATTCTGCTCATACTGTCAACAGTTCTGTCTCTGTGGCCAATAAAACTCACGAATCTCTCGAATCTTGAACACACTCTCGAGGCCATATCATTGTAATGTCATGTTGTCTCTCTGTGACGCTGTGTCAAGTCAGTAGGAAAACCAGGTCTTTGGTGCTTTATTATTTATTATTATTCTTCCCCCAAAATCAGATCTCATAGAGGAAACTTAACTTGTCTTTGAGACAATCTTCTTTTTGTTTTTCTTCCTTGGAATTACAGCGGAACCTCGGTTTATGAGCTGTATTCGTCGCTGAAGGCCG
>NC_024320.1:161433-202822 GCF_000523025.1 Cynoglossus semilaevis
TTCGGTCATGACCCAAAGTTAATGACCGTAGGTGAGAGTATTATTATTATTGTGTACATTTATATAGAATTATAATGTATTATTGAAGACCGCAATATAGAAGACTGTAAATGAGTTTATGTTTTGCGTGTGTTTGTCACTCATTAAGTGAGTGAGTGAGCGAGTGAGGAGGAGTAGGATGAGGGGCCGTGTGGTCGAGACCCGAGTTTGGAGGAACAGCCTGTGACAGTGGCTCTGTTAGGATTTTGTCCTTCTTCTATTTTGTTAATAGAACTGATAAACAGACAGACCCCTGAACCGTGGCAAACAGGCCGTCAACTTCTTATCCCGGGTTAACGCAGTTAACTGTTTTATGGCACCTTTCATTTGCTTCATGAACATATATTGCACTACAAACTCTGCACTCACACTGGGCACTACAATGACATACCCCCTTTTGTGAACACACACACTGCTCTGCTCTGCTCCACTCACACACACACACACACAAGCCAACACAAAAGTGTTAAATTAGTTGGTAACAAACAAGTCAAGTAGACCGGTCTTTGCGCTGTAACAGCAGGGGGGTCAGAGTAAACAAATACTTGGTCCGCTGAGTACTGCAACCTTCGGGAATTATTATAACAGTCTAGTCTTCAGATAAATTACATGACAATCGTGGAACTTACACAGTGAGACAGTACAAAGGCAATTCAAATTTCCCATCAAAGCACGCGCTGAACATGAATTAAAACACGTTGGTAAAAAAAAAAAAAGAAAAAAAAAGTTGGTCGGAAAATAAGACATCCACTAGGCAACTCAATGATCGGTTGTAACGTTGGGAAGCAGGCAGTACCCATTAGGCAACGCTGTAACGTTGGGAAGCAGGCAGTACCCAGGATGTGGAGCAGGTGGAGAAACTACAGTGTAATACACAACCTAAAGCCAGACATAAACCAGACATCATAGCAGATCTCACTACTGTCTTATAAATCTTCTCGCACGTACACACACACACACACTCACGCAAGTCATGAAAAATCCATAAAAACAATTACTATAAAATCTATGAAGTTGATGAAATACATGAGTGTATGTATAATTTTGACATAAAAGTGAGCTGACGCCAAGCAGTGTATACAAAGGTAATAATAATCAGTAATTATTAACATCTCAGTTTTCCTCTTCTGTTACGGGCATTTGTTGACTTATGTAACCAGAGCACTGAGAAGACCAAACACAACCCAAAAATAATGACCCGATCCTGGCTTTAATTCGTCAAATCTGAAAGATTAGAACAGACAGACTGAAATACTGTATTTATGATGAGACGCAGCGATAGGTCGACAAGCTGGGAAGAATGAGGGCCAGTGAAGACATGGTGCCCCAGCTGAAAACAAAGAACCTTTCTCCCTGTACCACAGTGCTGCAGCCGGTCTGGTTGATAAGCTGACACTGGATATTCTCTGGTCAACACTGAACCCCAGTTTATCTCCTCTAGTCTAGAGATATGCCCAAGAACGCCAGCTCAGAGAGCAGCAAGACTTTTTGGCCAGTCAGTCAAGAACAGAGAGACTTAGAGTCTCTTACGTAACTCCTGGTCTTATATTATGTGGTAATGAACTGCAGAAGCTCCAGGTTGGGTATATAAGATACATTAGAACACTTTTAAAATGATTATATTTTTAAAAAAACCCTGATTTTATGGTGACCTACATTTAAAAACAAAAAAAACTCCTGATTTTATGGTGACCTACATTTAAAAATTGACCAGTTCGCCTTCGACGTCAGAGAGATCATCAGGAAAAATAACTGCATCCACACTGCTAGTTATTCTATACACAGTATACATACATGTTTATACCTCGGTTTTCAAACTTTATTTGTTCCTGAAGGCCGTTAGTGAACCAAAAAAATTCAAAAACAGAACCAATTTTCTCCACAGGAATCAATGTAAAATGGATTGATCTGTTCCTGGACGGTTCCCGGATGATTGCTTAGTCAAACTTTTTCAGCAGTATTTTGTGTACAGGTTCATACACGAAACCAACAAAATATAATTAGATCTAACAAAAAAGATGAACACAACTGAATAAAGAATAAAGCTTAAATGGGAAAGGCAATTTCATTCATCCTTACCGATGCGGAGCAAGTCATGATGTGGAGCAATGTTGGCTTTGCTTTCTCACATATTGTCTCCAAAATACTGTCACCGGCCAACTGCCTTTCATTAATCCAAATCAGTAGCTAACTTTTCCGCTTCTTCTAATGTCTGAGATCTTTGATTGGTGATCACAGACACTCCTTAGGCAACCTAAGCTGCTTTATTTGCTTCCTTGTTCTTAATGATGGTACAAATCGACGTCTTTGTCTAAGCCATAATGTAAAGCCACATCTGAAACACCAGCGCTATTCTCATGCTTTCATATAATCATCCTTCACTTCTTCCCTACTTTTCTTTCTGCCTTTCCCATGGTGATTTATGTAACATAAATCGACAACCGATTTGTTCGGAAAGGGAGGCAAGGAACTAGATTCAGTGCCTCTTTAGGGTCATTCAGAGTGAAGTAACGATGCTACACTTAGCATTTTTATTTTGTTTATTAATATCTTCATGTATACGTAAGAAAAAAAAACTACCAAATACTGCACAGCATCTACACTCGGGTTAGATCTGGACTACAGTCAACCATGACTGTGAGTAAGCCTCATGGTCACGAGTCAAGAGTTTCGGTGCATGGATGACATGCAGTGCGTCAGACAACAAATCTCCCTAAACACTCTTTTGTAAACAACTGTTAAGATGAGATCTAACATTACACAAGGTAAATACACCAACAGGAGGGGAACTATAATATTCAGGCGCCAGAAAGGCCCCAGTGATGGTAAAGTGTACGGATAAAAACATACTGAAAATACAACATCTGGAAACAGTTTTGCTTACACGGGCATCATTAACCATTGATTTTACACCAAAGAAAATACAACCCAAGATTTCTTTCTCTTGTTTTAACTGGTGTGAACATTCTAAACCCTCAAACCTTCCTCATCTAAGTGTGTGTTTACATGAATGTGTGCTGTAATTAGCAATGACCAGAAGAGTACCATAAACATCGTAGGATGATTTGACCAATGACAAGTCGGCTTCAGAAAAGTCAAAACACCACTGATTAACAGCAGTAACTTTAGATGGCTTCACTTGCAGCAGCTTCAAGATCAAGGGCAACGGAAACGCAGCTGCACTGAAACACTCTGAGGGTGAACTTAAAAAACAACAAACTAAGTAAACAATAATAAACTACACAAACTGACTAGCATACTCAACAATAGAACAGTAGTTTCTGCTGCCTTTTTCTGGCCTTTTCCCAAACATTAAATCAGTCACTTGTTGGACTTGTAAAGACTTGAAAAATCTAATCCATCAAAGTGTCACTCCGGCTCTTATTAGCCTTAGTTACAGTACAAGTGCAAGTTTAGGCAGAGGAGTGTGTTCTGAATGATCTGCAACTCTAACTGTGTTGAAATCTAAGTTCATTCAATGGAATCACTTTCAAATGAATTCAATTCCGTTCGTTTGACTTCAATTCAACCTGAATGGACTAGAAGTCATGAGAAACATGAATGAACGCTTCTGCAGATATTAACACCCTAAATCACTGCCGCAAGTTGACACGGAGCACCTGGAGCTGAGTCATGTTTATCAGTAACTACTGTGTCCAATCAGCAAAACCGCTGGGTGATAAATATGTGAAAATCTTTCAGCCTGTAAGAAGCCGCAGGCTACGGCACTGTCATTAACTCACACACGCACACACACACAATGAACACTTTCTCCCACAAAGGTCTGATGATCAAATAGCATGGTCCGTAAATCTAGCCCAGACATTGGTATGCAGCCTGTAGACCAGGGGTGTCAAACATATGGCCCGTGGGCCAAAACTGGTTTGCTTGGGGTTTCAATCCAGCCCGCTTGAATTTGTAAATAAATTAAAAAAAAAATACACAAACAGTCCATGTTCAGGAAACATATTTTGTAAAATAATATTTCATTACATATGAAGAACTTATCTGATATTTATACTTGTTTGCATGAAAACAAAGGGGAAAAACATTGTTATTGATATTTATAGGTAATTATGTTATGATTGTTGTGGTCCGGCCCACTTGACTTTAAAATTGTATGCAGCCCCTGAACCAGATGTTAGGAGGTGTATGTTTTGGTTTTATTAAAAAGCATGTGAAAATAAGGAGCAAACATAGTTGGTTCTATTACGTGGGGGGAGGGAGCAGGGCTGGGAATTGATTACCCAGCTGGTACACCAACATGGACCAACCTGAGTGAACGGCCAAGTAAAAAACCCTGTATGTGGCCCACATGGGTATCACAGTCATGCACACTATGTATAAATTGGGTATTAGGCTGACAGGTAGAGCAAAAAGCAGCCAACCAAAAAAAAAAAAAAAAAAAAAATCTAAAATTTAATCTAGTTAATGCTTGAATATTCACTTGGGAAAATTTCACCAAAGTTGTAATAAAAGAGAAATCTGGCTAATTTAACTGGCTAACTAAATAAACTGGTTAATGCACTTTCAACAGTCAGAGAATAAAAAAAATAAACAGACTGCTGTTGAAATATGACTTTGCGTTACTTTGTTAGTACCTACCACGGATAATTTAACAGCACATTAGTAAACAAGTAACATTGCGGTGAAGTGTGTGAAGGAGGTAACAACCTAATTACTGCTATCTTAAAAAAAAAAAAAAAAACTACAAACATGACAAAGCAACAGTTGAGCAACCTGTGCCGCAAAGATCTGATGAAGGTAATAAATGCTCACCACACACACTGTTAGCATCATTTTGAAGAAGAATATCATTTAAACAGCTGGACTATGACACAGACAGACAGACAGACAGAAAGACAGATGAACAGACAGGCATAGAGATAGACAGACAGTCAGAAAACAACATTTAAGGATGAAAACAACACTAAGGTACAAAATTCAGTTTCATTGCCAGGAAAACATTTTTGAGTCTGCATGTTAATGACAAACACAGATGCATATGATTGGGACAATAACCATGAATGAAAAAGTTTATACATGTCAAGAATAAAATGGCATATTTTACCCAAAACGTTGGGTTAATTTGCACAACTTCAACAGCGGTAGCCTCCTAGTGGCTGCCTCTGTCTCGCTTCAGATCCTTTACTTTTTCAATAAATAAAAAAAAATCTTTTTGGACATTTTTGAAACAAACCCTAATCCTAGTCTCTTGGTCACAAACCCCAGTCTGCTGTTCACAGCTCCTAGAGAGACAAGTCACAACAGTGAGTACCTTCACATTCAGTCCCCTTTGACCTTCCACGTGCAGTCCATATGTATCCAGCGAAAGACATGCCAGGAGCAGGTACAGTCCCACATGGTGAAGCATGACTGCAGGAGAACAGCGGTGTGACGAGTCCACCGCTGTTCACTGTTCCAACAGTGCCCACAGGCAGACCTCAGCATAAGAGGCTGATCTAACTCTCAGCAGCAGACAGACACACCCACATACATACACACACACACACCAAGTGTGTCCGCACACTTCGACCAGGCATACATTCAAAGTGGAGGGGGTCCACAGCCCAGCCCCAGATAAAAGTGAATGAACGGGTCCGACTCAAATGATGTCCTCAAATCTGGGATAACTTCAAACCTCTTTGAAACACGTGATGTCATCCACCTACAACATGAGTATGAGCTAGATCTACTTCTACAAACACTCAATTCTAAGCATCCAAAACGTCAGCATGCAGTGAATAACTGCATGATGTGAGGGAATCCCCTCTGTTTTACACATGCGGGGATAATGGAGGAATGAGCATGCACACGAGGAAGAGAGAGAGAGAGAGAGAAAAAAAAAAACGATCTAAAGGAGAGGAAAGCCACAGTGCCCAAACAACCACGGGTGAGGGAGCATTTAAGGGGAAAACGTTCACCACAGATCCTCTTGAGGATGACTAGATTTACACTGTTGGATTGCAGCAGCAGACACCAGACCCCCTTGGTCTGAAAGTTAAGATGAACAGAGATATATCATTCCGTTTAGGAGTAACAAAACAAACGCCGTTGCATCAAAAGAAATACTAATAAACAAAAGCAGGAGAAGGTTGACTTCAGGTGAACTAAACCTTGGGAGGGTCTACAGACTGGAGGACAGTGGAGCAGAGAGAGCTCGGAAATACATTCAGAATAGCTTGTGGGTCCAGCTACAGCCTCCCTGCTACAAACAGTAGGTAATAGTTTCTGGAAGAGTCTGTTTGTTGCACTGACAATGAACTAAATGTCCATCTTTAGCTACATGACATTCACCAACTACATAAAGTACAGCATTACCACCTGAGGCTAATGTTACTGCTAATCATCAGTACAGTGTCAGCGATCTATTGTAACCTGCTGCACGGTCGTGCAGGGACTCTGTGAATGTTCCAATAGGGAGTGTCAGGATGTTTTTTATTCGACCCGTCAACTCAGAGACAGACTTGGCAGGACTTCTGTGAGTCTGACTGAATATATACCTCAACAAATCTGAAAAATCTTCACCACCGTTGACGGACATTTAAAAGTCAATTGCCGGCTTCAACTTTAATCTGTGCAACTCTGTGCATTCCGACAAGAGTAAAAGAGCTGAGTAAACAGTGGAACAGCTGATACTGGTGAAGGATTGTGATGTTTGCTGACACGTGTAATGGTCAAAGTCAGTCAAAAGGAATGATAACTGCTACCTCCACCAACACATTGGTCAACACTTTGCCTTCAGTTCAACTCTCAGCCTGACAGGCTAATGGTCAAGTGGTGACATTCATGACAGAAATTGGTTTTTGACCTTGTTGGTCCTGAGTTGAACACACAGGAACCTATCATTGTGTCTCTATGTGCAACCTAGGTGGAGGGCTCTGACCTATGACACCAGCTTTGGCCAGCTGTTGCCTCTGACTAAATCAGCAACATTAGCAGAAATTAAAGGAAAAACATGACCATAAACCCAAATCCAGAGACACTGACGATCCAAGGTTTTACCAGACTTTGTCCTATTTATGTTCTAGCAATAATCAGTAAACCAATAACATTTTACACACAGACTGCAGTAGAAACCTCGCCTCGAGGTTCAAACACATCTGACCCATGACTTCCTGGGATGCGGCCAACTCACATTAAGTGTCTTAGGGTCTAAAAGATTGGGTCTGACGTACAGATGTAAGTCTTTTGACTGTTCCAAGACAATGGGACAACCTATTGAGGTTCCAAAACAATAGGATGGACTATTAACTACTAAGCAGGAGGACACAGACATGGGCTCATGTTTCGGTTATAGAGAAACGGATCTGTGTCAACACTGATGGATGAACTCAGGTTTGTGTTGTTTAACACGTCAAAATCTAATTGCATCGCCTTTGGTCCAGAGTTGAAAATCCAAAATGGCAGAAACTGTGTAGTAAATCCCATAGGCATCAGATTAGCCGGGGACGCCGGGGACATGTCCCTAGCAGTTGGACTCTGCTGTCCTTATGGTAGGTGCACATGTTAGGAGTTTCATTAATCATTAATTAATTTGATTATATGAATTTAATCATTAACCGTGCTTTTATTTATTTCATATTTTAAGCGCAAGACGTGTGTGTATGTGTTGCTAAAAAATGGACTGACGTTGTTTTCACTTTTCATGCCAGAAATAAAAGATGACGTAACAAGCTGATGATTTACCGCAAATTATTTAACACTACGCAAAGAGCTTACGCTGCCGCCACAAATGATTTTTTTTAAAGATTACTTTAACACTCGGATTTCTGTAATGTTTTACTTTAATATCAGTGAAATGATTTATTACTTATTTTGTTAAGAAATGCCAGCTAAGATTTATCTAAGAGCAAGGTGCAGTCAGCAAAAGAGCCACATCTGGCTCGCGAGCCATAGGATCCCCAGCTCTGGTCTCAAGTACGATCTGCTCCTGTTTACTTAACAAGACTTAAGAAAAGTGGGAATTTTAAATTAAGGACTGAATTCATAATAAATACTTTAAATCAGTTTTTCCACATATGTCTGTGTATTATGTATGTAAATGACGGAGTAGAACTCACAGTATCGGCCAGCTCTTCCTTCTGTTTACGGACCTCGGCTCGTCCCTCTTCTTTGGCCTCCGCCATCTTTGACTGCCCTATCTACGGTACCTAACACTTTTTAAACCACACTCAAGCTTATGGTTATTATCCCTGGCACTTTGAAAAACAAACTGGTTAATCCCATAGATCTTTTTTTATTTACCAATCAGAGACAAGATTTTTTTTTTTTTTTTTTACTGAATCATTTACGCTTGTTCAGCTTATTCCAATGCATGGATCATGAAGTTACTATCTAGACTAAAGCTGCACATTTTAAAATCAGATTATATTTCTATTTCAGGCTGAACAGTGAGAGGAAAAATCCAAAACAATAGCACAAAAACTACCAACCCCCTTACTTCAAACCTATGTCACAGCATAAAGCAAAGTTTCAATATAGTAAAAAAAAAAAAAATACTAAAGAAATGTAACTTCATAAATTCAAGGGTTTAACATACCAAAAATGAAAAACATCAAGTTCAATTTATCATTTTGAAAACCAGTGAGGTCAGGTGTCATCTAGGAAGCGGTCTGTTTCTTTTTAAGGCTTCACAGGCCACTCCATTAACAACCCTTTACCTCTCTGGGGGGCTGAGGTATACTGCCCTCGTCTTTGAAGCAGAACAGTTCCCACTGTGAGAAAAGAGTTTTGTTGGTTTTCTGACTTTGACGCATGTTTGGTCTGGACCATCAGCTCCTCTGACAGGTGCTCTGTGTACACAGACAAAGACCTCGGAGGAGTTCATCTACAGCTGCAAATGTGCACCAAGATGTTCAACACTCCTGGAGGTCAGCGACCTTAGCTAAACCTTCACTTACAGAGCCATGGATATGGATATGGCAGGTTTTTGGTCAAAAACTAATGGTTTTGTAAGAACTAAACAACAGGCAAACAATTATGTTGTTGTAAGAATATTGGCGTTCAAAATTTTAAAGGGACATTAATGAGAAGGATGTCGATTTTTGGACATAATGAGACAGACAGACAGACAGACACACAGACAGACAGAGACCCATTCAGACAAGATGCAAAAACAGAAACCATTAAAAAGGAACCAGATGAAGGAAGAAAGAAGGATAATGAAAAAAATATGCCGTTTTCTTTAACTGCTGAGACTGATCTGCTGCAGATTGTAGCTGAAAGCACTTTCTTCAACACAAACCAGCAGGGGAGACATTTCTGTCCTAACCATCATTACAAAGGCATTATACAGCCATCAGCACCGGGACTGGAAAGTAGTTCAATATGCAGAAATAAATTGCTGACAGTTGATCATTCAAATGTAAACAATTCTCCCCACAGTCCAAGCAAATGTTTTCAGGTCCAAATGGCGGGTCAATAAAAAGTGGACCTAGGATTTGTGAATTTCGTGAAGATATGAAATTCTCCAAAATGACTCCAGAGAACCAACATCAACAACAAACAAACATCATTTCGAAGAGACTTAACCTTTGTTTTGTTGGATTCACTTGATGCTTATACACCTTTACAACGTGTTCTTCAGATTCCGTGTCTACAGAGAACATGAGTGAGACTGGTAAGGGATGGTAAGAAGGGCTGCTCACCTGACGTCACAACATGTTTAAATTAGAAAGTGAAGCCAAAGAATAGAGAGAAACTGCAGTACCAGCTGTGACCTCTGAAATATCAACTGCACAGGAGCAAATACAACTGGCTGAATAATTGGGCTGTGAACATGTGCATAACAAAAAGGTATAAAATGTATATAATTCAAATTTTAATGGTCAACGTGCACCTAAATGTTAATAAAATATATATGGAATATTGTTTGTAAAACAAAAAAAAATCAAATGAATGAAGTTAACTGTTTTAATTTAAAGAGGTCCTTGATAATTAAAGTTGATTTTACTTTCAAGTCTAAAGGTCAGGTGAGCAAAACATGCACGTACACGTGCACAGGGCTGGACGTTTAACAGACAAACATAAAACAAAAAGTGAGACTGCCAAAAACCAGACCAGTGACTGGTATGAGTGAATGTATGTATGTCCTCACAGCTGGATATAATCACCACAACGACCGGTCATAACACAGGTGATGTCACAGGTCACAGCTGGAAAACTAGGCAACTGTGGTCTTTGTTTGTTTGTTTATTAAAATGTGTTCGACGAAATGTTCTCACAGTTCTGCGGACGTTCAGCAGAGTCTCGTCCTCTGGACTAGAAAGTAGGTTCTCCAGGTCATTTGAGGAGAGCAGTAGGTTCTGAAACAGAGACATCGCTGACTTAAAGAGAGATTCACAGACAAATGTTCAACTTTTCTCCATTGAAATCAGGTGATTGACATATCGAAAATACAACTTCACGTTTGACCAGACATTTAGGTGTGAGACACTTCTAATCACCATTAATCTGATCAAAGTTGTCCATTTATGACATTACATTTCATGTTTGTTCATGTCCTTTAGGTTCACAACCTGTCTTAACACAACTTCAAGGCCAAACACACCAAAGGTTCACTCTGATTTCCCCTTCATTTATCCTCACCTCCAGCATGTTGGTGCGTGGGGAACGGGGAGTCTTGGGGGACTCCTCAGGGCAGCGGGCTTGGTGGTGGCTGCAGTGCAGCCGGGCAGCACCTGGGTCATCCATCAAAATGAGCAGTTGTCTGAGTTGACCCTAAAGAGACACGAGTCAATAGCTGTGTCAGGAAGTTTATAAAAGCACAAGACTAACAGAACATCCATCCCACGTTCACAGACTGTAGGGGGATTATTCACACTGACTTTTACACCTTGATCTTCAACATGCATTCACACTCCGGATAAAGCACCAAGAAACACAGCATTCCCACTCAACACTTCATTCATTTTAATCATAGCAGAAATACTCGATTCTATTTTCAGTTTGTCTAATTAAAGAATATCATACCCATAATATTCAAGGGACAACCTGGATCTATGTTGTCAAATCACGGCAGTCAGCTGGTATAATGAGAAATTACATTCTTCACCAGCAAAAGTTCAAAGTGACAAAACAAAGTGTTATTTATTAAAATAATAAATTCTCTGAATATTTGTCTGTAGTTAATCAGTTTCTTTAAGTACACAGATGCGGAGGCTACGGGACAGTACAAACAAAAGTCATTAGAACACAGAACTATACATCAGACAAACTGTTGGAAAATCAATTTGTCTACAGATATAAAATGACACTACAAATATATATATATATATATATATATATGTGTATATATATATATATATATATATATATTATAATAAGCCAGAAACTTCGAGTATAAAGTCTACACTGTCAAACCCACAATGCCCTATATACTCCTTTTCTGTATATCCCTCTTCTCAGAATGCAGTCAGGATCAAACACAGGATATGACCTCACACGTGTGTGATGATTACATGTGTAGAACGTTGATAAGAATTGTCATGACTTCTTTATTCCCATGGACTTTTGGGGCTTCCAGGACATTCGGGGTTAATACACAGACACAGTGATCAACTTTCTTTCATGTTTAATGTTAAAGCAGGGAGTTTTCTGTCCAAACACTCATCAGTGCATCCTCTGTAATTTCACGTAGCCCTGGCACAGACAGGTTCATGATTTAGTGCTCAGAGCAGTTTTCAGGGATTTCTACACATACTTTAGTAAAACAATCACAGAGTATCCAAGTATTAGAAGCTGAGAGTCTGTGTGTCTCAGAGAGTGGGGTCTTGTATTTTCTCAGATAAGGTTTTGACCTGAGCTTAGCAAAATAACACAAACGAATTGCACGCAAATGTTTCCAGTGAAATCACGAGGACAGTGGGGGCAGTGGTGATGAAAGAGAGTGAGAACAACTTACTTTAAAGGTCGTCTCTGAACCATCGGTGATACCACCAATCACCAACAGTCCATCTGAGCCAAGTCTAAACCCATGGTAGATCCAGTCCACGCTCTCCAGCAGAGCACAGTCTACGTACACAGCCAGTTGCCTGGTCGACACGCTGATGGCCAAATGGTGCCACCCTCCGTCACTAAGACCGCTGACTGGAAACCTGACGTGAAGTGGGTTGAACAAATTTCTATAAATGTATTGTTGAAACATTTTGAATAAAAAACAAAAACACTGTTTGTTTCTTTTCTGCAGAAATTTATAGAAGAGTTTTTCATCTGCTGGTATTTTTGCTGGAGTTGAATTGAAGTCCCTTATTTACTCCACTTTACACTTTACTATGGACCCGCTATGGTTGTCATACAGTAAAACACTTACTTTTGTTTTGTTTTTTATCTTGAAATATATAATTCCAATTTTTTTGTAATTGAGCCATAAGAAAGGAAGGTTATGCGCATTCTTTATGCACGGTTAACACACAGAGCATTCGGCCATCTCTGTTGATAACACAATGTGTAGTCACCTCATAAAACCCCAGCTAAGGTAACATTCCTTGTGCCAACCACAAAAGACGGCTTATTATCAGCGAGTGTCTATCTATACTAGCCCAGTTCTGTCTGCTGTCATACACTGATGTATGAAGCCCTGCGGTTTCAGTGAGGAAAACCTGCCAAGAGACACAATAAATCATTCCAATGAAGAGACAGCCAAACGTTGTCTAAAGTCACACACAGATGAAAAGTACAAACAAATACACCAAAGTCATGCAGCAGAAACAGGCACGAGTTCTCCCTCAATTACCTGGAATGGATGTTGTAATCACATACTGACATCTGGAACTTTTGGATCAAAGTCAAAGACATTGACAAGAGTTAAGGAAAAAAAAAATCCTTAGGCAAAAGAACAGATGTAGGAAAGTGAACTCACTCATAGTGTCGTTGCTGGGCTCCAGTCACAATGATGGAGGAGGCACTGATCCGTAGCTGTAGTGTGATGTGTCCGCTGAGGCCCAGCACAGTGACAACGCTGCGTTCTTCTTTCTGAGAACTCTGTAGCTGAAGCAGCAAACTAAATTCTTCTGAAAAGCTACACATGCACACACACACACACACACAGACACACACAAAGGCATTGTGAATTCAGTGTTTCAAGTAATGGCTCACTCTTTATGTGGATACAGCGTGGACTATGTTTTGACTGTCAGTATATTCTCACTCTTTATGTGGACTATGTTTTGACTGTCAGTATATAACATGGCCGTAGAATTTTAAAGCACACAGTCTCCAACTTACGCTATCTCAAAGGTTTAAAAAGCATCAGTGCCAAAGTACTTTACCCATCAGTGAAGAGTTCTTGAAGGGGTAGAGCCAAGGTGGAGTACTGCCCCACCTGCAGGACTGGACACCTGTTGTCTTCCATCAACACTGAGACATTGTTGCTGCCGGACACATGTAAAGAAAGCTCTTCCAGAATGTTCACTTCATCTGTAACATAGAAAAAAATGAATGAAATGAAGTTAGAAAAACTTTTCAGGCGGCATTGTGCTGCGACAAATCAAATCAGCGAAAAGTATATCTTAACAACACCTCCCTGAAGTAAGCAGAGAAATTGGGAAACAATGGCAGACAGGCTTATCATTTCCATGTGTGGGCAATTACACCACTGCTATATTTTACAGGAATAAAAACAAAAGAGACAGGGGCTAAAGTTGGCCAGGAGGTGGGACTCAGTGGTAAGACTCTCTGTGGCTTGTTTCACTTCTGTACCACTAAAACTGGGTTGACCGGACTAAATAATGACTGGTAATTTTTCCCTGGAGCATCTATAGGCCGTAATGTGAACCACGAAAGTCCTTTAGAAATTGAATTCCGCTCTGACGTCTGGGAACTACACGATCTCAACTTCACAAAAAAAGAACGAGTTACGTTAAACTTACAGCAAAAAGTTTGTCGCAACATTTCCTGGTTTTTATATCGATGCATTTTTATAAAGAATTAGAGTCTTCAGGGCGCAATAAGATTTTGGTGCACGAGCGGTGTCACAGTTCGACATGTGATCGTGCTAGACCAATCGAGTAGCTGATTGATGTCAACACTCCGGCAACACGGCTTCCTCCGTGGTTCTACTCAACGTTACCGAAAGAGAGGAATTCTCCTAAGAGTCTTCTAAAGTGGGCCAAATGGATTCTAAACAGTGCTTTATACATTTATACTGCACGAAAAACAATGAGGCAAATAGATGATAAGGTGAACTTTGTATGTTAAGTCAATGACAAGGTCCATTTGTGTATTAATTCGTTCATTTATTCACTAACTAAATACAACACTAATCAATCATACAAAAACTTCTTTAAAACCTAAACATATGTACAATATATAAAACAATAAAAAAAAAACAGCAAAAGAAAACGAATGATAACATTAACCATGCAACCACTGCAATACAACTGCCAAACAGGCAGGACCAGTACAATCATAACATAACATACGTGTATATATACATAAATAAAAAAAAGTTTTTTCCACTTCATTTACATGCGAAAAAAGTACATTAGATAAATCTTCATATTTAATGAAATATAATTTTACAAAAGATTTCCTGATCATGAAGTGTTTGTGTATTTTATATATTGAAAATTCATCAAGCAGACCGGTTTTGGCCCACAAGCCGTATATTTGACACCACTGGACTTGACCATAATAGTAACAGTATAGTAACAGGAATATAGTGACAATGTCTCTGGTATTTAGGTGAGTATGAACAAGTAGGAACTGTTATGAGTTCATTAAGGCTTTACTGGTAACTGTGTCTGTCTATATCAGTACTTCTCAAATAGCAATATAGGGAGGTGCCAGGGACGGTGGAGGGGCTTCCAATGGAATATGGCACACTGGACACAAGGGTACCACTGCTGTAATGCTTAAATAATAACAAGCCTCCAGTCACTAGGTGGCAGCAACTCATACAGTGGTTCATACAGATAGAAAAATACATGTTATCAGGTTGTCAACAGTATTTCAATTTATGGTGGTGTGGGTCCGAACCACTGGTCTATAATGACTACTTATACATGGTTGATGGGTTCATTTGTTATAATCTCTAATCATAACCTGACAGTGGTCACGCTGATGTGTTTAAATGTTAGGGGACTAAGGTGGCAGACATCTGCAGCAAACAAGACCCATCTGTTCATCTGCTGGCACTTACTGACATTACATTAACAGTCTCCCCACTCATGGTTTTGCTAAACAGTGGGAAAACACAATTATACTCGATTTGCTTTTAATTTATTTGTGTCTTTGTTCTGGCAGATTACAGGGCAGGCAATTCAATCTAAGAGTAAATATTTTCCTGAGACATTTTTTATGAATCCACAATACATGTTTTAAAATATTAAC
This sequence comes from Cynoglossus semilaevis, assembly GCF_000523025.1. Taxonomy (NCBI): domain Eukaryota; kingdom Metazoa; phylum Chordata; class Actinopteri; order Pleuronectiformes; family Cynoglossidae; genus Cynoglossus; species Cynoglossus semilaevis. The sequence continues at coordinate 176,806 of NC_024320.1, forward strand.
CTGTGCCTGTCTAATATATGCGATCCGTGTGTCAAGCTACTACTGGTCAACATTTTTTAACTTCTAATAATTAAAATAGTTTGTAATGAGTTAGTCATTGTTGTTCTGGTGCACCTATGGTTAAACAGCAGTCATTGGACAATGGTTGTGGGGAACGTTTCATTTCCATGGTCTTTGTGTCTTTTTGATGTATGTGTTTTACAGTGTATTCCTGAAAGATCATGTCATGTACCAGTGAAGTACCCTGGAGGAGAAAATAGTCTGTCACTCTCCTTCAACACTATAATCAAAAGATCAAGCTTTTAAGAAGAGGGGCTGGGGGTGAGGGCGAGGTGTGCCAGTAATGCTTGTTCTGTTTCTGTCTCAAAAGTAAAGCAGATGTTTGAGTGCTGCCGTAGGAGAACTGTATCAGAACTTTCCTGGGTTGGCTTAGTCCCAATGGTTACTTTTTTTAGAAGACAGAAGAGACCAGGAGAGGGTCAACCAGGAGATAAAAATGCATTCTAGTCTAGCACTAACCAGGTACCAGAACTTTATATCACAATGATGTGTTTGTTATATTATTGCTAACTCTTCTATTGACCCGCTGCCAAGATGCATGCAGGTAATGTAGAGAAATTCCAGATATTTATATTAAAAAATCAAATAAAAGTAACCTTGAATGATAAAAACATGTCACTAAGCCAATACTCCTCAAATAGTGGGGCGGCACGGTGAGGTGTCGGGGGGGCGTGAGGGGCATCCAATGGAATAATATAGTAAGCTGGACTTAAGTGTACCACTGCTGTAATGCTGTAATGATAACAAGCCTCCAGTCACTAGGTGGCAGCAACTCATACAGTGGTTTATACAGATAAAAATATACATATTATCAGGTTCTCAATAGTATTTCAATTTGCAAGGGTGTGAGTGGGGGGAGTGAGGGGATGGGCATGAAAACAATTCTGTCCCCAAGGGGAGGCATGACAGAAAATAACTGAGAACCACTGCACTAAGCCAAGTAGAATAAAGTTGCAGTTTTTACTGTAAAAGCTTATGACTGAAACAAATTGGGTTCACCTCCTGGGCAGGTTCGAATCCCGGTGAGGGCGGTTGGTACCTTCCAGTGGACTCACCACCTGCAGGAAGGTTTGGGGGGGTGGTACGGTGCAATGTGATTTGGCGACTGCTGCCCCCGCTACCCGGTAACGGATAAGCGGATGAAAATGGATGGATGGGATGGAATAATAATAATAAAGCAATAGTATTGGAATTGTATTGGTATCGGCCGATATCCAAATCCAAAATATCGGAATCGGATCAGAAGTGATAAAATGAGGATCGGTAGATCCCTATACTGTATACTTGAAAGCTGCCTGAATTTTTAAAAGTATGTCCAAGAATGGTCAAATATCACTTGGCAACATGGATGATCCCAGCAAACAAGGTACAAACTGAAATACTTCAAGCAGCACGAGTAGAATGTCAGTATCATAGTTTTCTATAAAAGAGTTACTTCATTCAATCCATTGTGGCAAACAATCAGAGAAGAGAAATCAAAGTAATTTACTGATGGTGATGGAGCAGTTAAACATGTCACATCAGAAGCAGTCTGCAATCTTTCTCTAGGGAGGTGTGACCACAACGACTCCCATTCACACCATGACATGCGACTCCTTTGTCAAGTGGAGAAGGGAGTGGTCTAGAGAAACATAACTACTAGTGATCGCTTTTACATAAACCAGAAACTGATAAAGTTCCTCAGGTGAGGAACGAAACATCTTTCAAGCTCAAAGAAGGCCAGTTGCTTACAACTAAACTCTATGACATGACCTGGATATATGAGAATCTACACCGACAAGGAGAGTGGAGTTTGGCTTTAAACTCTAACCAAGTGTTTGAAGATTGAAGAAGACACAGAGTTGATGTGTGGAGAAAGTTCTGACCATATGGAACTGATCAAAGCTTTTACTAAATATTGTTTACTGTTTATGTGGCTGACATATGTTTCTCATAGAGTCACTGCTGAGATGTTACAACAACTCCATCAATTGCCATGATTTGCCCACATTGTTGGAGAATGATCTGAACCCGACAGAATGTGATCAATATTGAATATGTTGTATTGTGCTGATCTGGAAATGTCAACAAGATAACACTTGTTCACACATTCTCACTGACAGTAGAATATGACAAAATGAAGGCCTTCTTGTTTTATTCTTCTCTTCTCTAATCATAAATTATATACTGTAGGTGAGAGGACTACACGATGACCTTCAATCTGTACGTGTTTTCTCTTACAAATCAAATATCATTGACTGGGAAGGCTGATGTGATCGCTCTGTTCCTCTGTGTTCTCTGTTAATGATATAAACATGAAGGAAAACATTCTACCAATAACAAGGTAAATCCCCATTGCTCACTAAGGTGATGGGTTAAAGCAGTGTTTTTAATGACTTATCCTACTGTTTGTGATGATGATGAAAACAAAAAACAGCTGTTGGATTTAACTTTAGTCTGAGCAATGGCCGATGACACCTGCAGCATTTCTCAGCTTTCTATCCCTGGCGAAACATTTCCTTCTTGCCAGAAGCAATTGGAATGAGAGTGAGAATAAAGAAACCAATTACATTGGCTGGCATTTCTGGGGTGTTGTAATACAGATGTACAGAAAGAATAGTAAATAGTAAAGACGACTATTGTTGTTTTTTGATTTAACAGACTGCAGTCTTTGGGAGAGAGGAGCAGTGTCCATCCGTCTGTTTTAAATGTGCATAATTAACTGTGTGTCGAAGTAGTGTCCAAAACTTTTTTTCATTTACAAGAAAACAGCATCTATAATTCCCTATATAGGGAGTAGGGAATGAGTGATTTTGGACACAGCCTATCATAGGTACCTCTTCTGTCTAAACCTACAACAGCTTTTTGACAAAACACAAACACGCCTGCCTTGCAAGCAAATAGTCCTGGGTTAGATTCCCAGAGGATCCACATAATTGGCGCCTCCAAGGGGCAGCCTGTTGAAAACACTTTCCAGTGTGGGATCGATAAGATTCATGAAAAAAAAAAATTAGCGTTCTATAATGTGGTAGTTAACTGGTTTGATGATAACAAGAATATCAAAAGATCCTTTATCCAATCAAAGTCAACCACCCTGCCTGTTACCAAAAGACTGCTTTGGCCAATCGCCATCAACCTCTGTGTTGTCCTACAGGGAGATTACTATCTGCCAAGAGATCCAGTACAGACCACCATTACTGCCCTGATAATGTTTGTAACAGGCAGGAGTATAAAGACATCCATCAGCAGCAATGGAATCACAGGAGACGAAAGACAAACGTTGGAGTGAACACAGGAAATACAAGAGCACACTCCATGTTCCTAAACATGTCACATACACATGCTCTCAGTGATGATCTTTTCAACAAGAACATAGTCTGTGTTAATTTCCGACATGTACAAGAACCTGATGGAATAACCAGAGCAACACTGGTTTATGATTTGAAACAGGAGACAGTCAGGTCTGTGCTCTGCGTTGGCCTGAAGCCCAATTGAGGGCACAGGGAGTGGGTTTGACTGAATGACTGTAACAGCCACACTGTTTACCCAATCAAACAAGGCCCAGGAAACAGCACAGGAAACAGTCAATGTTCACTGCTGGTGCTGAACAGAAGCCTTAAACAACTGCTCATCTGGAAAAGCATAAAACAGACAGTAAAATCATCAGAAGCAACCACATTAATGTAAAACTGGGCCTGCTGTCCAAATCAAATTATCGTTTCCCTCAACTTATATACAACGCGAATGTCACCAGAAAACAGTGCATTTTGATCAATTGACTACACAGTTTGTTGATAGTATTTTGTGAGCCAATATTATATATTTATAAAATTGTAACATGCGTACAAACAAGCTTTATTTGTATTATCAAAGGAATTTAAATATACATTTAAATATTATTTTACATTTTTATATCAATTTATAATTTAGATTTACATTTATATATCAATTTAAGGTTTACACTCAGCCCCCATCTGCTCATGTTTTGAGCATGCATATTTGCTTTTATTTAAAATTAAATAACAATTTGTGCATTTTCGGTTTCTGGCCAAAAGACTTTCATCACCGAAACAAAACGAAACAGGAAGTTATAATGATGCAAGCAAAAACCGCGGCCAGCACGGGCTTGTCTGAAGGTGCCGACATGATGTTATTCCTTTAATCGCAGGACTAAAGCTTCTTCTAGACAAAGAGGTTGGGACAGACCACGGAGTGAAAAGTACACTCACAGAGTCTGTCAGCACACATTTCACTGAGATCTATTCGGATCCCCTGCACTTCGTTGCGACTGTACTTGATCTGCATTATAAACATTATCATTTATCGTACACATAAGTGGTGTCAAGTTTAACATGTTATTTTGAATTTTATTTTATATTGTCCATTGTTGGAATGTGCTAAATATATATTTTAATAATTTTTGAAACATTTATATTAATTTATGCAATTGCAGTGCCTTGGTTTTATTGAGGTTTGCAATGCAGTGGTATTAATAATTGGGATAATAATTTCTGTCGGTGTTTCGGTATTATCTGAATGATAAAGACTAACAGTACATTAAAAAAAAACAGTACATTAAAAAAAAAGGACTGCTAAACTTTGTTTGCTGATACTGTTTTCACTAACCAACAGCAATAATATTCTATTAAAAGGTTAGCAGGACACTGTTGAACATTGAACATTGACCACAACGTATTTATAGAGTGACAGAAGAAACTAAGCCGTTTCTTAGCATAGACCTAACCAACCAGTTAGTCTTCTGGGTTAACTGGTTCCCTGTGATTATTTAGTCATCACATTTTGTTTGTTGGTTACATACGAAATGAGGGAAAATACACAAAATGACAAAACCTAGATTATAGGAAGTCATTAACAACACACTAAAGGATTTCAGTCAAAAAGGAAACATCTGAAAATAGTGCCATACCTGCTGACAAGGAACAAGAAAATTATCAATGGTGTTTTTCTTCACAATATTTGCTGAAAACACACTGGGGTAGAGAATATTTGAATATAACCCATGGGTGCAACTAATTCAGTGTTTGACCCCAGTGACTAACTGACAAAAGCTGTCATCACTGAATAGCTTCATTAGAAGAATATTATATCTACCACAGGGCAGTCTTATTTTAGAGAGAGGAAAGCAACAAGAGCACCCGTCAACACTTGCCCAATTTGGCTTCAACCATGCTGATACATTACATACAGACAAATAAGAGTGATCCTGTCTCCAAGTGGAATTCCTTGTGGTTTTGCAAAAGCTTTTCTCTGGAATAATCAAGGTATCTTTCTGGGAAATCTACAGTTTGGACCACCAGAGCAGAGAAAACATCTGATTCTTACAGATGTTCAATTTGTTGGTGCTTTGCAGCGGGGGGAGAGAACACATTCCATTTGCACACCTCAGCTTAGCTGACATATAACTTTGACAGATTACATTTATGCAGATCATCCCCGGTGAGCGGTGAGCAGAATCTGAAAAGCTGTGAAATGATGGCTGTTCAGGACTTTTGTACTTTAAAATAATATATCATTAGCATTTAAAAAAAAAAAACAATTATAAAATGAATTCAAGATTTGAAGTTGATTAAATTAAGGAATATGCAGCACATTAACATTTTTTGTTTTCACAGATGGTAGTCTGTCTAGAGAGTGTGTTATTGTATAAGAAACAGTTCATTTGTTGTAGAGCCAACACGGGTTCACAGGTTCAGCTCCCACAAACCCTCCATCCCCAAGTCTTACAGGCAGCAAAACAAATGCCATGGGTGAACGAGGCTTGGCGGAAAAAACCCATCTGGAGAAACGGATCAAGTCGGCGGCCCATAGTTTGATGAGCAGCAGTTTTAACTCCTTCATTACAAATCCATGAATGAACTGGGAGACGAATACTGTAAGACCATACAGACCTATACGTATGTGTGCGTGTGTGTGTACATGGGTGTTACTTTACACAACTGCATCTAGAAGTTTCAAATGGTGCTGCTGAGTATGCACACCACTGAGTAGTAACCAACAATTTAACACTGAATGAAAAAAACCATTAGACCAAAACCAATAGAAAAATACCATGACGACATTAAACACAAAATGCTTTTGTATTTGTGTATAGTTTCAACCAGACAAAGTTTTGAGAACACAAATCTTCCTTACAGCCAAAGCCCGATCGCAGCCACCTTGTAAAGACAATCGTTACTTCAAGATCACTGTGAAGGTCACAACAGACACGGGAAAGGAAACACCACTGTCACATTGACAGTCATTAGGCTGCTTGTAAAAACTCTTGTAAAGCTTTTTTTTTTTTACAAGACTTGTTGTTCACTTCAGTCAGTCACTCTTTGAGTATGAGAGCTCAGAGTAGGGCAGTGAAACCGTCGCCACTGATCTTTCTCAGCACATTAAATTAGAACGTAAATCTGTTTCATGAACACCGATGCTTTAACGTTCTTCTTGGACCCCGATCGGAGGAGCTCAGAGAGTAGAGGAAGTCTTCTGACAACTCTAATGCCCAGGCCACGAAGCACAGACAACAGAGACGAGTCCTATTCTGTAGGGACCAGAGTGACCATCAACAACATCCACAGTAGTCATTGAGAGATTTTGGGCCAAAAATTACCAATTGCTAGAGCTGTCACTGGTACACAGTCATGAAGAAGTCAAATCACATGGTGTTCAAATGAAGTCTGAATGACATAATGAGTCAGTGCCTTGGCAACATGCAGTGTATTGGTAACATCTGCCAACTTAAAATAGTTAGCATTCAACTGTAAAACTGTTTTTTTTTGGGTAATTATTATCACTTGGCACACTGTGGTTGTAGTTGTTTAAGCCACAATTATACAATGTTGAAAAAAAAAAAGCCCTATCTTTTTAAGACTGTCCCACAAAAACACGTCACAAGATGGTCGTTTTGAACAAGTATATAGTACATAGTGGTACTTAACGTTTCTCTGGGTGGTGTAAATGGGAAAAAAAGCCGAGAGGTAATGAGAACCACAGGCCAACATCCTGAGACACATCTGTCTGTTAGGATACCCCGCCCCTCGCCCCTCCTCTAAAACAAACACTGCTTGTTTTCCTGTTCATGTATCTCAGCAACACAGACATCTGTCCTTCGCAGCAAATTAATCCAACTCGTTTGATTCTGCAGCAATGAAAACACACAAATTGTACTTTTCTACTGTTCCACTTTAGTGTGAACCACCAATAGTCACAGGTAACAGTTGTATATTAAAACTCTTTACAGTCTTTACAGGGTTTGGCGCGCATTGTACATGTAATACAATATGCATGCAGTAATGGTGTACACAGGGCAACAGACATGGCCAAAGCATGTCAGTCTACAGGTACAGTCTTGGTATGTGCCAAGACTATGCTTCTTTCAGTGACCGAAAGAAGCATAGTCACAGTCATTGTTTAGAGTTCAAATATCTCTACTGTTCATTGTTTTCACGCCGTTCAGCTCAACACACAGGGATTATATCCCATATAAAATAAGCCAGTCTCTCATTGTTGTCACTCTTAACCGAACATGGGACTAAACTTTGAATATTTTCATCTCAGTAAGAGTTAGGTGAAAGTTCACCTATTTTGGAATCAACTTTATTTTAGGTTTGTTTATCAAGAAGTAACATTTTGACAGACGAATAAAACTGAACCTATTTTTGTAATAAACACTGTAAGAAAATGATGAAGCTGACACATCAAATCATGTCATTCAAAACATTAAATAATTCTACCTTTATTTGTTGTGATCAAAAGAGTCTGTGGCTTGCTGTACCCTGCAGTGCACCCTGGTGGTAACACCCAGGTGTCAACGAAGATACAGCTGATAATGAACAGTATTCATATAATAGACAAGAGTGTGTGTATTTCATCTATGATGATTAAGTTTTAATGTGTTCTAATTGGTTTATATATGTGGTGAAGTGAAAAAAAATCCTGCACCATTAGGTAAACAGGGCAATAGGAAAAAACCCTGCACCATTAGGTAAACAGGGCAATAAAGACGTGTCTGTGTGTGTGTGTGTATGTGTGTGTGCGTGTTTCTTTGTGGTGGTATGAACACTGCATCACCTGGAATGTATTATGTGGAACATGAGCTTATAAGGCAGAAACACATGTCACAGCTGCAGTTGTTAAACAGTCTCTTGCCTCTCTACTGACTTTTTAAATAATTAATGACTGTAAAATTTTTGTTTTTATTTACCCCATGGGCTTTGGGTTTGTCAAATAAAATGCAGGCCCAATAGCTAATTTTATTTAGAGATGAGACACAGACTACATTTGACTGTAAGCTTTTGTGTGTAAAACGTTCAGTGATAGTACTACATTTTGTGTGTAAAACGTTCAGTGATAGTGGATATTTAACAAGGTGACTGTTGTTAAATGGATGCTCAGTGCTGCCCCTTTGTGGCCATCATTTGGTTATTACAGTTTTAGGTCAATCAAATTTCTTTTTTTTAATTTTAACTGGGTCTCACACATATACAACACAAACACATGTACACACACAGTGCTTCAGTCAAGTGTACACGTTTTTACATGTACACACACAGTGCTTCAGTCAAAGCAGAGACATAAACACTATAGGGAAAAAAAGCAGAAAAAAAATTCAATTCTCCTTTTGTAAATGCTTGTCCTACAGGCTGGAATGTTTCTGATCAACTGGGGAAATGCGGAAAAGCGACACTACAAAGTGGTCAGCCAGCCTTGGAAATAAAAAGCCTCTTTTGTTTCATTTGTGGCTAACAGCAAACATTTATAAAGTCCGGTCTCTCAGCCCAACACTGGTCTAACATCTGGTTCTAGTCGGCTCCAGGAACAGATTACAGATGAGAAAGAAGCGTCTCACCTGCTTTCATTCACAAAACCCCAACCATACGCTATGACCTGCACTCTCACAAACAGACCATCCACACAGTCTGGGTTTCATTGATTCGTTCAGACACCCTGTGGTTCATGCTGGCTCATTGCCTATAAATCAACAAGTATGGACTGCTCTGGGCAAAGCTTAGGTCATGTTTGCTGCAGATTCAGTCAAATGTGCTCTGCAGGTTTTGTAGAACTCTTTCCTTCTAACAATTTTTTTAAAATCTTGTAACAATTGTTAGCTATTACTTTATACAAAGCATATTTTTAGCCCTTGGTGTTTTTCTTTGTCTCTGCCATCCTTTAGTTCAAACAGTGTTTGTGTCTAAATTCCTACTATTATTTCACAGGTTCTGACCCTATTTTGACCTGAAAACATTTTGTCCTAATTTCTTTGGCATAGGTAAACAAAAGAAAAAAAAAACATTTTTGATGACTTGCTATTTCTGTTTGGGCTGATTGGCTAAATTGGAGAATTAGCCCTGCTCATTTCTGCAGGCTGAGGGTTGAATATTTGAAGGCAAATTTTACTCCGAACCATGCAAATTCAAGAATGTGACCAAATGTTGGGGACTTACCCACACATTTATTCAATATTTAAATACAGCTCTTTGATGGCTCATACTCATGTATACACTTCTGGACCACACACTGGGCCAATTTGAGGTCAAGTCTCTTGCTCAGAGATGTGACAGTATGTACACTATCGCAGCCAAGGATGGAAACCCAACATTGGCTTTACAACTTAATTCACTATTACCAATATTAGCAACAACAAAGACTACAATACAACAACCTAGACTTAAAGACCAAATTTTATTTATTTGCGTGAGACGCACCTTTTGAGAACTTTAAATGTGTTTTGTGTTCAGGAGCTTTAATAAACAATGTTTAACAAAACAATGGGCATCATGAGGTGATCAAATACGTGTCTGGTCATCACTAATCTCTACACCTCTGAATATTAAGACCTGTGTTTCTTACTTTGTCTTTAGTCAAGTTTAGGATTAACTGAAATAACTTTTACACAGGTTCAGTTAAAGTACACTCTATAATAATGGAGGACATTTGTTTCTTCCAAGTCAGCTGGAACTGTTTCGTCTTGGGGTCAAAAAACTATTGCCTTGCCAACATGAAAACAATCTCTATGTGTGAGGCAGAGGCCTGGTCACATGGTTTGGTTTCTTATGGAGTTCAGTGTCTAACAGAATAGCAAGATATTTTCATTAATTAGAAAAAAGAAAAAAAAAGTAATAGTTAGAGAGTTTAACCGCAATAAAGCAGTTAAACTTGAAATGCAGTGGAACCTCGAGTTACAAACATAATCCGTTCCAGGACCAAGCTCGTAACTTGAGGTGCTCGTATCTCAAATCATTTTTTTCCCATAAGAAATAACAGAACAAAAATTAAACCGTTCCGGCCCTATAAAAAAACCCCCTTATTAGTGCTAATAATGTTTTTAATTGCTATAGAGACAAAAATATTAGTATATAAGGATTCCTGTGATATAAAATAAATGTGGTTCTTACCTTCGAGACAGACAATACAGTAGAGGCTAATGGTGGCATGTGCAGAGGAGGAGGAGGGAGGGAGGAAAGGGAAGAGAGTTGACCCGTACGTAGACACTTGATTCCGTAGCGTACCTTACACGTACACTACACTTACATAAACTTAGAATTAACTTAACAATACAGAAGACTTGCAGGAGATGCATACGGAAGTCGACGAACACGTGAAGTGAACAAACGAAGCGCCGTGGGCTGCTCTGAGTGCTTGGCCACCTAGTGTCGGTGTCTGCGTAAATATCAGGACTGTGAAACAGAACATGTTAAATGTAAAAGAGCATCTCCTGTTACTGCAGAAGTTAACAACTTTGCTCAGCTCTGACTGAAAACCCCAAAAAACAAACCCAAAATAAAACTCAAAGACACCGTTGAACTGTTACACGTTACAAATTCGCGTTCATTCCATACTGCCATCTAGCAGCTATTCACCAGAATCATTGGAAAGGAATTTTGCACACGGAATTTCAATCAGCAAACTGCATCAATCTGTCCATCACCAAACTCTTAGCCGGCTCCATGCCTTCAGATGTTCCTTGGCTTGTCTTCAGGTGACAGGCTCAGAGAGAACTTTTAAATAGGCCAATACCACAGAACAAACAGTGAACGACAGGTTGTCATGGGAACTGATCCTGACTTGACATCACTCAGCAGCCACACAAGCTGGAAGGATCCAGAGACCATCTGAGGCAGACCGAGACCACACCAGTGCAATGCTGCTCAAAGCAACATACACACGTGAAGCCTCTGTCAGGTTGTGTGAAGGTTGCCAACACTGTCCTGATAAGGCACGACCGCAGACGTCGACACCATTAACCACACTGCAGGTGTGTAACAAGGACAGATTTTTGGCAACATTAAAGCTTTAATCCATGTGATATACTTTAGTTATCCAACAGTGTTGGCAGTTGCGTTTCAGACAGACTGAAACACTTTTGATTGAGTGTGTGTATAAATATAGGTATGTGTGTGCGTGAGCAAGAGCAAGAGCAAGAGAGAGGGAGAGAGATGGGATTTTTAAGAGCTATAGAGACAACGTTATCTATTGAACGTGTCCCACCACAGATGACATTTGATTATAATTAAATGGTTAAAAGCAGATATGAGAACATGGCTGAGACTCATCAAAGACTTAGTTAAAAAGATCTGGCAGAGAACCATGAGAAGAAATATGGCAGCAAAAAAGATCTGGCAGCGAACCATGAGAAGAAATATGGCAGCAAAAACAATAAAAACCTCAGGCTTCGCTGGGAAATAATTAAAAAAAAAAACTGTTGCAATTTGACTTGTGGCAATGTACAGTTTTATCACTGTTAATTATTGTGGATTTGATTTTCAATAACTAAGGAGTGAATTCCTCTCCTTGTCTTTTAGAGTGCCAGGGGTACACTATTAAATTAATTTTAGTTTTTAATTCAATTTGTTGTCAAAGCTGATGTTAAACACATATATTTTATCTTTTTCTTTACTGCAGACCTAAATGTTCATATTTGAAAAAAAAAGGTTATGTATCTCAACTCATGTGAATTCATGTAAAGAACTGTCACTTTTGGATATGTAGAAAAGTTTTGGGTTTTTTTTTCTTTATAGGAACAGCGGTTCTCAAATGACCAGCTCATGAACCATCGTCTTTTGGCTGTGGCCCAATTTTAATACAGTCGTTCCATCAATCAATAGGAACGTTGTCTTTTTTTCAGCTGAGGAAATAAACAGTAAGCAACATTGGCTACCTATGAAGCAGAGATATTGCGTCTTCTTTGTAGGCTTCTGGCCATCAAACAACACATGTCTATGTGCCCTTTAATTTCAAAAGAATGGAATTCCACTGATATTTCATCACATCTATCAATACATCATCACATCTATCAATAAATGGAGATTGTCCCTCCTCGGTTTTTGTAATATTTAAATTAACAAAACTGACAGTGATCTAGTGACAGAGACGTTTTATTTTTAATGGACTTTTATTTTAGATTTTTACTAACTTTATGTCCACGTACATGGCACAAATAAGTGACTAGTGGCCTTGTTTTTCCATAGACATCCCTACATTCAGAGTTAGTTCTAAATCCCACACAGCAGCGTCATCGCCCTGGGAGCTTCACTGATAGGCTACAGATGGTCCGTTTATAATATACAGTCTAGTCCTTTCCCAGAGAGCCACTTTGGAGTCAGTTCATAAAACTCTCTTAACACAATGTAATGTACAATGGGTAAATTCTCCACTCATTTGTTCTTTTCCAAGTAATTCAAGTGTCAACACCATTTGGTTTTCAATCTTGGCGTAAACAATTCAAATGTTGGACCGCTAACTGTAAACACTATGATTAAATCAGTAATTTAAAAGCGTTCGGTACCGCCCCCCACCCAAGTCCTTTCACTAAATAGTTAAATAAATGCTTGGTATATGACTACTCTTAGCAGCTCATGTTAAAAAAAAAAAAAAAGTTTAAGTTTAACAAGTGCAACGTTTTTCGTCAGTGGACTTTCGTGTTCTAAACTAATTTTTATTATTATTTTTTAATTTAAAGTGACAGGTAACAATGACGGTCGAAGTTAATTAGACTTTTTATCTAATGGTTTTATTTATTATTGCATTTCTATAAATCTTTTCATTTATATAAAAAGGACATTTCTGTTATCCTTACTCTGATTTCCAGAAGCATTATGTGTCAAAAACACAACGTATTTAATGACAACGGTATGTTCTAGAATTTTCTTCGACACAGACTGCTTTAGAGCGGAAAAGCGAAGTGTATTAGTAGGGTTCACAGGTTTCACTGACCTGGCCGCAGCATCCCAGAGCCGGACTCTCCCTCTACTTCTCCCGGTGACTCAGCAGGTGAAGTCGCGGTGCTCATTGTTGTGCAAGTCGTCGTCAGCCAGAGAATACAACACGTCCATTTTAACAACATCTTCAACACAACTGACACAACAACACTTACACATGAGGGTCAGTTCTCCCGTATTATCTTTCTGTAAGAAAGGAAAAAACTAACTCATTCACTTCTTCACCTCTCCTACACGTTCCTTTTTCTCTCCTACGTAACCTTACTGTGATTATGACGCTCGACTATAGGCCACGCCCCCACCCAATCAATGTGGAGCAATTAAAAAGTAAAACGACCCACCCTTTTTAATAAAAAAAAAAACAACTAAATAAAACCCCACAATCAAATAAACCCAAATAAATAATATTAATCGTATACAGTGTGCGATATTTACAATTCACTCGCCTTCCTCCCATGCTGGTGGTGCCTTGAACCCATAGAGTTCTGCCTATAATTTAGAGTAATAATAAGACATTGCCATATATTAACTCATGTAGTGTATGAGCAGAGATATTTACAAAATGCTAATTTATCATCATCACCTTTTTATTCATGAAATGAAATTCATACAAAATCAATGAATGTGTCAAAATGACTGTGGGGTAGACAGCTTGGTGACAGACCGGACAGTAAAGGTAGCCACTCCGACTTATTCTTCTTATTCTAAGTCCGACTTGTTAGTTCTGTGATGAAATATTATCCTTTGTTTCTTCAAAACAGATACCGATGCATTCACAGAATCAGAAAATACAACCAAGAAACAAATAGTACAACTCATGGCTGTCATCAAGTTCAACTATACTCTTTTCTTTTTAACATGCACATTTTTCCTAGCACATGCAAACAGGATGTTTCCATCAGTGAACAGCAATTTTCAAAACGGTCTGAAAACATAGAGATGATGAAGAAGAGTCGTCATTTCATGGCATCAATAGCAGAACCACACCCACAGTTACACTTTCAAAGTTTCTTTTGAAAATGGCTCATCAAATATGGCTGCACAAACACAAGACCACAGGAAGTCAAGTCCAAACACAAGGAAACAATCTGACTGGATCAAGTAATATCTGCACATGATTTACTGCTTCTTTAATCTACTTAGAGATGATTCCAGACACCAGTACACTGCCTCTGTCAGTGCGTTATTATCATCTGGTCTTTGATTTCAGTGTGTGATAATCAGGCAAGAGATGTGAAGAAAATGTTCAAGACACAAAATCCATTTGAGGCCCTTCAAAAAAAACGTATAATTGTATTCAAAACAATTACTCCACAAATGAGAGATCCTGTTAGCTTGTTCAATGTTGCTTCCTTTGGTTCCAGTTCCAGGTTAGGATTACCTTTTGAGAACTTCTTACTTCTGATTGGATTAAGCGCCTACATGTAGAATACGCACTTGAAAAATTAATTAAAATTAATTGTTAGGTTTAGGAGGTTCTAAATTTTTTTTTTTTGTCAGACTTTGGCAAAGTCAAATAGCTAAAACTAAAACTGTGTAAGCTGGTAGTTAGCCTAAAAATGCTAAACTGGTTGGAAACAGTCAATAAAATGGCCGTTCAATCGTTCATACTAACTGAATGATTGGTAGGATACAATGTTGTTAGCCAAACAATACTCCATCTTACGAGTTCCATAAAAATTATGCAAATTTTCTATTGTGATATTGCGAAGGAGCAAAAACTTTTTTTTTTTTTACCCTGATGTAACCTCATGACTGTAACTCCTGGAGAAGGCAGTAAACGAGCTGTGAGAGTAAACTGTGTTTGTTTAGGTAGTTCAGGTCAGTTCAGTTTTGCAAAGATCGACAGGATCACAGATAGCTTACACAATTTAAAATAAATAAAAAAAAAACAACTTTAAGAAAAATACAACTTGATCCACGTGTGCAACAAACACTGCTTTATATCCTGGGTGTTTAATCTGGGCTGAGATTATGGACTCAATGTTTGGACTTGAAAAAAGCCCAGAGGATTTAATCAATGTCTGTGCTGAAAAAAGAGAGAGAATGTCTTTATCTGTGGTTATCCTAAAATTATCTGTACATCATGGATTATTTTTTACAATTTACAAATCTTCAAAGTACATGAAACGTGTTTATCCACAGGGTCATAAAGCTACAGGGCAGATGAAGTGTTTTCTTTTTGCATAGCCCTACTTTAGAAGTGAACAACAACAACAACAACAACAATGCAACTCTGTGTTATAGCTGTAAGAGTGTTTCATGCTATATGCAGAATCACCTACAAACACTCACCCCTTACACCCTGCTCTCCAGAGTCTGGGCAGATATGACCAACATCAAACACCAAACTGTAAACATTCTGTGTTGGAGTGACACTGAGACAGTGGTTGATTAAAACAATGGCACTTTCTTTTATCAGACTGGCAGTGTATTTGAAAAAAAAGGCAGCTATTTACCACCCGCCCTTTTTTGTAAACGTACAAAGACTATTTTTTTTGGACATGATCAAACCCCCAGCATGCACTACGTTACTTCTTCAATTTACCTACGACAAAGTTAGTTACAAAACAGGACTGTCACAAAAAAAACTGCTCTCCAAAAATTCCACAGAATGCACCACACCTTGAAAGATGGTTGTATATTGGATTCGTTTATAGACTTTGAAAGAAGAATATTGGCCACACTTCAAAAAGGGGGCACAGGGGCAGAGAGGGGCTTTGCTGTACTATATAGTTATTTGGCAGACGTCTTCAAATTCAAACGGGTTTCCTGAGGCAATCCAACCTGGGATTTGGTGACTAAATTATATCCAGCCCGCAATCTTCTGGTGGCAGATAAGGGTACTACATCTATGCCACTGTAGACCTGTTAAAACCAATATGTTCTATTTTCTTGGTCTTGAACCAGAAATATGCCACTCAAAAGTGACGACCGATGTACAGAAATGATTTACAGATGTACGGAAAAAATGTATTAATTCTAAATTTCTGTATTGAGTCTTGGTTCACTTAGTGCCCTGGTTGAAGGGTCAAGTTTGGCGGAGTCGTCTGTGTTTTCAGGTTGGATTATTTGTAGCCTTTGTATAGAGTGATCCTTAGTCTGCATAGTAATGGACCAGGTTCCACCTTTTCAAGAATTAGGATCTACAAGGATCCGCCTGGTCCGTGTTGATGTTCAGAAGTTAATTTCTCACCCCTTTTTTGGTTACATCACACGATGAAGTGTCACGTCAGAGTTCATTTGAAATCAGTGTGAACTGACCCGTAAACACCACTCAGCCACATACATGTACAGAACACTACTTAAGTGCTATGCATATACTAGAATGAGAAACCACCTTAAAAAAAATAAGGCACTTGTTTTTCAGTACCAACATATCACAGAAGAGTCACACAGTTTAATCTGGACCTGACCCCAAGTTTTAAATTTACATGGCGTAGAGTGGTTTAAGAAAAAAACTATTATTTAAAAAACGCTGTCCAAGCTTGAATTAATAAAAATGTTTGCTTTCTGTTTACTAGGAAGGTGACATGACGGGAATGTGGACCCGAATATTTTCATATTGATAAAAGACTGTATTCCAGGTCGTGATCCACTGGTTACACTGTCAAACACAAATGGTTTTTCTACGACTGCTGATAGACTGGGGGGTCATACACTAAACATCTGCTTCTGGTGATTACAGACTACATGATTTATCAAACCAACAAAAAACAACGGACATCCTCATCATCATCCACATTGTCACCACCTTCATGTGTTTAAAGGGTAAACAAACAAACTGTCTGAGTTGGCAGTCAGTTCACGCCACATAATTGAGTCCAGATCAAAATCTCAGATGGCTGTGGACGGGTCTGTCAAGTGTTTGGTTTCCCCCCTACACATTAATTATCCACAGTGACTATCCACAAGTAGTGAAGACTGATGCCGACTGGGGAATTGTGGGGAAAAATCTGACAGAAAACTACTTAAGCGTGTCTTCAAACTATAGAGCAGCTCTCAGGGATTTGGAGAAAAACGAAGAACTTGAAAAGATGTCGTGACAGCAATGATGTCACCATTAACGCAAGAAACAGGAAAATGCCATTGTTTAGCAGACGACCAACGGTAAAGACAGCAACAATGACAATTCAACGTACTCTGACAGTCAATAGATTTCCTTGAATCACATGATTTGGCTTTTGTCTTCTGCTCAGACTCCAATCGTGCAATCTGAACACTTCCACTAGTGCGTTCCCGTGTGCTCTTATTTTAGTGTCTTTGTCCCTCTGTCCTCCACCAAGCCCTCTGGTTCCACATGCACATGAAGCAGACTAGCACCAGTCTTCTTCGTCCCGGTCCCTGAGACTTTCTGCTCCTCTATTTCCAGGCCCAGACACGGAGTTCAGGGTGAAGTGGTATCCATTTGGCACAGTAACTGTTCTTCCCTGTGTGACTGGCACTGTCACAGGCGCAGCAGAAGTTCCCGTTGCAGTTGAGGGAAAAGTTCTGGCAAAACGTCCTGCTCCTCCATGACTACTCACAGCATCGTGAAAGTCCTCTGTGTCCTCCAGGAGGTTTGGAGGTAAAGCTTCCGGTTGCTGCCGGTTTAAATGAGTGTCAGAGCCAATACGTGTGACCGGAATTGTGGACTCACTGTGATGTCCAAGGAGTCGCTCGTGCTCTGAGAGCCCACGTATAAACCGAGTCTGATGCCCTGTTGTTGTCACAGCAGCACTGGGCTGCGCAGTCGACGCGCTGGCGGTCTTGTAGGAAACAGCTGGACGAGGAGTGAGGGGCGTCTGTGGCAACTGCCTGCGGTTACGGGCCGGAACGCTGGAGTCCAAGGTTCCAGGGCCAATTTTGCTGACACTGCTACCATGCTGAGAAATGAGAAAGATGTTTTAGGACAGGCATGGGCAAACTAAGGCCCGGGGGCCGGATGTGACCCGGCTTCAGGTTTTTAATCTGTGCCACCAAACTTTTCCAAATTGTATAATTTATTTATATTATCATACTTCTGCCTTTTCCCTGCAATACCCACGTTTTCCCAATAGATGGCATAAAAAAAATGATAAAAGCATTTTAGAATTTTAGCCTTGATATATGACTTTTTCATGTCATTTATCATAGTTCACACAAGGGCTCCCTCAATCTGCTCCTGACCCGGCCCCACCCTGTTCAATTTTAGGACAATTGTCGGTGAGTCGGTGAGTCAAAAACTTTGCCCACGCCTGTTTTAGGAAGTCATTAGAGTTTGTCAAAGATTCTGCAGCTTTTTAGGAGGTTGGTTCCAGAACTCTAGAACTATGTAAAGACCCAAAAGTAAGAACTATTGAGCAACTACAGACTAGCTTTGTCTGCAGCTTCTTGTCATTGTGACACTGCACACACAACCAAATGTGACCTCTGCTTTTTAACCCATCACCAAAGTGAACAGTGGTCAGCTTTAAGCGTCTGGGCATGGTGCCACCCTCAGAGCACCTCAGTGGTAACTTGGCAGCTGGTGGACTCCTTCCAGACCCAAGTCAGCTTTCTTAACCACCAAGACACCACTGCCCATCACTGTGTGTGTGTGGGTATACACCGCATCCATGTGCTCAATAGCTTGACAGTCTGTGTGACTGCCCCCATGGGTAAGTAAAGTTTTTAACATAACGCCATGTGGTTGTCAAAAGTCTGAGGAGTTCACTCTGGAGTCCAATTTGGAATTCTGCCAAATTTGAACTGACCTGTAGACATCCCGTAAGACGTCAAAAACACAAATAATGACTCAGACAGATGGACTCCTGGAAAACACTGTAATACCTTAACGTAACACACAGAGAAGCGGAGGCCGTGCATGACATGTTTTGCAAATCCGATTAGTTAGCAGGACGTACTGCCCCAAGAGCAGGACAGATGGACACAGGGACACAGGGAGCCTCACCTGTTTGAGGAACACATTCTCATGTCCCTCGCCAGGAGACGTGGACCTACTGGGACCAGCTGACCTGGTGTGACACTGCTGCCTGCTGCCATACCGTTCACAGGAGTAGTAACGCTGCTTCTCTCCGGCTGAGGAGTGATGCCTCCTCTCGTGAGGACGACTGCGGTCACGCTCCCTTGGCCGTTCTCTACACACACCTTCAGCCAAAGGGTCTGTGAAGGAGTCTGGATGATGATGAAGACCAAATTATATAATGTATAAATGTTAAAAAAAAGAAACATTTGCTGTAAATAAAACAGTTGGTGTAATTACTGTGTAGATTACACCAACATCATATCACGTATCATGTGGGTGCGTTGAACTAAAGGCAAACACAACCATTCACGTTCACATTCACACCATGGTTAGTTAAGAGTGAATAATGAATCTAATCGTACATGTTTTTAACAGTGGCAGAAATCTGGGGGAAAACACACATACACACACACACTAAACACAGGTTGCCCATGTTCATTAAGCAAGCCCAGGAATCCGACCATGATTCCTTCTTGCTGTGAGGTAAGAACGCCAACGTTTTTAGCCTGTGACATCATCATTAGTAACCTCCATTGGTTGAGAAGGGATAAAGATTTTCTTTCCAAATTTACAAAATTCTTAGACTCATCTAATCTAATACATTCTTTTTTCCAGTGGTAACCGTGTGGTTTAGGCCACATGAGAGATAGAGCGAAGCAGTTTCATCTTCAGGTCCGCCAACATCCTCTGCACCAAAGGGCCACAGAGACAAGACACAGATGTGTGGTTTCATTAAGAAATTAAAACCCACACAGAAAAGCTTTTAATCCCTGAAAATAGTTTCATGTGATGCAGAACCGGTGATGAAACTGAAATTGTCACAACTGCATTATATCAGGGATAAAATCAGATCAAGACATAAAACATGGGGCATGAATCAACTCGTGAAGTAAGCCTTGCTGTAAATATATGACTCACACTATTACTAAGGTCAGATGGTAGACTCTTCAATCCGATAATAAAAAGGTTTTTTTGAGAATCGACAAAGATGGACGGTGGTCCATGGTTCTTCCGTGTCCATAATGGCATATGTGTAACGTGGACACTACGGACCGCTGTAGCCTGCAGGATTTCCCTTCAACTCTCAAATGGTTAAAACATCTGTGAGGCACTGGTGTCTACAACAGTGTTTTCCACCTTTCAGTAGGAATTGGGGCACACCATTTTTTTTGCGACAACCTAGAGGTACATCAACCAGTGGGAAGCCCTTGTCCTGAAAACATGTCTAGGCACTTAATGGCAGACTACTCTACGAGTACTCTATGAGTATGGCACAACTAAAGATGTCTTCAAACTGATTTGAAGTCCCTCAGCATTGACCCTAACACCTGGCTGAGGGCAGTGGGGTTTGACCTTCAGCAATGACCCGCGCGTTGCAATGAAAAACAGGCAGCAGGGCAGCATCGGAGAATTCAACGTCAAAGTGTCAAAGTCTTATTCCCATGTGAAAGTTTGAGTATTTATTAATATTATTCCTTAATTACTATCTAATCGAGTCTCTTCTGTCAAGTCTAGATGACTGTGCACATGAGAAAGAAGGCCACTTGGGATTGAGCATTGGTCAAAGATGAACCAGTTGAACCAACCCTCTGCTTAAATCTAATCATGAGCACCACAGAAAACACTTGTGTCTTCCTAACTTCAGATTTGTCCTCAGCACACACTGAAAAACAAACAGGCTCAGATTACTGATCAGGTTGAAGGTTGTAATCTCTGTGGAACAACATGAAGGGTATCATCTCGTTTCTTCATGTGATCCCTCTTTGTTCATCACACCTTTGATTAAAAAGAAATGACTGATGCTCTGGAAACTTCTGTGCATTTCTCTTTAAACCTGTGCCATAAACGCTAAGCCCTGTGGTGCAATTACTTTCTTCAGGAGCTGGAACAAAGCCAGATTTCAGATTAAAAAACCCGGCAATGATAGGAAGACAGAAGCCCATTCATGGCTGCAATGTTTCAGATCTGCTGTGGGAAGGACAAAATGTCTGTGTCACGGAGAGACGCGGAGACAGAGACAGAGCTGCTGGATGCTCTGTCGTCTCACCAAGAGGAAACATAATTCCTTTTATCTCAGCAATGAAGGCCAGCTGCTGCTGCTGCTGCTGCTGCCACCCTTTGTTGAATTACGGCTCTGCGGTTGTACGCCTCCACCCTCGAGTTCACTGTCAGCTGAAAATCTTGCTCGTGTGGTCACACGAACCTTTGACCACAAAAATCCAATCAAATTGTCTTTGAATCCCAGGGAACATGTGGGCCACATTAGAACCACAGGCTTCGTAGGACAGAGATGTCACCTTGACAAAAGGTCACTTCCCAAATCTAATAGAACCAACTTCTTGGATGAGAGGCGAAACGGCTTCAACGTACTTGAGGTGAGTCCAGTTGCCTGCTTTAAAATTGCTTTTGAAATCAACCTTGACCCAACTAGATATTCCCATTCAAACACGGTGCAGGCCAGACACAAGCTCAGAGTTTCCCCAATTTATGGTCATTTGTAAAAGAGGATGGAAACGGAGATAATTACAGTGGGAGAGAAAAGAGACCAAACCATTAGTGACCACTGAATAGAGTGTAAACTAAATACAGTTAACATTTTATAACTAGTGAAGCACCCTGTCCCAGAACGGCCACCGGACTTACTTTCTGTTTCAACATTATTTCATCTTTATTCCACTTTCTTCACTAAGTCTACTTACCTTTCTGAATTTTAAATTGATTATGTCCAAATTTACTTTCTACTTCTTTACCTGCTTTTTTTCACACACTGGATCATCTGCCTCCTTCTCACCTTACCTCCTGCCTCCTCTACTGTTACGCCAGCCATCTCCATCCATAAATCTCCTCTGGTCTCTTTCTCTTCACCTCCTACCTGGCAGCTCCATCACCATCATCTCCATCTTCTCGTCCAAACCATTTCCATCTCTAACTTTAAGTGTTTCCCGTTTAATATAAATATTGTGCAACACCACAGTGCAAATAGAAGTATTCCAAAATTTTCAAAAATTACTATTACTATTAACATTTTAGTCACACAGGCCATATTCTGGAGGTTTGCTGTCTGGAAGTAGCCCCCAAGCCGGAGGTTTTGACACCTCTGCCCTAAACTTCTACATCACAGCTTCTAAACCTACACTGAGTTTTGCTGTTGTCTTTACTCTATGCCACTGTTTCCCCTGACACTGGCTCCTACCCTTTCCTAAACCTCTTTGTCCATTGTCCATATCCGTGGATCGTCCTGATATGAACTTATGTGTTGTTCAGTCAAAGGACACGTGTGAATGAAGGTCTGTTCTCACCAACAGTGCCAGAGGGTTTCACCGTGGCTCCTCTGTCCAGGGACTTCTGCTTCTTGTCTTTGTCTCTGCGTCTATGGCAGCGGTGGTGGTGGTGGTGTTGTTGGTGGACTCTGTCCTGTTCCAGAACCTGTTCGGGTACTGTGTAGGACCGAGCCTGGCCGGGACGATCCAGGTGGTACTCCCTGAGATACAGCTCGTGTTGGCGTAGAGGTGTCAGCGAGGACGCTGAGCGCCTGATTGGACTAAGGTCAATGATTGGCTGCGAGGGAAGCAGAAAGGTGAACAGGTGAGTCACGACAGGGGGTCAAAGGTCACGTGGTAGGCTTTACTCCGACACTGAACTGGATCACCACACAGAAACAACACCACCTGTTGGACTAGCAAGCGTAAAGACAGAATCGGTTCGTCTTCGAACGGAAACGTGTAAAAGAGGAAACACTGACCAGTGACAGAGTCTGAACTCTGACTAAGAGCTGATCAGGCCGCAACGTGACTAAAATGATATCAAGATGTTCTTAAGTGACAAGAACAACTGCTGACTTAGTAATTAGTTTTACTCCAGTACTTCAAATTCTTCTATGGAGTTACCTGAGACACTACTGTGAGACACAGTGAATGCCCTTGACTATAAACGGTGGCTTTGATAGGTCCATCACTAGATGTTACAAACAGCGACAGTACAACCGTATAAGACTGATAAGTCTGTGAACGGGGAGTAAGATTTACTGTCTACTTTTCCTTTTGGTTGGTCTGAGTAGATAACAATATATTAGATTAGACTGGATTGGATTATTTTAGGTTATATTAAATTTGATTCAATTAGATTAAACTGGATCTGATAAAATATACTGCGACATTGTTCCGTCTGATCCTAATGAAAACCGAGTAGGAAACTGAAACAACAGCGAAGATACAACCCCACCTGCTGGTAACTCTGGAGAATTTCTAAAGGTAACTGTCCGTAGATGTTAGAGTGATGATTTTTTTTCTTTTCTTTTCCAAAGCTCAGGTTTATCAAATGCATAGAGAAATAAATATTATATACATATTCATCAGGTTTGGGGAGTTTCTGTTGTTTCCCTTGTTTCTATCACAGTCCAAAATCACCACAATAATAATAATAATATATTCTTTTACTCAGTCTCAAAATCATATTATTAAGAAAATAAGACTTTAAGACTGACAGTTTTCTTTGATTAGTCCTCACTTATTTAAAGAAACAAGAACGTGTTTCACATTTACACAACTGTTCACAATACAGTTTTCTAACCCTAACCCTCACTTATTAAAAGAAACAAGAACATGTTTCACATTTACACAACTGTTCACAACACAATTCACTTCACTACATCTAACACACACACACACCAATCACGTCACACCCCAGAGGTTCCCACTGACAAAGTCAGGGAACAGTTCAGTGTGGTTCTATGAGTTACCGACACAGAGTCAGGAGAACCGGTCCAAACCAGTCTGGATGTACTGGTCAACTGTCAGTCCCTGTATGTTGTTTACAGGTGGGAACTAATGATTTCAATGTGCATTAGTCTAAATCACATGTGTCAAACTCAGGCCCGGGGGCCAAATCTGGCCCGCAGTGTAATTATATTTGGCCTGCAAGATCATATCGAATTTGTACTAGAATTGGCAAGCCAGTATAAAGCCTCCATATACTGGCAGGATTTATAGTATTAGCTGTGTATGTGCTATGTTATAATAGATACATTTTGGGGTTTTTTGTTGTTGGTCTATAAAAAAAATATTTACATTAAAAAGGAACTCGAAAGGCTACAGATAAAGAAACATAATACGAAACAAATACGACTGATGTGTGTTTTATTTCCAATTGAATTTGTCATGTGTTTATAATATTAAGCTTTGGTTGTTCCAGATTCAATGTTTACGCAAAAGTAAAGTTACCATATGGAAAATTTGAGTTTGACACCCCGGTCTAAATCAATGATTTCCTGAGTGGGATTTGGTTTGATGGAGTAAGAATCCAGTGACGTAGTAACAGCTGTTCATCATTTTACAGATCTGTACATCTGTAAAATCAAAGTGCAGACAAACCTGCACTAAAGTCAGGGTTTATGTCTGTGACTGTGAGTTAACTCTTAATGCTACATCATTTTGAGCCTGGCACTCTTCAGTACCTCATAGAGTTCCACTTAAATAACCCTAAACAGTTGAATGTCTGTAAAGAAGCACAGAGTGTTTAATTTCACAGATATTTTCAGCATCTCAGTGTTGGCCTCACAGATTACACGTGAGTTCTAATGTGCCACTGTGGACATTAGTGTGGGATGTGAATGTGTTCATGAGCTAAGAGAACATGGAGACAAACACAGATGGGAGGAGCAAGGAAGGAGGAGGAGGTGGTGTTGGTGGTGGTACATACTGCCAGGTGAGTCCCAGGGTCGTGGCGAGGGTAGCTCCGCTATTGGACAACACACACAAAAGGTAGGTGGGTAAACATTAGCAGTGGGCTGTGAGATTAGGGTCAGAACAGAACACAAAGGAAGGGACGGGGGATAGGGAGAAGGAGGAGGAGGAGAGTCACTGCAGAAAGATAAGAACTAAATTGTTCAGTCTTCATAACAGAAACAGAACAGATTTATAACTAGGCTGCTACTTTTCTGCCCTGCCTCTTGATCTTTTTTTTTTTTTTTTTATAATTTTTTGATGAAAACGACAAACATCTTGTGTGACCTGACACTGAGAGACAAACAATACAAAAATATGAAGTATCAACTCCAGGACATGACAAGACAAGAAGACAAGAGCAACAGTATCAACTCCAGGACATTACATAAACATGACAAGACAAGAAGACAAGAGCAACAACAGAAACATCGACAGACATAGAAGTGTAAAATCAGATTTAGTCTTTTTGTTTTGTGCAAGGCTAGATGAAAATTCGACACAAAAACAAAAAGAGAAAAGATATTGAAAGTGTCACACATTCAAATTAAATAATAATAAAACTTTTAAAGAAAGAATTCCTCTGTTCCAAATGTCTAATGTAATGGTAATGATGAGGCACACAACCCAGCCCAGTAGGTGGCAGTATTGCACCTATTGCCAGCCAGAAGAAGATAAACGGAAAGCAATGGATCAGGCACTGGCCCCTGGGCAAAATACAGCCCACTGGACTTTCTTATCCTACCCGTCAAACACTGGTACAAACTGGTCTATCATTTCCAATTACTGTCACTAGATGGCGACATAACCATCATCATGATTATCATAATGTACCGCAGCTGCAGGGTGGCCTATCTCACACAAACATACATGAAATGTTAATGTACCAGCAGAGCAGAGGGATCAACTACAAGAAATGTAAATTTACATCAGAAAATAATTAATCTAGGTTTGGTTTTGCACATTTTATTGTGAGAAAAAAAATCCCAAAAAGGAACTCTATCTATCTATCTATCTATCTATCTGTCTATCTATCTATCTGTCTGTCT